>NC_044043.1:36564648-36877000 GCF_901765095.1 Microcaecilia unicolor
GGCGTTCTACTAAAAGTTGCTAAGCTTTGGGATTGCTGCGCATTAAAATTCTGCCCTAAAGCTCAATAAGCCCAAAAGTTGATGCCCTGTGTTTTATTTATTTATTTATTTATTGCATTTGTATCCCACATTTTCCCACCTATTTGCAGGCTCAATGTGGCTTACATAGTTTGGTTATGATGCTGTCATTCCAGGATATCAGATACAATTAGTGATGTGTAAAGATTAAGTAAGGGGAAGAAGAAGGAAGTGATAGGGTGGGTAAGTTTAGAAGGTAGATTGTCATAGCTGGAAGGATCGGTGAGGTGGTTTGTTAGGGTTATGGGTTCTCTTTGTAAGCCTCGTTGAAGAAATATGTCTTCAGAGATTTGTGAAAGTTAGTTATTTCTTCAATTGTTTTCAGGTCTGTGGGTAATGCATTCCATAATTGCATACTCCTGTAAGAGAAGGTAGTGGCATACATCAGCTTGTATTTTAGTCCTTTACAGCTGGGGAAGTGTAGATTGAGAAATTTGCGGGACGATTTTGTGGCGTTTGTGGGAGGTAGATCCACAAGGTTTAGCATGTAAATTGGGGCATCTGCGTGAATGATTTTGTGTACAATCGTGCAGATCTTGAACGCAATGCGTTCCTTAAGTGGGAGCCAGTGAAGTTTCTCTCTTAGGGGTTTTGCACTTTCATATTTAGTTTTTCCAAATATGAGTCTGGCGGCAGTGTTCTGGACTGTTTGGAGTTTTTTGATAGTCTGTTCTTTGCAGCCAGCATACAGTGCATTGCAGTAGTCCAGGTGGCTTATTACCATTGACTGTACCAGGGTTCAGAAGACGTGTCTCGGGGAAAAAAGGTTTTACTCTTTTGAGTTTCCACATAGAGTGGAACATCTTTTTCGACATGTTCTTCACATGTTTGTCTCCTGAATTCACACACTCTTTCCAACAGTTTGAGCTATTGAAAATTGTCCACCCTTCTTGCAGGTAGAAGTATGTGCTGATAGTTCTTGGCACTGGTGTGGCTGTCGGGACCTAATTATTTATATTTTATTATTCTTGGCTTTGATGGCAGTTGGCCCACAGCAGAAACTGCTTCCGTTGGTGACTATCTAGTCTGCCTTTTGGCTAAACTGGCCCTTCTTGTAATAAGTGGTGGATTGTGAGCATAGGAAACCAAAATCCACCTTTTTATCTACAGAACAGATCCAGCACACATAACAGAATTCAGACTTCTCCCAGTCCTACTCTGCTAATCTGCCTCAAGGCTGCTCTCAAAGGGCAGAGAGTAATTTAGCCTCCAGGCCTTTCTTTTATTAGACCACAAACACTGAGGGTGGTTTTAAGTATGCAAATGTTTGCCTGTGGAGTATTGAATTCAGTTCCCCAATTTGTTCATCATAGGAGAGCCCTAGCTAACTTTCAGATGGGTAATGACTATAACCTGAGCTTGCTTTCAGCTATGTGATTTAAGAAAAACAGGTTCTATAAACCTGTGCTGATTCCCGTAGCTAATCACACACACAGATATATAAAGATTCTATCTGCCTATCCATAAGTAATAGGTACAGTAAGGCCAGTACCAAGAGAGAAATGAACTCACACAGGCAGGGCACAGGAATCAACAGCTTGCAACTTGCAGAGATCCTTACTTCCTTTTACTTTATCTCTCAGGGCGAGTTGATAAGTTTCAAAACTTTGCAGCAGCATAGTCACCACCAAGCAACATATTGCCATAATGGTAATTTAGCTTTGGTTTGAAGTCCCCAGCTTCTTGTGTCTCATAGTATAATCCAAAACATATAGCTTAGATTTGAAACAACTCCTTGATTAATATGCAAATAAAGTCCAACCCTGCATCTCTGTTCTCAGCACAGCCAAGGGTACTAGTAACCCACAATTTTCTTGTAAAACAATAATGTTATCATAAGTTCCCTTTTAAAAGACCCTCCACCTCCTCTAAGCAATGTTCATTTCTATAGAAATGAATGTCACTAGTTGAAGATTCACCTAGCATGCCCACTACCCTTGCACTAGCTCTGCCAAAAGTACTGACTGACCTCACCAAAGGGCATATTTTTTAAAATTAGGTTTGATGATCTGCTTCACCAAGATAAGCACTAGCACATTACCTATATTAGAAAAAGTGCTTCACTATTTATATTTAAGAAGCATTGTGTAATCCTCCTAGTTCAAACTTGAATAATCCCAATAAATAAATTACAGAGCTTCATTATTCAGCATTGGAAGCATCTACATTTTTTTTTTGTAAGCACAAAACATACTGTTACATCACCAGTCTTGGCATGATCCATGTTTCACCCTGCCCCTCTTCCTGCCTCAGGGGACATCTTTGTTCACAAATAATGCGAGAAGTTCATGAAAAGTTCATAGTGAAAATTTTTAAAGATTTTCACTTTTTCCAAGAAAATCTTGGTGTAGAGAAAAATATCCAGGAACATTTTTATTGTAAAATGAAGGAAGACCCCTTCATTATTTTTGAAATTTAAAGAAGTCTTTATTAAACAGTTTGAGACAACAAAATAGGTCAGATATAAGTCATTACACTGAAAAGAAACAGCACAAGAAATCCCAAAAGGGAACAAGTCACAACAGCAGTTATCCAAACACAACCAAGAAACTTCCATGTAGTATAATTTTTAAAGAGCAAAAACTCAACCCCCCCCCCCCCCCCCCAGTAAATAAATAAATAATCACCCCATCACAGTACCCCTTAAGCTTCCACAAACAGCAATTAAAATGAACATTTTGAAGTAAAAGATTCCCAAACCTCCTCCCACTTTGACACAGTGTTACCACTAAGAGCCCTCAGCCTCTCCATTTCACAAATATACCACACCTTATTTAACCACTTTATCAAAGAAGGGACCCCAGGGGACTTCCAAGAAGCAGTGTAACTCTAGCTGCCGACATGGCATGACGAACCAACAATGACTGTGGCATACTTGTGACAAAATTGAATAAAGACATCGCTTGCCTGGATGTCTCGCTGCCACCTGAAACTAAACATGACCAAAACCGAGCTTCTCCTCTTTCCCCCTAAACCTGCCTCTCCTCTCCCCCCGTTCTCTCTTTCGGTAGATAACACTCTCATCCTCCCTGTCCCGTCTGCACACAACCTTGGAGTCATCTTTGACTCCGCTCTCTCCTTCTCTGCTCATATTCAGCAGATTGCCAAAACCTGTTGTTTCTTTCTCTATAATATTAACAAAATTTGCCCTTTCCTCTCTGAGGACGCTACCAAAACCCTTACCCACACCCTTATCACCGCTCGCCTAGACTACTGCAATTTGCTTCTCGCTGGTCTCCTGCTCAGCCATCTATCTCCTCTTCAATCTGTCCAAATCTCTGCTGCGCGTCTTGTATTCCGCCAGAGTCGCTATACTCACATTAGCCCTCTCCTCAAGTCGCTTCACTGGCTCCCTATCCGCTTCTGCATACGGTTCAAACTTCTCCTTTTGACCTACAAGTGCATCCACTCCGCAGCTCCTCAGTACCTTTCCGCTCTCATCTCTCCCTACAGTCCTCCCCGTGAACTCTGTTTGCTGGGTAAATGTCTCCTGTCGTCCCCCTTCTCCCCCACTGCTAACTCCCGGCTCCGTTCCTTCTATCTCGCTGCTCCCTATGCCTGGAATAGACTCCCTGAGCCAGTACGTCAGGCTCAGTCTCTGGCTGTCTTCAAGTCTAGGCTTAAAGCCCACCTCTTTGCTACTGCTTTCGACTCCTAACCATGACTCTCTTACTCAACACCCTCACTTATCTCCCCTACCACTGCAATTTCCCCACCCCTAGCTGTCTGTTCGTCTGTCCAATTTAGATTGTAAGCTCTGTTGAGCAGGGACTGTCTTTTCATGTTAATTTGTACAGCGCTGCGTAAGTCTAGTAGCGCTATAGAAATGTTTAATAGTAGTAGTAGTAGTAGTAGTAGTAGTAAAGAAAATGGAAATGATGCATTGGATCTCAAAAGTAAGGCAGTCTCTGGACAAAAGGGTGTCCAGGAAGAGGATTGATAGGACTTCAGGAAAGAGCCGGCTGTCATGGTTATATGTCTGTACCGATAACCCGGGAAGGTGCGGGAGGGGAGGTTCTGGCAGCTACATTTAGGTAGAAAGTCTGAATCTTCAGGGTAGCAGTCTCAAAGTGTGGATGAGACTATTTTAATGGGAAGATGGATTTTAATTTGTTAGAAACTGGGTAGCATTGGACTCGAATCCAAGATGGCGCTGTGAATGGACGCACCTGTGTTAGCTCCTGGAAGTTGCTCTGTTTGTAGGTCCTCTTTGGTGCCTCCGTCGCCTCATCAAACATGGGGAAACGGAGGGGAAAAGTGAAGGAACATTCCTCAGCTCCTGTGACTTCTTCGGCGATGAGGCAGGTAACTTTGCAATTTTTCAGACAGCAACCGGGTCCTCAGGGTTTTTCGACCCCTCTGCAACTCTCGGCGCTTCAGCGTCGATTGAGAATGGAAACGGGGCTTCCCTGAGCCCTGTGGAACGAGTTGCTCCACCCCAGCTTGGAGGGGAGTTGCTGGCAGCTCTAACAGAGAAGGAAGCCGAAGGGGCTCAGCTCGATCTGTTTGAAGGAGTGTCTGCAGTAAGGGAGGCTGAATCTCAATGCTGAGAGCTATTGTTACAATCAGCTTCAAAGGTATTGCCCCAGGACATAGTTTTTAAACTTGCTCGTGTTGAAGATCAACCTCACTCTTCTCCAGCCATTAGTGGTGTGAATAGACCAGCAACTATGACATTAGAGTCACTATGGGACATGGTTTACAGCATTCACACTTCTATGCAAACTACTTTAAAAATGAATACTTCTGACATAAAGACTCTTTCTGAGGCTGCCCTGCTTCAGGCGCAAAAGACTGCACAGCAAACCTTAGATTTGGAGACTGTGAATACTAAAATTCAAGAAATGGGATCTGTAGAAACGGCTTTGGTTAAGGATAACAATTTCCTACATAAAAGATTGGAGTACCTGGAAAACCAGGCTAGAAGACTTAACCTCAGGTTTCTTAACTTTCCCAAATCGCCTTTAATTTCCCCTTTGGATATTGTTAAAAAATATATGATTGATATTCTTGGAATGGATAAGGACTCACTGCCTCCTCTTGGGCTTATTACATCAGGAGTGGTGGAGTGGTGGAAGAAAATCCCCCGATAGCAGGGGAAGGAATGGATCTTACTTCTTTCCTTGAAAGTTCATTGGAGATAATTACTCAGAGTTTGACTCTGCTTGTTACTTTTGTGCTGGAACCTGATAGGAATGCCTTATTAAGGCTTTCCTTGAGACATTTAGAAAATCTGTTTCTGGGCTCAAAAATTCGTATTTTTCCTGATCTCTCAAGGCCTACACAGATAAGACGGAGGGCCTTTCTGGAACTCCGCCGTAGGGTGGTGGCACTGGGAGCAACTTTCATATTACGTTTTCCTTGTTATTGTAATGTAATGCTTGAGGGTAAACAGTTTCAATTTGTAGACCCAAAACAGTTAAAAGAATTTCTAGATGCTAGAGTGGAATTGAATGTTGTGTGCCCTCCCTAAATGCAGGCTGGGGTCTGATCCAGAGGTTGCAACCATTAGTTCGTAATTATTGTTATATGTTTTATTTTTAAATTCTAATTCTTGGATTCCAAATTTCCTAAACTTGTGGACAGAAAGGCTGTTAATGATATTTCCTTTTATTTCTTTTTTTCCTTTTGTATAAATGCCGATTGCATACTCACGTATTGTGATGGTATATTGAAATAAACGAATAAATAAAATAAAAAAAAAGAAACTGGGTAGCATTTTGGGGGAGGGAGAGCCTAGTGGTTAGTGCAGTGGGCTTTGATTCTGGGGAACTGAGTTCAATTCCCACTGCAGCTCCTTGTGACTCTGGGCAAGTCACTTAACCCTCCGTTGCCCCTGGTACAAAAATAAGTACCTGAATATATGTAAACCGCTTTGAATGTAGTTGCAAAAAAAAACCTCAGAAAGGCGGTATATCAAGTCCCATTTCCCTTTCCCTATTTGAGATTCTACATGGAATGTTGCTACTATTTGAGATTCTACATGGAATGTTGCTATTCCACTAGCAACATTCCATGTAGAAGCCTGCCCTTGCAGATCAGCTGTGCAGGCTTCTGTTTCTGTGAGTCTGACATCCTGCACATACGTGCAAGACGTCAGACTCACAGAAACAGAAGCCTGCGCGGCCGCATTGCAGATCTGCAAGGGCAGGCTTCTATGTGGAATGTTGCTAGTGGAGGAGTAGCCTAGTGGTTAGTGCAGTGGACTTTGATCCTGGGGAACTGGGTTCACTTCCCACTGCAGCTCCTTGTGACTCTGGGCAAGTCACTTAACCCTCCATTGCCCCTGGTACAAAATAAGTACCTGAATATATGTAAACCGCTTTGAATGTAGTTGCAAAAAAAACCTCAGAAAGGTGGTATATCAAGTCCCATTTCCCTTTCCCTATTTGAGATTCTAGATGGAATGTTGCTATTCCACTAGCTTGTGTACACAAACCAGGACTCTTAGCCACCAACTTCAAGAAAGTGCTAACAAAACAGTTCACACCAGTATAATGTGGCAAATATATAATTTATGTGTATAGAGTACCCTCAGATATAAACCACTATAACTGCAGTCAATAATGCTGCTAAAAAGTGGCATAGCACTTCTTTCATTAGGTAACTCTAACAATTTTTTGGGGAGAGCAACATATGCTCATTTTTTTATGCGTCCCAATCACCACAGTGCTATAAAATCACTTGTTACTTTTAAAATAGTATATACTAGGTGAAAACTGTGCACTTATCTTTTAAGTTCTTGCCTCCCAGGCAGAACTATCTTGCCTTGCTGAAACATTTATCAGTTGCCTTCCCCTGGAACTGCCCGACTCCGCGGGGTTTCAATCATTTTCCTCAGGGACAAGGGTTAAGGCTGCATAGATCTTATCTTCCTCCTTCTTTGTTGCTTCTTTTCTTTGTTCAAGCAATCCACAAAACAAGGCAACTTGATATACCGCCTTTCTGCACTAACCACTAGGCTACTCCTCCACTAGCAACATTCCACGTAGAAGCCTACCCTTGCAGATCAGCAATGCAGCTGCGCAGGCTTCTGTTTCTGTGAGTCTGACGCCCTGCACGTACGTGCATGATGTCAGACTCACAGAAACAGAAGCCTGCGCGGCCGCGTTGCTGATCTGCAAGGGTAGGCTTCTACGTGGAATGTTGCTAGTGGAGGAGTAGCCTAGTGGTTAGTGCAGTGGACTTTGATCCTGGGGAACAGAGTTTCATTCCCACTGTAGCTCCTTGTGACTCTGGGCAAGCCACTTAACCTTCCATTGCCCCTGGTACAAAAATAAGTACCTGAATATATGTAAACCGTTTTGAATGTAGTTGCAAAAAAAACCTCAGAATGGCGGTATATCAAGTCCCATTTCCCTTTCCCAAAAGGTTTTCTAGACACTTGGGAAGTATGTGATCCTGGTTCTTCTGGACTTTGACTTCTGCGGCTGGTATCATGATTGTTGCAGTTGTACGGATCTTGCCGCATCTGAGTAAGCTGAACCGACTTTTCAACCATCATGTTGTGCCTTTTCTTCAAAGAAACCACAGCACAATGGCTGAAACGTTGGATCCATTTACTCGGACACGGAAGATCCAGACAACTGCAAGAATGAGTACATCAATGGTTCACCTCTTATCTGGAAGCCCACTCCTTCAGGACTTTTGCTAGAGTGAGGTCTCTCAGAGTCTTATCAGTTTCCTGTGGTGCTCCATAGATCTGAATCGTGGCACCGGTCTTTTAAAATATTTTACTTGCCCTGTTGCTCATGTTGATTCAGTCCCAGTTATTCATCCTTGATTCTATGCAGGTGATATTCTGATCCTGCCTTAATAGAGCTGGTCGTGCCTTTCAATAGTTGCCAGTTGGCTTGAGATCTATGAGCTGGTTTTGAACCTCTCAAAAATGTGATGAACTGTAATTCTCTATGATGCAATTGGTAAGTTGCTTTCCACACTAGGATTTCTGTTGGTAGCTGGCCTCTGGCCAACTCAACCATCCATCAGTTTTGATCGGTAAATGAGTTTATGGCCTTAGCCAGGGATTGGTGGTGGGGAGGGCGGCGCAGAGCAGACCGGGGAAGACCTCCGGCCCCTTAAGTTGGCAACTCGGTACTTTTTATGATTCTCTAGACGTGATCCGTTACCTCTTGGCATCCATCTAGACTCCTTTAAATTTTTAGGTCTCCAAATCTCTTTGCCCTCTGTAAAAATTTGGCCTTTCTTGCCAGACTTTAAACTTGTTATCCATACTTTGATTTTATCTCATATTGACTAATGCAACTTCTTGTATAATGATTATCACAGAGCTCCCTAGGTGTCTTCATTTGATTCAAAGCATGGCTGTTAAACTGCTTATAGGTGCCAAGGGACCTGATCTTATTTTGCTCATATTAGCTTCTCAACACTGGTCTCCAGTCAGCATTCATGTTAAATTTAAAATCCTGATCCTTGCCCATTGGGAATTGCATACAAAACAACCAAAATACTTAGCTGACTGGAAAGCCCCTATTCTACTGCTTGTCTCAGTCTGCTTTTCTTTCTTTCCATCGTCCTTCCTGAATTTGTCATTTTTCTGTCTTAGTACTCCTTGCAACATCTCTCTGAAATGCCCTGCCCCTTCATATGAGGCTTTATTTCTCTCAAAACCTGATTCTTCCACAAGTTTTTGATTAGTCAACTCTGAAGCAGGTTGCTCACTGTTGTCCTTCATTTCTCTGTATGTGTGTTTCAAGGTATATGAATTGTGAACTGCTATAATATACCACATTCAACAAAAAAGGTGAAATAAACCACATATTAATTTGTCACATGGAAATGTGCTCAAAACCTTCATATGTCAAATATAAGAAGGGCCAACACTGATTTTTGTCTTTATCTTGCAACTACATAAGAGGCAGCTGATCGACAGAATCTCTGTTTCAATTGATCTCTTTCTCGGAAGCAAGACATGGCCAGATCATGCTTATGTGTCATTTACACACACTTGTGTTTCATATGTGTATATCCGGGCTTTGTAAAATGGGGACTTAAACATTTATGCAAGTGCTAGTTTATGCATAGTTCAGATGCAAATAGGGCTTGTAAAATGAGAGCCTATGTCTGCTGGAGGATTGGAAAGACGCTGATAACGATGGGACCCAAAGCACTTTATGCTGTCCACGCCTTCATCTTTACTAGAGCAATACTACGTCTTCCAAATTCTCAGTGGCTGTCATTTTTTCCCTCCAGAAAATACTGACAATACAAAGATAGAAAGGGTGAAGGGTCACGGATTTGATATTCTGCCGTTCTGTGGTGCAACCAAAGCCAAGGTGGTTATCACTGAATTGGCCTTTGTGTTCTGCTGATGTGGTTCATTATCTACTGAAACAAATGGCTGTAAGTGAACTGTTACACCAGTGCATTTGATTCTTTGGGTACTCAGGCCATTAATGTTTCTAAATGCTACTAGAACGAAGGGCAGAAAATAGCCTTTGCAGTATATTTCTCGCACCATTAATTTAAAGACATTTTCCACTCAATTTATCTCTGGCATTTCTAAAGGAAGGGGATCTTGTGTGAGCGTGTGCACATGTGTATTTACATTTATTTTTAATCTTATATTTGACATGCTACTTTACAAAATATTTCTAGACAGTCTTTCTAATTTTTAGCGCAAGGCATTTATAACGTTTTTCAGGTGTGATAAGTCCCTGTCTCAAGAGCTTATTATTTTTTTATTTTTTATTTGTCACAAATGTATCCCACATTTTCCCATCTCTATGCAGGCTCAATGTGGCTTACATAGTACTGTAAACGGCGTTAACCGATTCCGGTGTGAGCAATATCAAGGTGATGTAGTAGAATGAGGTACATGTATGGTAAAGACAGTTGGGGAGAGCTTAGTAACATAGTAGATGACGGCAGAAAAAGACCTGCATGGTCCATCCAGTCTGCCCAACAAAATAAACTCATATGTGCTACTTTTTGTGTATACCTTACCTTGATTTGTACTTGTCCTCTTCAGGGTACAGACCGTATAAGTCTGCCCAGCACTATCCCCGCCTCCCAACCACCAGCCCCGTCTTTTAGAGAGGGAGAGGAAGAGTTATGATATGACCATTATGATCTGTGGTTACGTTGTGTCGCAAGAAAGAGGATCTAGGGCCTTGCTGTCACACCAGACGGCAAACCTCCTCCATTTAAAAGAGTAACACCTCTTTTTAGAATCTTTCCTGGAAGCAAGCAAGACTCGGGCGACACCCTCTGAAAAGACCCAAGGAGGCGAATTCTAAGCTCTCAACATCCAGGCCGTGAGAGCCAGAGACTGGAGGTTGGGATGTAGAAGCGACCTCTCGTTCTGAGTGATAAGAGCTTACAATCTTAGGGCCCTTTTTACTAAACCTTTGTAGTGATTCCTGGCGCGACACATGGGGTTGATGGACCTTCAGTCTGTCCCAGTATGACCATGCTTAAGTTATTAATAACTAGGTTTCATTGCATAAAATGGGACCTGTGTTAAAACTGTACGTTAGTAGTAAAATAACAGCTCGTAACGGTTGCCCACCATGTTGATAACTTTCCCCCTTAATGTATTGAGTTTGTCTCTGGTAACTGGAGCTGATATTGTGGTGTCATAATGCCTCTTTTCATCAATGCCAAGGAGTCAGCCTCATCAGTGATGTCACAATGGATTGGTTGTCCTAAATTTGGCTCCTTTTATTATAGCAGTGATTTCTATTTCTAGAAACATTTCTTTTTTTTCTTTAATTAAGGGGAGAAATTATCATGGACTACCATTAAGGCAGGTTATTAATAACTAGGTTTAATTGTTTAAAACGGGACCTGTGTTAAAATAGCATGAGTTGGGGTAAAATAACTCATTTACATGGAAAATAACTATGCCCTGCACTAAAACAGGAAAGTAAAATATATATATATTTTTTCATTTTATGTTGAAAATGACATAGAATTCAACAGCTGCCCTATAATTTTTGCCTGGTTCTGTGGTTTAAGGGCTTATTGAAAACAAAGCCGCTGGATGATCTTCAAAGAGTAGGCTGCCCTCATACAGTGTGTGTGCGCTATGACACCTCATTTATTTATTTATTTATTGCATTTGTATCCCACATTCCCCCACCTATTTGCAGGCTCAATGTGGCTTACATAGATTTGTAAACATTGCCATTTCATGATATCAGATACAGTTAGTAATGTGTAGCGAGCAAGGAAGGGAAGAGAGAAGAGGGAGGAGAGTGATTAGGGTACTTATAGAAGGTGGGCGTTCATACTTGAGTGGATTGGTGAAGTGACTTAGTGAGGCTATATGTTCTCAATTGTAGGCCTTGTTAAAGATGAATGTCTTCAGAGATTTTTGAAAGAGAGTTGTTTCGTTGATTGCTTTCAAGTCTGTAGGTAGTGCATTCCATAACTGCGTGCTCATGTAAGAGAAGGTAGTGGCATGCAACTGCTTGTATTTAAGTCCTTTGCAGCTGGGGTAGTGCAGGTTGAGAAATTTGCGAGATGATCTTGTGGCATTTCTGGGAGGTAGGCAACAAGAATTAATTTGCCAAGGTCTAAAGAAGGAACATTTGGTGCAAGACCAACAGGATGATTACATACACTTTTTGATGCACCTTGGGGTCAGGATTTTTTAAGAACAGGACAGTGACAGGAAGATACAAATCTTGAGCAAAGGAGAAAGAAAGCCAACATTTCTGCCAGATGTGTGACACCGGAGGAAAAAACATGTAAAATCTCCACTGTGGTCTAGTATTATTATTATTATTATTATTATTATTATTATGTGTTACATTTATATCCCACATTTTCCTACCTATTTGTAAGCTCAATGTGGCTTATATAGTACCGGAGAGGCATTACAGACTCTGGTGTAAACAAATACAAAGTGGTGATGTGGTAAGATAAAGTTCTTGTGGCCCAGCCACACTAGGGAATCGTACAACGGAAGAGTTGTGTTATGTCCATTACATTCTTTAGTTTTGTTGTGCTGCAGAGATCAGGCATTTATGTTGGATCGGTAAGTTGTGCCTTTTTAAACAGGTTAGTTTTTAGTGTTTTCCGGAAGTTTAGGTGGTCGTTCGTAGTTTTCAAGGCTTTTGGTAATGCGTTCCACAGTTGTGTGCTTATGTAGGAAAAACTGGACGCGTAAGTTGATTTGTATTTGTGTCCTTTGCAGCTTGGTTAGTGCAGATTTAGGTACGTTCTTGTTGATTTGGATGTGTTTCTAGTTGGTAGGTCGATCAAGTCTGTCATGTATCCCGGAGCTTCACTGTTTGATAGGAGGAAATATTGCAGGCATTATAGGATCTTGCATGATAAGAAATAGATATGGCTTAAGTTAATTTAAAATTTATGTACCACTGTAGATTTATTTGGATCTAGCGCACACCTTTTTCAGTAAACAGTTACATTCAGATACACTAGGTTTTCCCCTGTTCATGGAAGGCTTACAATCTAATTTGTACCTGAGGCAGTGAAGAGTTAAGTGACTTGCCCAAGATCATAAGAAGCAACAGTGAGATTTGAAACGGGTTTCTCTGGCTGTCAGTCCAGTGCTCTGGCCACTAAGCTGCTCCTCTACTCTCTAGATCAGTTGTTCCCAACCCAGTCCTTAGGACACATCAAGCCAGTCAGGTTTTCAGGATACCCAGAATGAATATGCATGAGATAGGTTTGTGTGCAAATTTATTTTGTGCGTATTTGTTGTGGATACTTCCTACATGTTTTCTGTATCACCAGGTGTTTTTTTTTCTCCCCGCACAGCCACAGTCGTCGTCTTTCACTATATCTGTTACCTTCAGTATATATAAGGCTCACCCTGCCATTTTATAGCCCATGTCTTTCACTTTTGTGCCACTCCTCACAATAAGTTTGTATCTTCACTTCCTTTACACCTTTTTCACTCTACAGTCCACGTCTTCCACGTTTGTGGCTCCTCCCACGACCAGTCTGTATATTGCTGCCCCCATACAATTCACTCTCACTTGGGACCCTGCTTACTAAGCAGCGTTATAGGCACGTTAGCATCTTTAACACGCGTTAACCATGTACGCGCCTACAATATCCCTATAGGCACCTACACGTTTAACACACATTCTAATTGTAGGCGTATTAAAAACACTAACTCACCTTAGTAAACATGGCTCTGGGTGTTTTACAAACATCCTTCCATAGCCACAAATTCATGCCCCTCACTGGCTTTGCATTTTATTGAATATAAACATAATTTTTTTAAATTTCTAGCCTTTTTTATCATTTACAATCCACGTCCTTCACTCTATTTGTCTCCATTAGCATATGCTTCACTTTTTAGTCTGCTTTTTTCATTCCTTTTTTCCTAGCCATACCTTTTGCACCTCTTCCATCACAGTTTTGATACTACTAGCACACGTCACTGTTCCACCATTTGAATAATTTACATTATTTTTCATGATATAACGTGCCACAATTTTTTCAGCCCACATCGTCTTTTAAAGATTTATTCCTGAAGACTTTGGCCTCAAGGATTTTTTATGCAGGTTTACCGAGGTTAGTCCCCATACCACTTATCCGACATGCATACACCTATGCTTTCGAACACATACGAACATATATATATATATATATATATATATATATATATATATATATATATATATATATATATATATATATATATATATATATGATTTAATTGATATTTTTCTTAAGGACATCATTTATATACTCTTTGTACATAGGCTAGTTCTTGTTTTTTATATTTTTTTTATATTTATTTATGTTTTTTAACCATATGTCAAATTCTGTAGTATTTTGTCCTTTGTTATATTTCCTGTTGTCCATATTCTTTATAGCTTTTCAACAATTGTTTAACCTTGTAGCCTATTGTATAATTTTATTACAACTTTATTACATTGGTACATCTACCTTTTAGACATCTACTTTTGTTAATGTTTTAATTTTTACTTTAGACGTTTCTGTGTATCTCTCCCTGTATTTGTGCAGATGGCACGTTCAGTGCAGAAACATGGTACCGTGTTGAGTCTTCTTTTAATAAATTTTATTTCTACGTTGAACGTCCTTGTCTGTTCCTTGAAGAGCCTGATTCCGTTCCCACTCTCCTCCTGTTCCTGTGACTTTGCGTGGGACATTGCTGTTTTTTCCACTTCTGTGGTTTGAACACAGGATTTATGCAGATGACGTTCAATTCTTTTTTTTCCTGTACAAGAAGGGTTGACTTGGTTGAGTGAAAAATTGAAGGTGTGTATGACTGCTGTGGGAGAATGGATTTGGAAGAATAGGTTGGCTTTAAATCTAAATAAATCTGAATTGATGTTTTTAGGGCAGGATGAAGAACTGCTTCAGTGTTTAATCCGTGAAGGTGGGTGAGATTGAGAAACCAGTGAGGGATAAAATGCAAGTGTTTTGGGTGATGTTTGACTCTTAGCTATTAATGCAGGATCAAATACTGAATGTGGTATTAGTCTGTGTCTTTTTTCAGTTATATCTATTGACTAGGCTTAAACCAGTGCTATCGAGATCTGATTTGGGTCATTGTCCAAAGTCTGGTGAAATCCTGGATAGATTTCTGTAATGCTCTGTACCTGGGAATAAGTAAATCCAGGATGCAGCATTGCAGGCTATCCAAAATGCAGCAGTCAGGTTAGTGGCTAGTGTGGCATGGTTTGAACATGTTACCAGTACTTAGGTCATTGCACTGGCTACCAATCGCCTCTCGAGTGCAGTATAAGATTGTACGATTGATTCTTCATGTGCTGTACTCAGTGTCTGTTCCATGATATTAAACAGACCATCATCGTTTATTGCCCGCAGAGGGCTTTGTGCTAAAAAAAAATCTGTTAATTGCAACTGATAAATTAAGCACGGTGAGGTATGCTATGACGCAAGCAGCTTCTTTTTCGATTGCTGGTCCACAGATTTGGATTACTCTACCTTGGCTATCTGAGACTGTGGAACAGATTGCTATCTGTTTGTGAAAGCATGGGGTTGGGACCTCTGTGATGGACTGGGCATGGTCAGTGATTTTTATGGTTATGGTTGTGTTTTTTCTTATACTCCGCCTAGTTGTAGGCAGGTTAGAAAATTTTAAATAAATAGATCTGTCAGGATCTAGGCAGGTAACAAAACAATAAAAATAATAAAATACAAATAATCAACATAGATCTCAAGTAGATACAGCTAAATTATAGATATTCAATAAAAATATACATAAAATTCAATTGTAAAAGTAAATTGCTCTCCTTCTATAAGTAAGTTATACACTCTCCCATAAGCATGAACAGTATAGTATGTTCATTGAAAATAGCTCATTTGATTTTCAGAAAGCCTGAATTGCAATAAAACCAAAATCCTTTATTTTAGCTTTTTGGTTTTGCTATAGGAATTTCCTGGCCAGGCTTATGTTTATATAACATCTATGGCAGTTAGCAAACAATCCTTCCGCCTGTGGAGCTTTGTGTAAGATTGACTCTTGCTGTTAGCCTTACTTTTCTGTGGTTACCTGTGAAATGAGATACCTCACTCCCTGCGTTTTCTCAATCCATTTCTATTTCTTGTCATGTAGGCTTGTAATAGTACCAACAAAGAAAGTCATTAAGAGAGTTTTCTTGATGCAGGATCCAGACTCTTGGGGGCCTTGTGAAATGCATTCTGAGTCCTGCTTCATTTGTATTTATCTATTATTTATTTGTAGCATTTGTATCTCACATTTTCCCACCTATTTGCAGGCTCAGTGTGGCTTACGTTTTCCATAATGGTGATCACCAATTCCGGAAGAGAAATTCATATTTAAGGTGAAGGAGACAGAGAGGATTAGGAATACAGTTACAGAATTTTTTCAATTTCTATCCTTTTTTACCATTATTTTTTCTCATTTTGGATTTGGTTTCTCTTGTGAAGTCCTCTCCTCTCCAGTACCCAAAGGTAAGGCAATTGCTACTGGCAGAAGTACATGCCTGGGGGTGCTACATCCAGTGAAATTTCTGGGGTTTTTTTCTCCAGATCACTCCTTACTCCTTACCAATGAGAGTCATCACAGTTGGGCTACAGTACCATAAGCCTTCAGTTCATAATTATTTCTCTTCCAACTTAGCTATTGCAGTGAAAATCCCTGACCAGAGACCAGAATCCACGACTTCCTGTGTAACACAGCTAATGCAGAGCGATGGCTGAGACCCTCCATACTGCAGGAGCTATGAATGCGTTTCCAGCCCCCTTTCCTGACCATCCCAGTCTACAGAATTTTGCTGTTCATTGGTTCAATCAATTCTTTAGCTGTGTGTATTTATTTTGGTCTAAGCCTGTTCCTTATCACAAAATTGTCACTGGGATATTTTTTCCAAGTAAAAACAACGGAATGAAGTTCCTGCAATGGAACTTTCTCTGCCTGATCTCTCAAATGCTCTCTGTTCATAGGTCAGAATGTTCATTTATTATTCTTAACTTTTAAATTCCCAAAGCAGGTTTCTGTTAAGCATTTTGCACAAGGATAATAAGTAAAGGCTGGCAATTGTCAGCCCGTTTTTTTCCTGGAGAGTTGTGGACTTTGTCAAGAACAGATGTTGATATTGATTCGTAGAGCCTGCCAGCCTTGCGTTGGTTAAATTACACATGTCTGGTTTCAGTAAGCAATTCACACATTGCTATTGCAAGTTTAAATAAAGTTTATGGATGCGATGGCCCCTGGCCAAGTGAAGTTGTCCTTCAGAGCTCTGGCCAGGATATGATCATGGCAGCCTTGGATCTGTACTAAATAGTGAGTGGAATAGAATGCACTCATGCACACTGAATTTCTTGATTAAAGCTTCCTTTCTGGACTCTCCAAGTTTTTGGTGGACCCTCTTAGTATACTATCCCATGTGATCATAACCTCTTCATTTTTTTGGTTTATTTATAATTTCTCTTAGGTTTATAATGGCCAGACTAGCTACTGGAAGAACCTTCTAAACTGGCAGTAGAAAATCCATTTTTTTTGAGTGACACTCCGTCTCTTTTCTACTCCTCCCCAACCTGCAATCCGGCATATCTCCCTTTCCTCCCTGCGAACAATCTGGCACCTCCCCTGTCTCTCATCCCCTCTCTTCTCTCCAGCATATCTTAAGTCTTGTCTTCGCTTCTCATTCTAAAAGCTACTGACAGGCAGTGAGCAGTGATTCACACATGCTGCTTGTAGCTGGCCCTAGTATCTTTCCTCTGATGCAATTTCCTGCTTCTCCATAGGTGAGGTGCATCGGAGGAAGGTTCTGAAGCAGCTGTAAGAACCATGCATGAATCACTTCTTGCTTTCTGCTGGCAAACTTTAGAATTAGACGTGAAGATAAAAGGTGCACTGGGGTAGAGGAGAAGGACTCAGAAATGGAGGAGATATTGGATTGTTGATGGGAGGGGAGAGGAGGGAGAAATACTGGACAATGGGAGGGGGAGATGCTGTACATGGAGGTGAGGGGGAAATGGAGATAACCGAAGGGAAGAGAAGGAATTGCTCTAGACTTTGGTGCTGATGACTTGTCCGTAGAGTCCAGAGGGCATACTCATTGGAAGAAACACCTTCTTAGTAACCTCTCTCTTCTTTTGGTGGCCATGGGGAAGCCAAGAAGATGGGTAGCTATTCTTACAAAATAGCATTAAACACCTGTGGTTGAGTGATTTTGCTTGTCTCTGCAGAACTCCTTGCTTTTCCTGTTTTTTTTTTCAGGTTTCTTTTTATTCTTTTCTCCCAAAGTGAGCAACAGTAATGACATTACAGTGAGAATTTAGCTAGGCTGTTTGTATTAAAACAGGTGGTTTGCAGTTATCTACCCAGAGCCCAAGGAATACAGATAATGGAAGAGGACAATGGAGCACCTATTCCAAGGGAAGCATTCAACTGAGTAGCAGAAAAACTTCAATGAGGTTAAGCAGGTGCATCTATTCAGTGATGCAAACATCAAATTTCTTGTAGTGTATTAGGGTTGCTGTAGTTCCTAGAAAATATTTTATTTAGCCTTGCACGGCAGCGAGGAGGATAGAAGAGTGGGTTCTCACAACTTCGTTTCTTTTCTTGGCCTATGCCAATAAATCAAATACTTTTAAAAGTGCTGTTATGTAATAACTGTCTTAAGAATTCTCTTTAGCATGCAGTGTTACAGTGGAATTCACTACCCAGGGCAAACTGGCATGAATACCAAAGTGGAAGTTGGAATGTAACGTGCTATGATTCACCATAACTAATCTTGAGCTAATTCATGTTTTGATCTGGCTGAATTAATTTCAGATACTGTTGATGTTATGATAGAAAAAAATAACTTTTTTTTTCTTTTAAAATTCATTAAAGAAAACTTGAAATTGCTGCAGTGCCTGTTGCTTTTGATGCTCCTTGGTGGCTGGCACTTTTCAAACCTTGATATATCAGTGAACATATGCAAATTAAGGCCTTGGAAAACCAGGCACAGCTTAACAGAATTGGGCCATTCCTGTGGCTTCTGTATGCACCTTTTTCCTACTATACCATGGTCAAAGACATTATTTTTTTTTTGGGGGGGGGGTTCAAGCTCCCAGTTTACCAACCTAGACAGTGTTCTTTGTTAATGTTA
The DNA here is from genome assembly GCF_901765095.1 of Microcaecilia unicolor. Taxonomy (NCBI): domain Eukaryota; kingdom Metazoa; phylum Chordata; class Amphibia; order Gymnophiona; family Siphonopidae; genus Microcaecilia; species Microcaecilia unicolor. Next base: position 36,583,284 of record NC_044043.1, read on the forward strand.
AAAATCTACAAATGGATAGTAATAAACTTCTATGGCTGGTATAGGTGTACGCATTGACCTGATGCTGGTAGGCATGATGATTGACTTTGCTGGTAGGCATGTACAAAGATGGAGTTTGGGCAGAGTTCGCAAGTACCTACACAGATTATAAAATATGCCAATTATTTGCATACTTAAATAATCTAGATGTAGACATTTATACTTCCCTGTGTACATTTATAAAATGATTCCTAAAAAGGCTCCTACTTATCTTTTTAAACTAGGCACTTCCTTATAAAATTACCCCTCACATGGCCAAGAGTGGTCTACCATTTGTTTGACGTTATTTTTTGGTAGTAATCATTTACCCTTGTGCCACCCTTGCCTTCTCTTCCTCTTTTGCCCAGGAAGTTACTTTTTGCACAGAAGTATTTTTTTTAGGTTTTTTTTTTTTTATAAAATTTGACAAAGATATTCAAGGATTACCTCGATCAGGAAAAACAACTACAAGAGCTTAAACACAAACTCTCTAGAAGCAAATAAATAAAAGAAGGAAAAGTAATATCTTGTAATTTAAAGGGAGAAGAACTATAATGCAATAGGAGCATTTTTCCATCATTAAAAATCAAATTAAAAAATAATAATAATAAAGAAAGACAGCTAAAAGGGCACATCAGTTCTACAAGAGAAAGTACCCTCATTGGACTGTACTCCAGAGGGAACAATTACATCTGGTGGAGACTTGTTTTGATGAAAATTTTGCAGTTGAAAACAGAGGCCTTTTAATGAGATGAACTGAAGAAAAGATCATTAGTAATTTAATGTGAATGGTGCTGACCTGAAGTATTTTTGTATGGTGGACTCCACTTTAAAAGGAATTCAGTCTAACTAAGATATGTTGGGAAGACATAGGACTGCATGAAACATTCATGAACTCAAGAAATGTGCTGTAACTGATTCCCCTGTGTCCATTTTGGTTGGACAAGATGGGTTTCGGTCACTGGATAAATAGTAGAAAATTGTATTCAGAGCACCCTATTTTCCCAATTAACAGCACATTGAACAATCTGGTGTTAATTAGCTCAGGATTATTACTATAAGTCATGTTTAGCCTATATGTGCTATTTCAATGATATAAAAATATACTCATTTTTATGATTGGGGTATAGACGGGTGCCAAAGGCAAGGGGCTGTGATACATCTTTCATTTTAATGCAGGTGGTATGGTGAGCTGTCTTCTGTCAGATATTTAGATTGTTTACAAACTGCTGTTTTTGAGATTAGTCATTCCAATTTTGTTGCCTCATGGTTGGGTTGCCAGGGACCCAAGTTTGTCACCATGACTACCGAAAGAGTAGTCCCGACAAACAGCAACCAACACGAAAGTTTATTAAACAATGAGAGTGGGTGGTAACTGACAACAAGCTTCACTGGGATTCTTGGAGGTTTTCTGTTATGAAATGTGCTGTGTTTTTAGAGCCCAAGAGAAATGTACACCCACCAAGTGCCACGCTACTACAGTAAGTTGTCAGAAATCAGGAAGGGTGCACTTCCTTAGGCGGACATTCCTTACTCTTTTGATGAATTTGTCTTGCCCTTTCGAACCATGTTAAACTGAAATGCCATCTTGGTTTTTCTGATTAAATCAGGCCCATGATTCACTGTGTTCTAAGTCACATGTACCCGGTCCTCTGTATGGACTGCAGTTTGTCACTGGCCTCAACTTCTACGACCACATCTGTTCCTAATGACCTCCTTTTCATTTTCTAAGTACAGGCTCTTTACAAGAGTTGTCCATTTCTCTTATCCATATAACTTTGATTATATCCTGCCTAAGATAACACAAAGTGGTTGGAGTGGCAGCTCATTTATGGTGCATTTTGGTTAAAGATTCCAAAGCGGAGATCAAAGGAGGAGTAATTTTGGCACAAAGTAAAAAAAAAAGCTGAAAGCTTTCAGCTTTTTTACTTTGTGGTTACAAGTGACTTTTGCTGAGATAGTGTCTGGAGAATTTGGAGTAATTTTGTCACCGTTTTTGTCCAGTTTATTAAAAAAAAAAAAGCCAGCTACAGATGTTGAGAGACAGATGAAGTATCATGGTTATAGGAGAAACTGAGGGGGGGGGAGGAAGAGAGGGGGCTTAATCATGATAAAATCTGCTAGAGAACAATGGTTAGAAATTTTTCATAACTAAGGGACCCTGTTAACCTTGTGTGCAAACAGTAAACGGACATGTAGGAGACTGTCAATCCCCTCATTCTGTTACTTGATGCCTAAATTTAGGCACAGATTGTATGCGTAAGTTATAGAATACTAACCCATATGCATATAATGTACCCTTAAGTGTGTATGTGTTAAATGTTGTTCTATAACTTACGCACACAATTCACTTAGGGCTAGATTCTATATATCACAGAGACGGGAAGGCGCTAGAATTAGAGGACATGAATTGAGGTTGAAAGGGGACCGACTCGGGAATAATGTCAGGAAGTATTTTTTCACGGAGAGGGTGGTAAATACCTGGAATGCCCTCCTGCGGGAGGTGGTGGAGATGAAAACAGTAATGGAATTCAAAAATGCATGGGATAAACACAGAGGAATTCTGTTTAGAAGGAATGAATCCAAAGAAGCTTAAAGGAAGTAACACTGGTAATTGGGAAGGAAAGCCAATACTGGGCAAACTACTATCTGTGCTTTGATCGTAGCTGGACAGATTCAGATTCAGCTTCAGAAGTCGGAGAACAAAGCCAGTGCTAGGCAGACTTCTGTGCTCTGTGCCCTGATCATGGCTGAATAGATTTGGATGGGCTAGAGTGGAGTTTTTCAGGGGCTTCGGCATTAATTTCAAAAATTTAGAGCAAGGGCTATGCTGGGCAGACTTCTTTGGTCTATGCCCTGAAAATGGCAAGGACAAATGAAGACCAGGTATACATATGAAGTGTCACACACCATATATAATGAGTTTAGCTTGTTGGGCAGACTGGATGACCATACAGATCTTTATCTGCTGTCACCTACTATGTCATCTACTATGTTAACAAACAAACAAAAAAAAAATCCATGCCGAAAAAAGTACGCCTAGGCATATTTCTATAAAGTACACCTAAATTTAGATGTACGTTATAGAATATGCCTAAATTTTGGTGCAGTTTATGGAATATGCCTAGTACCCATCTGCACAACTAAATTTAGTCATGGGCAGTACATAAGTAATGCCACACTGGGAAAAGACCAAGGGTCCATCGAGCCCAGCATCCTGTCCACGACAGCGGCCAATCCAAGCCAAGGGCACCTGGCGAGCTTCCCAAACGTACAAACATTCTATACAATCAAGCCATTGTGACATCACTAATGAGGTTGGCTCTTATTGGTGGAATGAGCCACTATGACATCACAATAGGTTAAATCACTGCTCTATGTAATAAAAGTGAGCCAAGTAGAGGACATAAGTACATAAGTAATGCCACACTGGGAAAAGACCAAGGGTCCATCGAGCCCAGCATCCTGTCCACGACAGCGGCCAATCCAGGCCAAGGCATCTGGCAAGCTTCCCAAACATACAAGTAAAACTTGGTGTAAATTCTGACAGCTAAATTAGGCGCAGACTGGGTGCATTCTATAACAACGCACATAGAGTTTAGTAACGCCCATGACCCGACCATGGCCGCGACCCCTTTTCAGCTATGTTCCTTAGAATTTATGCACATCACTTTACAGAATACGCTTAGACAGTTGTGCTTGTAAATTCTAATTAATGCCAATTAGTCAATAATTGCTAATTGGCAATTTGCACGTTCAAATCCAGAATATAACCAGATTTGTGCTCACAATTTCGGTCACACTATATAGAATCTGGGGGTTAATGCTTAAGTTTAAGGGGGACATACACATATGCCAGGGTGAATCTTCTAGTTAAATGCATATTTTACAGGATAGATTGGGATAGGCTGGAGTGGGCTTCGATGGCGATTCCTCGGGACTTCTTGCATTACCAGGATTAGAAGTGGTCAGGTTGTCTTCAACTTGAGAAAAAGATTTTTTATACATTGGACCTTATTTGTGAAATTCTTGGGTTAATTGATTTTTCTGAAAACCTAGATTAGATTAGATTCTGTGTATTTAACTTTGACTTGCCGTGAAGATCATTATTAATACACACAAGTGATTTGTGCTATTCTGTGCATTCGAGATTCGATTCGATTCCATGTCCTGAACTTTTTGCCCCTTCGACTTTGCTCCAGTGACAGTAGGGTATTAAAAGATTTTCTTTTTATGTTAAGATGTGTGCCATTCACTGCCAAGTCAGTAACTGATACTCTTGTGGTTTGACTGGGCATGTGAAACACCACCCAACTCAGTCTCATTCCGCAAGAATTTTCAGCAGGTGGGGGACCAGCCTTGAAATGAAACCTGTCTTCAAGATGAAGCAACACCAGGCCCCCCATTCCATGTCTTGCAATCCTGGCTGCCTTAGCGTATCATGAAGCATGCTTGTTTTTTTTATCCTAAAGCTGTTTGGCACAGTCAAAAGGTTGTGATTGTAGCATCCACAGTCAAATGCTCAAACGAGGATTTTCATCAAAAAAATGTTTGGCTACTTTTCAACAGTAATAGCAGTATATAAGGCATGTGATATGGCAAGAAACAAGAGTAAGGCATTCCTTAGCTACATGCCCTCTTCATGGAAGTTTTTCTAAAATTTTTGAAATTAAAATACAATTTACAAGCCTTAACAGAATCCAAGATCCCATTAGTTAATACACCTGAAAGCCAAAGAAAATGGGGAAAGTTATAGTGAACTGTAGGACCTAGCATTTCTATAGTTCTAAGCTTCACTCTGGTTCATAGTTGATTAGTGAACATTTCAAGGACAAATGTTACCATTCAAGTGTTGATGACGCATTGAGACATTGGCTTTAACGTCATAGCTGTATTGTTGATGTGGCTGTTGAGATAGCAGTGCTTTCCCAGTAGGCATGGGGTGGATGAAACTCTTTGAGAAGGAAACACCAGAAGAGGAACAGAATGTTCTGTAGTGCAGAAAGTAGTCCAAAGAAGAGGAATACCCATGTCTTAGTATGATAAATGGGTTTTATTTGTGCCGCTCTGTAAAAAAAAAAAAAAAAAAAAGTCCCGACGTGACCACGTGTCGCCTCACTAGAGGCTGCTTTGGGCTAAAACAGTTGTGTGGCGAAACATAAAAACATACAATAAATCATAAAATACCAATCCTGAATACTAAAAACTATTAAAACATCTTCGTAAAACATGAGTTAGGAACAAACCACCAATACAGGGTCAAACAGCAAACCATAGAAGATAAGGTTTAAAGATATACTATTAAAGCAGGTTTATTTAATAAAGCAGAAACTCATAAGAAACATTGTTAATATGTTAAATCAGGTTTGAGAGCCACTGGTTTAATCTTTTTAGGGGCCCTTTTACTAAGCCGCGTAAGCATCTACGTGCACCCAACGTGCGCCAAAATAGAGTTACTGCGTGGCTCTTGCCCATTACTGCCCAGTTTACCGCGTGAGTCTTTACCGCTAGGTCAATGGCTGGTGGTTTTCATTTTGCCGCACATCCATTTTCGGCAAAATGTTAAAAAGCCCTTATTTACAGGCACGCTAAAAAAATGGATCGGCGCGCACCCAAAACCCGCTCCTACACTACCGCAAGCCATTTTTCAACGCACCTTTCTAAAAGGACCCCTTAGTGTTATTCCTCTGAGTATTTTCATTCTTCTCTGCACGTATTTCATTTCTTAAACCTATAATAAGCTCCCACAATAAATCTCTCCCTCCCTCCCCCCCCCCCCCCCCCCCCCACAACCTAGAGCCACCTTCAGTTTTCATAACCCCGTGATGCCTGTGTGGGATGCTGCTGAGAATCCCGCTTTACTATCAGTCACAAGAGTACGAGTGGCTGAGTAGAGATACTTTGAAAAGCCTTTTCATATTTCTTGTCCCTGACAAATCAAATAAAAGTCCAAATTAAAATGGCATTGCACTGTGTATTTATTTTTTAAATTCCACCCTAATTATTTAAGAATAGATGTTTTTGAGATTTTTTTTTTTTTTTTTGGGGGGTGGATTCCGATAAATTGGTGGGTTTACATTAGAGTGGGGGGAGTAGCCTAGTGGTTAGTGCAGCGGGCTGTGATACTGGTGAACTGGGTTCAACTCCTACTGCAGCTCCTTGTGACTCTGGTCAAGTCCATTGCCCCAGGTACAAAATAAGCACCTGTATGTAATATGTAAAATTGCCCCTTCCTTGGCCACCTTTAAATCTAGACTGAAAGCCCACCTCTTTAACATTGCTTTTGACTCGTAACCACTTGTAACCACCTGCCTCCACCTACCCTCCTCCTTCCTGTACACAATAATTGATTTGATTTGCTTACTTTATTTTTTGTCTATTAGATTGTAAGCTCTTTGAGCAGGGACTGTCTTTCTTCTATGTTTGTGCGTATGCTGCGTATGCCTTGTAGCGCTATAGAAATGCTAAATAGTAGTAGTAGTAGCTTTGATTGTAATCACAGAAAGGTGGTATATCAAATCCCATCCTATTTTTTTGTTTTTTTGGGGGGGGGGGGGGGGGGGTTCCTTCCAATCATTGTGATTATCTACCCTTGAGCCCCTATTGAGAAAATTAGAAGAAGAAGAAGAAATCCTATCGTCCTTTGTTATTCCTTTATTGATATTTTCACAAGTTGGAGCCAGTGTGTTTCTTCCTTAGTCTTCTGGTTTGCTAGCCAATGAGAGGGATAACAAGCAAGTTGGGTCTTGAATTTACTGCATTCTTGGGGAGGCCAGATCTCATCTATGGGTAAGAATAAATGAGACAGTGGAAACCAGTTCAAAATTAACCCAGTTCCTTTCTCCTAGGTTATGTGACATGGAACACTGTGTATGTTCCAAAACATCCATATGGACATGACACCTATCATTTATCTTGATAGAAGATATCCAGTTAGGCATATAAATATGGAATCTCTCTGCCCAGTTTCATTTGTGGTGGAGCATCATAGATCCAGTTGTTCTCTGGCTTTCCACTCATTTCTTTTTAACTAGGCATCTTTTGTGCTTCCTTAAAGTCATTACTCTGTTTTCCTTTGCCCGTTTGCGTCTATCACCAACCCAAAAGCTAAGTGTTTCTCTCACATTTTTGGGATTGAGCCATTTAAAATTAGAACTTCCTATGGAGTTTTTAGCAAGATTTAAGAGTAAAGGATTTTTTTCTATTGATGAAGAAAGTTGGACCCATTTATTTCCTCTTTACCCTATTAACATATGTAGGGTGGAGGTTGGTACACAGAGGCTTTTACCTTTTCTCATATTGTGCACTCCATAGGATATTATAGTACATTAAGTATCTTGCAGTTTATAAGAGAGATGTTTTGTTCTTGTGTTTTGTGTATACTCTTATCCTTCTATTGTTAAATATATATTTAAGACATCCCTGTATAGATTTTTTTTTTTAATATAGGACCATCAGAAGGTAGGTTTAGATTGTCCTTGTATATTTATTTTTAACCACTTACATGGGCTGCCATACCTGTTTTCCTCATCGGTCCAGCTTTTCTATCTATTTTTTCTGAATGTGAATTTTTTTTTTCACTGCTCAACAATCAAAAATCCCTTCAGTATGTCCAACAACTTGTCAAGTGCGTATGCTCAAACACTGTGTGTATCCTCCTCATCAGTAGCTTGCTGTAATTAATCGGACAGCAATAATTTCCAAAGATTCTTCCACTAGTCCAACATAGCGCCATGTTTCGCCATTCCGCTGCCATTACAAAAGCATGGGAGCATTGTAATGTAGCCTACTATGCCATACTTTGTATTGTTGTTTGCAGATCCTTACTACTGTAATTGTCTATTGTTTGACTTAATATTGCTGTACACTACCTTGAGTGAATTCCTTCAAAAACGCGGTAAATAAATCCTAATAATAAATGAATAAATGTAACTTGAACGTTGTGTTTTTGTGAAAAATCACTTCTAAGCATGTGTTGCTATATTATATCATTTTTTATGTCAGGACTTATGATTATATTTTTCTGAATACACGTGTAGAAACAGGCAGCTGTTATTGTGTTTTTTAGATATGCTCTTAATGTGTTTTTAGATATGAAAGTCCAAACAATATAATTTTTATTAGAATTATTAATTCCTTTTTACATATTTTGTTTTAGCTTTTTCATTAGGTTCTACATTGAGATATAAGCTCTACTTAACATTAATTTGGGAATTTGATATTTTAGTAGACATGAAATCTAGCATTGTATACTACTACTACTACTACTTATCATTTCTATAGTGCTACTAGACGTACGCAGCGCTGTACACTTGAACATGAAGAGACAGTCCCTGCTCAACAGAGCTTACAATCTAATTAGGACAGACAAACAGGACAAACAAGAGATAAGGGAATATTAAGGTGAGGATGATAAAATAAGGGTTCTAAACAAGTGAATAAGGGTTAGGAGTTAAAAGCAGCATCAAAAAGGTGAGCTTTTAGCTTAGATTTGAAGGCGGCCAGAGATGGAGCTTGACGTACCGGCTCAGGAAGTCTATTCCAGGCATATAGTGCAGCAAGATAAAAGGAACGGAGTCTGGAGTTAGCGGTGGAGGAGAAGGGTGCAGATAAGAGAGATTTACCCAGTGAACGGAGTTCCCGGGGAGGTATGTAGGGAGAGAGATGAGAGTGCCCCAGGAAACAAAATAGCTCTGGTAGGATGTTAAATTTTCACAGTCCAAAGCTTGGTATTTATCTGTTGATGCTCCATCAGGTCTCTTGCCGAGCCTGCATGTGTGTGTATTGGCATAGAGGTGACTGAGTTAAATGAGGCAGCTAAGTATTTGGCATGCAGAACAAAAGTCCCCAGAATTACAGTGAAAATTAATTATAAACTGATCGGTATACCAAATAAGTACGTTTACAAAGTCAGACTTTATTGATGCAACATGAAACAAAAGCAAATGCCGATCACGGTTGAGAGAGAGAGTGTAACTCCCGCTGCTTAGGCCAATGAGCAGACCCTTTCTGGATTATTCCAGGTCCTCCACAGAGAATGGATAGAAAGCCTTTTTATTTTACCACCCAAAGATTTGAATAAAAAGGGAAGGGAAATGGGACTTGATATACCGCTTTTCTGTGGTATTTGGCAACTACATTCAAAGCGGTTTACATATATACAGGTACTTATTTTGTACCTGGGGCAATGGAGGGTTAAGTGACTTGCCCACAGTCACAAGGAGCTGCAGTGGGAATCGAATCCAGTTCCCCAGGATCAAAGTCCACTACACTAACCACTAACACTTATCTCTGTTTCTTGTCCTTTAAAAGGGAATGTTTATTCAACTTGACTTGATGCTTTATGGCTGGTTTCTCAACCTGTGATACATGTTCCAGAAAGAGTAAGTAAACCGAAGTCCTGCTCAACACCTGCTTGCAGTACCTTTCTTCTCTGCTGCGGGCAGAAATGAGCCGCCGGCAACTGCAGAAGTTTCATGTGAAAGGCAGGAGACACAGGCAGCATGCAAGGAAGAATGTTTTGTGCCTTCGTTGGCCATGCCATGCATCCCTCTCACTGCCCCAAATCTACTACTAGACACTGATATAAGTACATAAATATTGCTATGCTGGGACAGATCAAAGGTCCATCAAGCCCAGCATCCTGTTTCCAACAGTGGCCAATCCAGGTCACAAATACCTGTCAAGATCCCAAAAAAAGTTCAATACATTTTATGCTGCTTATCCCAAAAATAGTGGTCTATGGACTTTTCCTTTAGGAATCCATCCAAACCTTTTTAAAACTCTTCTAAGCTAACCGCCTTTACCATATTTTCTGGCAACAAATTCCAGAGTTGAATTACACGTTGAGTGAAGAAATATTTTCTCCGATTCATTTTAAATTTACTACTTTGTAGCTTCATTGCATGCCCCTAGTCCTAGTATTTTGAAAGAGTAAACAAATGATTCACGTCTACCCGTTCAACTCCACTCATTATTTTATAGACCTCTATCATATCTCCCCTCAACCTGAGTTATCTATCACTCCTGACTGTTCCCTTACTCATCCTCCCCCCCCCCCCAAAGAGATATAGGAATGAGGTTGAGGTTGCTGGAGTTACCATTGCTGCCACTGGACTTTTCTCTGCCCTTCCCCTCCCCAAAGGACAATGCCATGGTGGGGTTTTTTTGTTTGTTTTTTAATTTGAGAGATGGAGGAAGGAAAAACAGAGGACGTTGAGTTTGAAATCTGGAATTAGGCGGTGAAGAGAGAGAGGAGATTAGAGGCCAAGATAGCAAGAAAAGGGATAGAAACAGAGAGAGGCTGCTGGGAGCAGCAAGAGGGGAGTACAGGGTAGGATCATGAAGGGAATATTGAAGTGGAGGGCTAAAGGACCAAGACAAAGAGAAAGGGTAAGAGGGTTGGAAGTACAAAGGGGCCTTTAATGATTAAGAGACAGTATTGTACTAAAGCATTTGAATCGGTTTAAATTTAATTTTTGGTTTTGGAGACAAGGTTTGATTTAAGTTTAGTTTTGATTATTTTTTTATATTTTGAGTATGTGTGGAGGGTAGATTTTGAGACCATTGATATGTTTGCCTGTTCAGTTAATGAGGCAAGGCCATTATAGCCTATGCAAGCTACCAAAATGTATAGATTGTGAGTTTGTTAGCTGTTTACAGGGGGTTAGCATTCACCATGAAGATAAGTAATTATCTTTTGGTTTGAGGAATACAGTTGGCATTCTATTGTATTTAATTTCGGAGTGGAAGTTTGGTTTCTTTTGTGTTTGAATAGTTGGGCCTCCGAATCTGATTTCTACTTTAAGAAGCAGGTGAAAGCTTGGCTCTTCAACCAGGCCTTTAATGGAGGAAGTAACTAACTTCTTAGTCTCGCACACACTCACAAGGAGTGACACAGGCTGCACACACTGCAGAAGGGCATGTTTATCAACTCCTACCCTAGCTGAAATAACATTTAATCATCTCTCTGACCTCGTGCAACTTTCTGTAAATTAGTCGCCTTATTTTCTTATTCTCTTACCTATCTATATGTTCTGTCTTTGCTTATACCCTATGCTGTCTATTAAAATGTTCTGTTACATATTGTATTGACATTGTAAGTAGTATACTATGCCATACTTTGTATTATTTGAATATTTTTACTGTTGTAATTGTCTATTGCTTATGTTTGATTTATTCTTACTGTACACCGCCTTGAGTAAATTCTTTCAAAAAGACGGTAAATAAATTGTAAAAAATAAATTAAATAAATAAGTGTTTAGAGATAAATTTTTGAATTGGAATATGTCATTGTTTTGAATACTTTGAATCTTGAAGGGAGGTAATTGACAGAGCGTGTTCATAAGGCACCATCGTTTATGAAGAAGCCTCATTGGAGAACAGAAAATTGAGAATACAGGAAATAATATGGCATAAGATTTAAGGCAAAGTAGAAAATTATTCAGCTCCTGAAAAGTATAAATCAAAAATTGTTGCAATTAAGTCAAACTTTTATCTATTTACGTGATGATATTCTTTGAACCAAACTAAAGAGTTATCAGGTAGTCAGATACTTTCAATGGAGTCCTGGAGCTTACAGTGGCGATTCTGCCATATCTAGTCAGATGTTTTCTGACTACATGTTAGGTGAGATGATGTCTACCTTTACTTTGTCATCGAGAAACACCAGTTGATTTTTCTGATGTGTCAAATATAGAATGGACTCGGTTTTCTGAGATAATATGGATTTGGTTTTGAATGCTATGAGCACAGAAGACTCATGTCTAGCTTGGCTTTTGAAACCAACCCAGGAGATGGTTAATAAAAGAAATATAGAATATCACCCTGCTTAGTAATGACTAACAATGAAGCATTTGCACCAGCAAAAGAGGAGAAAAAGATCAAACCAGCTGAGCCAAACAAGCTATGTTATTAAGTCATTGCATGACTGCTTCTAAAGACATTGCAGTCAGATATTGTTCCGAAGTGATCCGCATAAGGCCCAGTATACCTAAGGCCTCTGTTTTTAAGGGCCAATAAATGGCCATGCAGTCATTTAAAAAAATTGCCGTGCATCCATTTACTGCTGAAGCCTTTACCTCCTCTTAGGGCTCCAGTGGAAATCGGGAAATGCAAACTGGCCATCTCCCCCCCCCCCCCCCCCCCCCCCCCAGTGCTAGAAAATACAAAGGTATTTTCTAGCGCAGGAAAACCGGAACTACCGCTGGGCTCCTGGGCAGGCCCGACGGGAGGGCCGATTTGCCACACGCCAAGCCGACGGTAGCCTTGCCACTCTTCGGTAAAAGGGGCCCGTAAGTATCCTTTGTTCTAGAAGGAAGGATGATGGTACAGTGGTGGAAATAAGTATTGATCCCTTGCTGATTTTGTAAGTTTGCCCACTGACAAAGACATGAGCAGCCCATAATTGAAGGGTAGGTTATTGGTAACAGTGAGAGATAGCACATCACAAATTAAATCCGGAAAATCACATTGTGGAAAGTATATGAATTTATTTGCATTCTGCAGAGGGAAATAAGTATTTAATCCCTCTGGCAAACAAGACCTAATACTTGGTGGCAAAACCCTTGTTGGCAAGCACAGCGGTCAGACGTCTTCTGTAGTTGATGATGAGGTTTGCACACATGTCAGGAGGAATTTTGGTCCACTCCTCTTTGCAGATCATCTCTAAATCATTAAGAGTTCTGGGCTGTCGCTTGGCAACTCGCAGCTTCAGCTCCCTCCATAAGTTTTCAATGGGATTAAGGTCTGGTGACTGGCTAGGCCACTCCATGACCCTAATGTGCTTCTTCCTGAGCCACTCCTTTGTTGCCTTGGCTGTATGTTTTGGGTCATTGTCATGCTGGAAGACCCAGCCACGACCCATTTTTAAGGCCCTGGCGGAGGGAAGGAGGTTGTCACTCAGAATTGTACGGTACATGCCCCATCCATTCTCCCATTGATGCGGTGAAGTAGTCCTGTGCCCTTAGCAGAGAAACACCCCCAAAACATAACATTTCCACCTCCATGCTTGACAGTGGGGACGGTGTTCTTTGGGTCATAGGCAGCATTTCTCTTCCTCCAAACACGGCGAGTTGAGTTCATGCCAAAGAGCTCAATTTTTGTCTCATCTGACCACAGCACCTTCTCCCAATCACTCTCGGCATCATCCAGGTGTTCACTGGCAAACTTCAGACGGGCCGTCACATGTGCCTTCCGGAGCAGGGGGACCTTGCGGGCACTGCAGGATTGCAATCCGTTATGTCGTAATGTGTTACCAATGGTTTTCGTGGTGACAGTGGTCCCAGCTGCCTTGAGATCATTGACAAGTTCCCCCTTGTAGTTGTAGGCTGATTTCTAACCTTCCTCATGATCAAGGATACCCCACGAGGTGAGATTTTGCGTGGAGCCCCAGATCTTTGTCGATTGACAGTCATTTTGTACTTCTTCCATTTTCTTACTATGGCACCAACAGTTGTCTCCTTCTCGCCCAGCGTCTTACTGATGGTTTTGTAGCCCATTCCAGCCTTGTGCAGGTGTATGATCTTGTCCCTGACATCCTTAGACAGCTCCTTGCTCTTGGCCATTTTGTAGAGGTTAGAGTCTGACTGATTCACTGAGTCTGTGGACAGGTGTCTTTCATACAGGTGACCATTGCCGACAGCTGTCTGTCATGCAGGTAACGAGTTGGTTTGGAGCATCTACCTGGTCTGTAGGGGCCAGATCTCTTACTGGTTGGTGGGGGATCAAATACTTATTTCCCTCTGCAGAATGCAAATAAATTCATATACTTTCCACAATGTGATTTTCCGGATTTAATTTGTGATGTGCTATCTCTCACTGTTACCAATAACCTACCCTTCAATTATGGGCTGCTCATGTCTTTGTCAGTGGGCAAACTTACAAAATCAGCAAGGGATCAAATACTTATTTCCACCACTGTATAAGTAACATCAGTGGGGGGAAAAAAATCTTGAACCAGATGTGTCAAACTGCAAACCTGAAGCGCCACAAACCAATCTGGGTTTTAGGTATTCATTGAGGATATCTGACTGGTTTTTCTGGCCCTTTAGGATTGCAGTTTGACACCCCTATTTAAGGGTTCATGATGTGAGTGAGGCTGGTCTTCATTGGGTCAGGGTCCACCGATCTTTGTTTTGCATTGAAAAGTGCATGAAAACAAACTAGCTATTGTGTTTATTTGATGCTATGCCTTTCCCTGTTAGTGAGCTTGTCTCTTTTGGGTTACAGACAGAGCTACAGCCTTGGATTTGAAAAAGCACAAGTGGTCCTTGTAATGGCAAAATGCATACTGTAGCATAGCTGGAGCTGCCGAATACCATTAAACATCAAGTGTCGTAATTACTTTGCCTTTGTCTAAAATTAATCCTGATATTTATACAGGGTTGCAGAATGCATTTATTTCCGTCAGTCACCAGCTGCCTATGACTGAGTAATCCCAGGAGTGGCAGTGACATTATGTGATGACATTATTAAGGTGTTGTGTTGATATAAAGATGTTTGTTTTGCATATTACATTTATAAATCTTACAATGACAGCATTTTCAAAATTAGATTTTTCATTAAAGTTAAAAATGAATAAAGTTGTTGCATAGGGTATTGCTTGTGTTAGTTTAAATCAGTTGATTGGTATCAATGGTATTTTTAATGTGTTAGAGAAGGGTATGAAGCTGTCTTTCCCTGCACTGATACAGACTTCTCTTTTGTAAACGCCAGTCTTCCAAAGACACAACATATTCGGGGGGGGGGGGGGGCGGGGGGGGGGGGGGGGGGGGGGGAGAGGAGGAGAGAGAGGAATCCCTTTGGTCCAAGAAAGGCAGGGTGATTGTCAGTCTTACTTATGGAGCTATTAAAGCACATGAGGGTTTCCACTTGCAGTGTAGCTTGATTTCACTTTACAGCTTCCTCAGGCTACTTATGGGCATGAGAACAATTTAGTGAATCCTTCCAACCCGAAAGTTTTGTGTTTTAACCTTCAAAGTTAAGGCAGTGCACCAGGAATGCAGGCTCTGTAAAGATATTTAATTAGAATTTAAGGGATCCTTTTACCAAGGTGCGCTGAACAATGGCCTACGATACTGTAGACGCGTGTTTTGGGCATGTGCAGAATTCTTTTTAGCGCACCTACAAGAATGCCTTTTTTTGTTGTTGTTGTTGCCAAAAACGGACATGTGGCAAAATGAAAATTGCCGTGTGTCCATTTTGGGTCCAAGACCTTACAGCAAGCCATTGACCTGGCGGTAAGGTCCCACACGTGTAGCTGCTGCACCCCAGAAAATAAAAAATATTTTTCAGACTCACGTAGTGGACGCGCACCAAAATTGAAATTACAGCAAGGTCCACGTGGTAACTGGACTGTAACTCCAATTTGGCGTGCATAGGCACCTACTCAGCTTAGTAAAAGGACCCATAAATTAGATAAGCATGTGATAATTATATCTTGTAGGACAACAAAAACCGCTTCAGATATGGAGTGACGATATACAGTTGTTCAAGCTTCTATGGCTGGTAGCTAGGATATAGCCATGACTGGATAGATAGAACTAATTGGGGGAAGGCCAACAGTCACTCAAAAGCACATAGTTCAGAATAAGGTATCATTCAAAGATATCACCAAAACAGAGGATGCAATAACAGACCAGAAATCTTTAAAAAGCAGACAGATTTTCAAGATTGCACATCATCACTGTCAACTGCTGAACAAGATGTAAATAGGAACAACAAATATAGTCTGAAATGTCTATATGCGAATGCCAGAAGCCTAAGAAATAAAATGGGAGAGTTAGACTATACTGTACTAAATGAAAAAAAATAGATATAGTACGCATTTCTGAGACCTGGTGGAAGGAGGATAACCAGTGGGACACTGTCATATCAGGATACAAATTATATCGCAGTGATTGGGCTCCCGAGCCTATACGTCTAGCCCCGTCTTTGACCGTTTTCAAATCCAGGCTAAACGCCCACCTCTTTAACGCTGCTTTTGACTCCTAACCGCTACTCACTTGCCCTGTCCCCCCACCTCTTTAATTCCCTTACCTTTTAGTTGTTCTGTCTGTTTGCCTGTCCTATTTAGATTGTGAGCTCTTTGAGCAGGGACTGTCTTTTCATGTATGATGTACAGCGCTGCGTATGCCTTGTTGTGCTATAGAAGTGATAAGTAGTAGTAGTTGCTCTTTTTCCTGCCATCATCTACTATGTTATTGTATCCTTCTATATTTCTTCTTTGATATTTAATGTACCTTGGTAGATTTGACTCTATTTTGGCCATATAGAATAGAATTTTTTAAGGATTTAATTGGCTCAAAATCTATCTGCCCCCCACCCCCCATGCTGGCAAAATTTTACTAACTAAGGGCACTCTTGGACTTTCAGGAAGCAACTAAGACTTCTGTCTTCAAGGTGGTTTTTAAATCAGTATCTGGTCTTAGCTTAAAGAATAAGAGAAAATGGATTCCATAGGTGAAGTTGATGAAATGTAAGAACAGAATCTACTCCATAAGAAAGTTTCAGACCATTAAGTTTGGCTTCTCTGGCATTCATCTTGGAAAGAATCTGCTACTTCCTTTACTGCTGGCCAACGTGGAGGAAGTGCAACAAATGGGTAAAACCACCAACAGATAAGACTGGTTTTGTGTTAGCCTTAAAAGAAAGATAAATTGTAGAGACCATTTGCCTTGTGTGTGTGTTTCCTTGCAGAAAGCAGTAAAATTAATCAAGTTTAAATTTGGCTTCAGTGCTGGCCACCACAGCTTTTCTGGCGTTGTCATCTCGTGCTTTTGCTTAGTTAGCAGTACTGGACTGGATCAGCTCTGTACGTACTCTGCTCCCCTTCAAAGCACTGCACCCAGGTTGAATTCTTCCACCTGTTTTTGTGGCTATATTTATCAAGTCTAGATAACCAATTGCAGATGGCCGAAAGCAACTGAACAGAGTCGGGAACTGGGTCTTTTCTTCCTAGGAGGCAACTCATTTTCAATTTTCCTGGAAAAAAGAGCACTGCTAATTGCAGTTGGTATGACCTCATGTACTGATTATTAAGCTGTACAAAGTCCACTTCACACAGAAACCAGTAGGCTGAAGAAGGCATTTGCTTGTAAAGGTCATGATTTCAATGGCAATATTGTGAAGAGATTTTGATGGCTATAATTTGGGATTTTGTTTTGCAGACCTGTTCACTACATTATTAGACGCTTGAGTAGAGCTGGAAAATAACTGAGAATTGAGATTTCCATTTGCCAAAAGCTGTTCTTGTTAAGCCGGTTATGAAGCAAAATTGCTGAGTCCGTAGCATGAAAGATAATTTCATTTTTAAGTAAAGCAATTTCATTTTCAAGTAATGCAATGTAATTTCCATCTCCATGGCAGTGTTTCATGATGCCCAGCAGGAGACTTGGGTTCAAATCCTTGTGGGAGCTGGAGATGCAGTGGATATTGCATTCACAGCCTCCTATCCCTTGTCCCCTAACCAGACGAAAGTGCCAGCCTTCACACATTGGTTGACACTTAATGGCTACGTTTAGGGTGAATGTGTACTTGGTAACATAGTAGATAACGGCAGAAAAAGACCTGCACGGTATTGTGGGTTTTTCTAATCCTTAGTAGAACCCCATGTGCTTTACATTGATGCAATTCAAGTACAAATGCAGCACAAACACAGTGAAAGGATCTGAATCAGAAGACTTGTTTGTGTCACACTTGATACATATGAATACAGCATGGACAAGTGTGTACAAAAATCTTTTGCTGTTGTGGAGCAAAATATAATACCCAAACTCGGATCCAATGCCCTGTGGAAAGAATAGGTGAAACAACCTCAGTATCACAGAGAATTGATGTTCAACAACTCTCAAACCCACCTCATGAATGTATGTTTAAAGGAGGAAAAAGTCCTTATAAAACTGTGGCAAAAATCGCAATAGATCTACTTAATCACACTGTCGATAGAGCACGTCATCGGTTGCATCCTTTTCTGTTTATTGTTCCTCTCCCCTCCGAAGCAAGAGGATTCAAAAACAATGGTGCAAATTCCGGTTTTGCAAGACTTTCTTTGCGGTCCGTTCTGAGTCTACAGGTGATGCAGAATATGACAGTTCAGTTGAATTCAGATAATGGATGGATGTATTTATTTAAAAATATTTTTACCCTGCTTACAAAAGAAAAATACATAAATAATAAAAACATGCATTTATTTATTTATTTATTACATTTGTACCCCACATTTTCCCACCTATTTGCAGACTCAATGTGGCTTACATAGTACCGTAAAGGCGTTTGCCAATTCGGTTGATAACAAATACAAGGTTATATTGTGGTCAAATGAGGTAGGTGTGAATCAAGCGTCATGAGGGTCGAAGGGAATGAAGATTTTAGATTGTCCAGTACGATCATTGGTAATGCTGTGTTGCTGAGTGTGGGGATTTACGTTGGATCGGTGGGATAGGCCTTTTTGAAGAGGGTGTTTTTTATTGATTTCCTGAAGTTTAGGTGGTCATGGATTGTTTTCACAGCTTTTGGAAGACTATTCCATAGTTGTGCACTTATGTAGGAGAAGCTGGATGCATAAGTTGTTTTGTATTTAAGTCCTTTGCAATTTGTGTAATGTAGGTTTAGGTATGATCGTGATAATCCGATTCTGTTTCTGGTTGGTAGATCTATGAGGTCGGTCATGTATCCTGGGACTACGTTGTAGATAATTTTGTGGACCAAAGTGCAGATTTTGAAGATGATCCGTTCTTTGATTGGGAGCCGGCAGGGACCGGTAGCCATGGAAGATCCCTCCCACTTTGGTCTTACAGCCTGGCCCTTGAGAGGTCTCGTTTGAGGAAGAAGGGCTATTCGGATTCAGTTATTTCTATCCTGCTTCAGGCAGGGCCGTGCCGATGCGGTAAGCGAGGTAAGCGCCGCAGGGGGGCGCCCACCTCTGGAGGGCGCCGCCGCGGTGCTTACCCTCGCCTCGCCGAGGACTTTAAATCTTTTGGCACCAGAGAGGGGGGTGCCGCCACTCCCGCTGCTCTTCATCCTGGCACCCCCCCCCCCCCCCCCCCCCGCACCAGCCCTTTAAATTTATTTGCCGAGCGAGCGCAGCACCTCGTGTGCAAGTAAAAGAAGCGGATCCGATCATCTCATTGGGCCTTCCCTCACTGTCCCGCCCTCCTCTGATGCAACTTCCTATAGGGCGGGACAGTGAAGGAAGGCCCAATGAGATGATCGGATTCGCTTCTTTTACTTGCACACGAGGTGCTGCGCTCGCTATCGCATCGGCAATTTCTTTTTAAAGACGGGTGGCAGGGAGAAGACGAGGCAGGGTGAGGGTGGGGGACAGATGGGGTGACCGTGAAGGTGGGGGGGGGACTCGGATAGCAGAAGGGATTGGGTGGGAGATAGATGGGGTGAGGGGGACTCGGATGGGCAGAAGGGACTGGGTGGGAGACAGATGGGGTGAGGGTGGGGGGCACTTGTATAGCAGAAGGGACTGGGTGGGAGACAGATGGGGTGAGGGGGACTTGGATGGGAAAGAAGGGACTGGGTGGGAGACAGATGGGAGAAGGGCATGGAGCTGGAACTGGGGTCTGAAAAGTGAGCAGGAGGGAGAATGGGGTCATGCCTGGGGCAGGGGTGGATGGGAGAATCAATGGATCTGGAACTAGGGGCAGCCGCAGGTGGGAACTGGGAGCCGAAAAGAGGGGGCAGTGAGAGAGGGGGGATAGATCCTGGATGGAATGGGGAGTGAGAGGGAGGGCAGACCCTGAATGGATTGGAGGGCAGAGAGGCATGGATGGGAGGGCAGGGCCCAGGGAGAGGACAAATTGCTGGAAGGGGAGGGGAGAGAGGATTGCTGGCTATGGATGGAGGAGGGAAGGGCAGAGAGGGACAAGGATGGACATGGGGGCCCAGGGAGAGGACAAATTGCTGGAAGGGGAGGGAGAGAGGATTGCTGGCTATGGATGGAGGAGGGAAGGGCAGAGAGGGACAAGGATGGACATGGGGGCCCAGGGAGAGGACAAATTGCTGGAAATGGAGGGGAGGGGAGAGAGGAGGATTGCTGGCTATGGATGGGGGAGGGAAGGGCAGAGAGGGACAAGAATGGACATGGATGGGAGGGCAGGACCCAGGGAGAGAGGAGAAATTGCTGGAAATGGATATAGAGCAAGAAATGAAGAAGAAAGGAGAAAAGTAAAGAAATAAATGGAAAGGAAGCCCTGGAAATGGAGTTAAGAGGACAGAAAGCAGCAGAATCAGATACTGGACCAGCATGATTGAAAAAAGAAAGTCACCAGACAACAAAGGTAGAAAAAAATTATTTTATTTTCATTTTAGCGTTTGGAATATGTCCACTTTGAGAATTTACATCTGCTATCTTATTTTGCAATGTATAGCAATTTGTTTCTAAGAATATTGCTGACAATTCCTTTCAGTGTGGCAAGTGGTGAGCGATCATTTTCATGGGGGGGGTGATCATTTTCACGGTGGGGGGGGGGGGGCGCCAACTGATAGTCTGCAGGGGGGCGCCAGAGACCCTAGGCACGGCCCTGGCTTCAGGCTCACAAGCAGTCTATTTCTTCAGCCTATGCCCGAGTCTGGCGTATATTTCAAGATTGGTGCGCGGAAAGGGGTTTGGATCCCTTTAGCGCTTCAGTGGGCAGCATCCTTGATTTTCTGAAGCAGGGAGTGCACAAGGGCTTAGCGCTGGGTCCTTGAAGGTCCAGATGGCGGCCTTGGCCTGCTTCCAAGGGCGCTTACGCAATTCTTCGCTGGCGGCTCACCCGGATGTGGTCCGTTTTCTGAAAGGAGTGGGTCGTCTTCGACCGCCCTTCCGGGCTCCCTGCCCTGACTGGGATCCCAATCTGGTGCTTGGAGTGCTTCAGCGTCCTCCCTTTGAGCCTCTTCATCAGGCTTCCCTGAAGGATCTTACTCTGAAGGTGGTATTTTTGGTGGCTATCGCTTCGTCCCGTTGCGTTTCTGAGCTCCAGGCGCTCTCTTGTAGGGGCCCCTTTCTCCATTTTTCGGAGGGGGGGGGTGTCTCTACGAACAGTGCAGTTTTTTCTGCCCAAGGTGGTCTCGGAATTTCATCTTAATCAGTCGGTAGAGCTGCCTTTCTTTCGTCGGCAGGACGTGGGGAGCCGGTATGTGTCCTTGTGGCTTCTGGATAATTGAAGAGTTCTTATCCAATATCTGGAGGTGACTAATGAGTTTTGTGGCTTCTGGATAATTGAAGAGTTCTTATCCAATATCTGGAGGTGACTATGAGTTTTGGTCGCTCGGATAGATTGTTTTGTTCAGTAAATAGAAGTTGGGCCAAATGGCCTCCAAAGCGTCCATTGCCCCTGGTTGAAGGAGGCGGTGTCGTCCAGCCTACCTCCTGGCAGGGAAGGCTTTGCCTTTGGGTTTGAAGGCCCACTCGACTAGGTGTGTGGGTGACGTTGTGGGGAGAGACGTCTTTGTCTTCTCCAGTAGACATTTGCAGGGCAGCGTCGGGGTCCGTCGTTGCATTTTTTCAGCAAGCATTATATTGTGGATGTTGCGGCGCAGTCAGATGCGTCCTTTGGCCGATGTCCTACCCTCGCAGGGATTGCTTTGAACATCCCACTTGTCCTGGAATAGTGGGGTAGAACGTAATGGAAGGAGAAATTAGGTCTTACCTGATAATTTTCTTTCCATTAGTTCTTCACATGATCCAGGAGCCCTCCCGGATGTTTTCAGTCTATTTTGCTTCTGACTGCCCTGCTCACTGTTCTGGATCCTGTCGTTGGGTTTTTTGGGTTTTTGTTTGCCTTGTTTGTTGGTTGGTTGCTGTTCATGCATTTCGGTTGGTTTTCTGCTGGCTTATGTACAATACTGAGGAACTGGACGGCTAGCACGTGGCTAGGTAGTAGTGCTCAGTTCTGGATTTTCTATCGCCACCTGCTGGTCGAAGGACATAACTACCACTTGTCCTGGAATAGTGTGAAGAGCTAATGGAAAGAAAATTATCAGGTAAGACCTAATTTCTCCTTTCATCGGTCAAAAAAAGAAATCCTCTTACAAACAAATGAATAATGCCTATTTTTCTAAATTTTACTTCACTTTCCCAAACAAAGCAGTAAGAAAATTGAACGCTTAGGTTTCCCCACCTGAAGGAGGCCTTTGTTTCACAAATAGTGCTGTATTGGGGGTTCTCCCAAGCTGCGTTTATCTAAGTTTAATACTCATTGTGTCATTTGTTACATTATCTGTTACCAAAACAAGCTGGTGCTGGCATCTTTATGCAGACTTCAAATTTGAACAAACCAATCAGCATTCTGTAGACAAAAAAATAATAATAAGCCAATCACTCCTTTAAGTCAAAAAAGCAAAATGTTTCATATCCAAAAATAGTTGTAAGATATTTCATAATGCATGTCACCTTTAATTCAGAAAAAAAACAAAGCGACTTGAGCTAAGTGACTTGAATACATTCCTGGACTGGAAAGTTTTCTGTGAATTAAAGTTGTCATTTATTTATTGTAGAGCTGTAATCTTTATAGTGTTGACAGCTTAACACCATTGTAGAAGTGAATTGTAATGATCTAGGTGACTCATAATCAAGGCATGAATTAATTTATAAACAGCATCCATGTCCCAAAAATATCTCATGGCCTGAATACATGTAAAATGGTAAAAACAAGCCTTAATTATACAAGACACCTGTTTCTTAAAAGTTGAGTGTCAAGATGGCAGCCCACAAAAGAATCAGTTGTCTGTGTTGGCTAACCCACAACACTGGGGAGCGCATTTAACTTCAGGTAATGGGAATCAAGCCATTGAGCGACTAGAGAGAGATCAGGTCGGTGGGAATAAACATATTTCACTAGCTGGATGATACCAGCAAAATAAAAGCCACTCATACCCTGATACCACACAAATACATTTTATGGACTGGGAAATAAATTAAAAAGCATGGGTGCCAAACTACCCCAGGAGCACCCAGTGATAGAACTCAGTATTGAGAATTGTGCTGTACCCAAGAGAAGCAAGCCACTTAAGAACTGTTCCCTGAAGTCTAATATTGTAAAGAAGGGATAAGAGCAGATAATGGCTTACCAGGTCAAATGCCAAAGAGAAGTCCAAGGGAGAAAAAAAATATCCATCTTGCCCCCTCTCCAAGGATTCTCTAATGTCACTAACTAGAACTACTAAAATGGTCTCTGTTCTGTGTGTTTTACAGAATCCTGACTGACATGGGGTTAATGCATTCACTTTCCCAAAAAAACTCTTATGGTAGAAAAAGAAAGCCTTCTGTACAAATCTACTACTACGGCTTAACATTTCTATAATGCTACTAGACACACACAGCACTGTACACCAACATGTAAGACACAATCCCTGCTTATCAGAGTTTATAACATATTCAAGTCAGACAACCAGACACAAAGAGGTTAAGGAGTTTCACTTATTACGGGAATGATTACAACAACAACTTGGATATAAAAGAGGTGAATAAGGGGATGAGTGTTAAAAGCAGCTTCAGAAATACGGGCTTTGAACATGGATATAAATAGAAGTAGAGATGGAACATGACATACTGAATAAGCCTAGTCACTTGGATTCCAGGGCTCTGTCCTTTCCTGGTTCTCTTCCTACCTCTCCCTCCGCACCTTTAGTGTTCACTCTGGTGGATCCTCTTCTACTTCTATCCCTCTGCCTGTCGGCATACCTCAGGGTTCTGTTCTTGGTCCCCTCCTCTTTTCTATCTACACTTCTTCCCTTGGTTCATTAATCTCATCCCATGGCTTTTCCTACCATCTCTATGCTGATGACTCCCAAATCTACCTTTCTACCCCTGATATCTCATCTCACCTTGCATCCAAACCAAAGTTTCAGCGTGCTTGTCTGACATTGCTGTCTGGATGTCTCAACGCCACCTGAAATTAAATATGACCAAAACCGAGCTTCTCATTTTCCCCCCCAAACCCACCTCCCCACCCCCCCGTTTTCTATTTCTGTTGATGGCTCTCTCATTCTGCCTGTCTCCTCAGCTCGAAACCTTGGGGTCATGTTTGACTCTTCTCTCTCCTTCTCTGCTCATATCCAGCAGATTGCCAAGACCTGTTGTTTCTTTCTTTACAACATCCGTAAAATCCGCCCCTTTCTTTCCGAGCACTCTACGAAAGCCCTCATCCACACCCTTGTCACTTCTCGTTAGACTACTGCAATCTGCTTCTTGCTGGCCTCCCACTTAGTCACCTCTCCCCCCTCCAGTCGGTTCAAAACTCTGCTGCCCGTCTCGTCTTCCGCCAGGGTCGCTTTACTCATACTACCCCTCTCCTCAAGACCCTTCACTGGCTCCCTATCCGTTTTCGCATCCTGTTCAAACTTCTTCTACTAACCTATAAATGTACTCACTCTGCTGCTCCCCAGTATCTCTCCACACTCGTCCTTCCCTACACCCCTTTCCGTGCACTCCGCTCCATGGATAAATCCTTATCTGTTCCCTTCTCCACTACTGCCAACTCCAGACTTCGCGCCTTCTGTCTCGCTGCACCCTACGCCTGGAATAAACTTCCTGAGCCCCTACGTCTTGCCCCATCCTTGGCCACCTTTAAATCTAGACTGAAAGCCCACCTCTTTAACATTGCTTTGACTAGTACCACTTGTAACCACTCGCCTCCACCTACCCTCCTCTCTTCCTTCCCGTTCACATTAATTGATTTGATTTGCTTACTTTATTTATTTTTTGTCTATTAGATTGTAAGCTCTTTGAGCAGGGACTGTCTTTCTTCTATGTTTGTGCAGTGCTGCGTACGCCTTGTAGCGCTATAGAAATGCTAAATAGTAGTAGTAGGTGTACATTACAGCAGACAGAATGATGGAACAGAGTATGGAATTTGCGGTGAAGGAAGAGGGCATAGATAACAGTGACTTACCTGATGAGCGGAATTCTGGAAGAGGGGTGTAGGGAGAGGTAATGAGGAGCCAAAGACTGAATTCACTTATAGATCAGTGGGAGACTTGTGAAGAACAGGTTGCAGTAGTCTAAGCAGGAAGTGATGAGAGTGTGGATAAAGTAGTAGTGTGTTCAGAAAGGAAAGAATGAGGTTGGAAAAAAAAAAGACAGGTTTTACCAATCCATTGGATATGTGCAGAGAGAGAAAAAGAAGTTAAAGATGACCCCAAGGTTACGAGCTAAGGAGACAAGGGAGATGATAGTATTATCCACAGAAATAGAAAAAAGATGAACAGGAGAAGTGGGTTTAGGAGGAAAGAAAAACTCTGTCTTGGCCATGTTCAGTTTCAGATAGTGGTGGGAGATTGAGCAACAGTGTGATACAACAAGCTGAGACTTGGGCCTGAATTCCTGGTGAAATTTCTCATGTAGGGGGTAGATCTGGAATTCTTCGATATAAAGATGCTACTGAAAACCATAGAAGGAGATTAGGTTCCCAACAGAACAAGTATAGAGAGGCAAGCGAAAAGGTCCCAAGACAGACCCCTGAGGGACACCAACTGATAATGGGATAGCAGTGGAGAGGGATTCACCAGAGCAAACACTAAAAGTTCGATGGAAACAATAATGAGAATGTGAAGACAGAATAGAGTTCCAAAATCCAAGTGAAAACAGCATACCAAGGAATACAGTAGGTGGTGATCAACAGCATCAAAAGCAATGGATAAGTCAAGAAGGATGAGGATTGAGTAAAAGCCCTTGGATCAGGCCAGGAACAGGTCACTGGAGACTTTTTAACAAGGATTGTTTCTGTAGAATTTAGAGGGTGAAGGGTGAAAACCAGATTGGAGAGGATCAAGAACACCTAGAGATGAAAAAGGTTAAGACAGCAGGGGTAAACGGCACATTCAAGTAGCTTTGGTGTGAAAGGGAGGCAGGAAATGGGGATGATAGTTGGAAGGACAGGTAGGGTCGAAGGTTTTTTTATCTGTTTTGTTTTGGGGGGTTTTAAAGGACTGCTGTAACCACCACATGTTTGAAGAGGATGAAATCTAATCAAAATTAAATGAACTCATGGCTGAAAAACTGAAAGAATATGGATCAATGAAGATGTGCATATCGTTGCTTTGAAAATTTGGATTGCAGCGTTTATGCAGATCCTCAAAAACTTTTTTTTAAACTATGAAAATTAAAATGTATCTAGACATATTTAGTACTTGTTGAGTTATGTATGCAAGTTTGTTTGAAGTGCTGTTTACTCTGCTGGCACTTGAAGTTTGAAACTAGAAGTACTTGGGAATCTTAACCGTTAGTGCATGTTAACACAGCTTAGTAAATAGGAACCTAGGTTTGTACCTAACGCAAGGGAAGGTTACGTGACTTGTCCAGGAACTTGAAGAAATGTTAGTGAAGAAGCGGGATTTGAACACTGATGCAATCGTTCTCTCTCCCAAGGTAACATTCTTGTCATAGCTCATTTCACTGATTTATGTTGTAAGATACATATCGACCTTAATAAAAGTGGCATTAGCTACAAGAGCTGCAAACTTTCTATGGGCTATTTGAGTCTGAATCTATTCCTTATCGCATCTTCTCCATACCATCAGATTTGCATTTGTGTTCAGTCTTGTTGAGTCATTGTTACCGAATGCTTAATTTGTTTTCTTTCTAGGACTGTTTGTACTTACTGTGTTTTACAAGCTCGGCCTTGAAGCTTCCCTTCCCAAACAAATTATTGGATGCTATTTAAATGAAATTGTTGAGCACTATAGTCTGTATTTGTTTCATTACAGCTTGGGTTGTGGTTTTCCATCTGCCTGCACGATGGAAAGGCTGTTCAGACGTGGTAATTTTGTTATTTTCCATTCTTATGTAGCCAGGGTTTTCTATTAGGTGAACTGAACACAATGATTTAAGCTGCAATTGCATTTTGAAATCTAGAAATGCTTTCAAAAGATTTATCTGGGTAGCTCTGCAAGGTACAAAAATTTGGATAGTCGAGAAAGGGACCAGCCAGAGGAATTTCTAGGACAGGAATTTGATTTAGCTCATTGCATGGATTTTCAGCACTAATTAGGTAAATTGGCTGCACAAATGGCTTGTCTAGGTTTAACTGCATAATCAGCCCAGAAAACTAACCAGTTAGTTTTGTTTGATTATCCAGCTAAAAGCAACCAGATGCAATTACATAACCTAGCATAGTAACATAGTAGATGACGGCAGAAAAAGACCTGCATGGTCCATCCAGTCTGCCCAACAAGATAAACTCATATGTGTATACCTTACCTTGATTTGTACCTGCCTTTTTCAGGGCACAGACCGTACAAGTCTGCTGAGCAGTATTTCCTGCCTCCCAACCACCAGTCCCGCCTCCCATCACCGGCTCTGGCACAGACCGTATAAGTCTGCCCTCCACTATCCTCGCCTCCCAACCACCAACCTCTCTTCCCACACCTGCTCCGCCACCCAATTTCGGCTAAGCTTCTGAGGATCCATTCCTACTGCACAGGATTCCTTTATGCAAATCCCACGCATGTTTACTTGCTTATCTTACCTGCTGAGTGAGTTTGAGATGCTTGTGCAGCCTCAAAATGTTCTGTAATTCTTTTACGAAGTGAAATACTACATTTAAAGCCACATGCGGAATGGGGGTAATTCTGTAAGCTAGATGTCAACTTTTAAGTTACCAAATAAATGTGTAATACATAAGTACATAAGTATTGCCATACTGGGAAAGATCAAAGGTCCATCAAGCCCAGCATCCTGTTTCCAACAGTGGCCAATCCAGGTCACAACTACCTGGCAAGATCCCCAAAAAGTACAAACATTCTATACTGCTTATCCCAGAAATAATGGATTTTCCTCAAGTTCATTTAATAATGGTCTATGGACCTTTTCTTTAGGAAGCCGTCCAAACCTTTTTTTTAAACTCCGCTAAGCTAACCGCCTTTACCACATTCTCTGGCCACGAATTCCAGAGTTTAATTTCACGTTGAGTGAAGAAAAAGTTTCTCCGATTTGTTTTAAATTTACTACATTGTAGCTTCATCACATGCCCCCTAGTCCTAGTATTTTTGGAAAGCGTAAACAGACACTTCATGTCTACCTGTTCCACTCCACTCATTATTTTATAGACCTCTATCTTATCTCCCCTCAGCCGCCCCTTCTCCAAGCTGAAGAGCCCTAGCCGCTTTAGGCTTTCCTCATAGGGAAGTCGTCCCATCCCCTTTATCATTTACGTCGCCCTTCTCTGCACCTTTTCTAATTCCACTTTATATTTTTTGAGATACGATGACCAGAATTGAACACAATATTCGAGGTGCGGTCGCACCATGGTGTGATACAAAGGCATTATAACATCCTTATTTTTGTTTTCCATTCCTTTCCTAATAATACCTAACATTCTATTTGCTTAGCCGCAGCAGCACACTGAGCAGAAGGTTTCAACGTATTATCAATGACAACACCTAGATCCCTTTCTTGGTCTGTGACTCTTAACGTGGAACCTTGCATGACATAGCTATAATTGGGGTTCCTCTTTCCCACACGCATCACTTTGCACTTGCTCACATTAAACGTCATCTGCCATTTAGACGCCCAGTCTCGTAAGGTCCTCTTGTCATTTTTCACAATCCTCCCACAATTTAACGACTTTGAATAACTTTGTGTATTCAGCAAATTTAATTACCTCACTAGTTACTCCCATCTCTAGGTGATTTATAAATATGTTTAAAAAACAGCGGTCCCAGCACAGACCCCTTTGGAAACCCACTATCTACCCTTCTCCATTGAGAATACTGACCATTTAACCCTACTCTCTGTTTTCTATCTTTAACCAGTTTTTAATCCACAATAGAACACTACCTCCTATGCCATGACTCTCCAATTTCCGCTGGAGTCTTTCATGAGGTACTTTGTCAAACGCCTTCTGAAAATCCAGATACACAATATCAACCTGCTCACCTTTATCCACATGTATGTTCACCCCTTCAAAGAAATGTAGTAGATTGGTGAGGCAAGATTTCCCTTCACTAAATCCATGTTGACTTTGTCTCATTAATCCATGCTTTTGAATATGCTCTCTAATTTTGTTCTTTATAGTAGTCTCTACCATTTTGCCTGGCACTGACGTCAGACTCACCGGTCTATAATTTCCCGGATCTCCTCTGGAACCTTTTTTAAAAATCGGCGTTACATTGGCTACCCTCCAATCTTCTGGCACCACGCTCGATTTTAAGGATAAATTACATATTACTAACAATAGCTCCGCAAGCTCATTTTTCAGTTCTATCAGTACTCTGGGATGAATACCATCTGGTCCAGGAGATTTGCTACTCTTCAGTTTGTAGAACTGCCCCATTACGTCCTCCAGGTTTACAGAAAATTCATTAAGTTTCTCCGACTCGTCAGTTTCGAATACCATTTCTTGCACTGGTATCCCATCCAAATCTTCCTCGGTGAAGACCTAAGCAAAGAATTAATTTAATCTCTCTGCTACGGCTTTGTCTTCCCTGATCGCTCCTTTTACTCGGTCATCTAGCGGTCCAACCGATTCTTTTGCTGGCTTCCTGCTTTTAATATACCTAAAAAAAATTTTTACTATGTGTTTTGGCCTCCAACGCAATCTTTTTTTCAAAGTCCCTCTTAGCCTTCCTTATCAGCTCTTTGCATTTGACTTGACATTCTTATTATTTTCAGTTGGTTCCGTCTTCCATTTTCTGAAAGATTTTCTTTTAGCTCTAATAGCTTCCTTCACCTCACTTTTCAACCATGCCGGCTGTCGTTTGGTCTTCCGTCCTCCTTTTTTAATACGCGGAATGATCAGAATGTGTGTGCACATGTGCTTAAATGCCAATATTCTCACACATCTGTGTTACCCCCTTTTATTGTATGGTGAGCTTTCTAAAACCCACCAGACACCTACTTTACCTAACTGTACACCACTACCCGTCACCTATATGCAGGTACAATAGGCTTTTAGTGAATTTTGAATGGCTCACACTTTCCACCACAAGTGTGTTGGGTTATGGGCCTGAGTCCCCTTCTGTACTGTGCACTGCACTGACCACAAGGCTATTTCAGGGACCTGCTTGCTGCTCTAATTGAACTGGCCATAACGTCTGAAGCTGTCATAGAGGCTGATATGTACTGTTTTTCACATTTTGGGGGGTGGGAGGAGATCAGTGAAAACTAGGGGAGTAAGGGGAAGGAGTTTATGCCTTAATTCCTCCAGTGGTGATTTGGTCATTTAGGACACCTTTTTGTGACTTAGTCGTGATTGAAACAGGTCTAGACCAACATATCTAACTTTTAGCCCTGGAAGTTTTCGCTTTATTCCAATATGGCAGAAGAACGTCCAAGTTCTGGGAACACCCAAATCCCACCCTCAAAACTTCTCTAACACACCCCCTTGTGATTTTGTCACACTGCAGATGAACTGCATAGAAAACCATCTTAAAAATGGGTTGTGAAAATAGTGATTTGTACATTCTGGCAAAAAAAAAGTCCCATCTGCCAGTTTGTGCTGCTTTTTCGATGTTTTTTGGTTTCAAAAATGAGATACTATATTAGTAATAAAAGGGTCCTTTTGCTAAGCGGCAGTAAGCGCTAACTTATGCTTCTCATGCACAAAAATGCAGTCACCTCTCTTACCTCAGCTTATGATCCACTGTATTTAAATCATGTACAGACTTTATCATAACCTTACTCTGTAAGCCACATTGAGCCTGCAAAAAGGTGGGATAATGTGGGGTATAAATAAATAAATACTGCGGGTTGTGCTCAGGTTTCCTATGGTAGTTCTAACATCTGCGCATGCTTCCCTGACGCTAAAAAATACTTTGAATGTAAATCAGAATGGGGCAGTGAAGTACCTCAGGAGATCCTGGGCATGGTAGGTCACCTTTCCAAATCTTCTATACTTCATGTAAACATATTATAGATGGCAATCTTCATAAAAGATCACAGTGGTTTCATGATGGGATCTTTCTTCTAGATACCTTGAGTAGATGATTTCTTTTAAAACTTTTTTTTAAAGATTTGCTCAGGACTCCCAAGTCTGGCATGAGTGGAACAACACAGTTTGGTCGACTTCCTTATGCCTTGTTGCAGTGGCGTAGCCAGACTGCCAATTTTGGGTGGGCCTGAACCCAAAGTGAGTGGGCACAAAATTTTCTCTCTACCCCCCCCCCCCCCCCCCCCCCAGCAAAATGTAGTCACACTCAGATGCATTTGTCACACAGGGTAAAGTGCTGCTTTTCAGTGCATCAGATTTCAGACAATTTATTTAATAGCCTAATCCTTTTCAGTGAGCTTTCAGAGGCCAAAACCTCCTGCCTCAGGTCAGTATAATGCTGTTACGGTATCCTCTCCTGACCTAAGGAAGGAAGTATTGGTCTCTGAAACTTTATTAACACCATATTACTTTATCCTAAATTAAAAATAAAATTATTTTCTTTACCTTTGTTGTATGGCCATTTACTTTTTCTCATTGTGTTGCTCCCAGTCTCTAGATTCTGCTTTCCTTCATTTTCGCTTAACTCTTCTGCCAGGGTTTCCTGGCCATTTGTCATTTTTCTCTCCTTTTTCTTTGCTTTCTTCAATATTTTTCTGCCTCTCTCTGTGTCCAGATTTAATTCATTCTTACTATCCATTCTTTAATTTCCTTCACCTACTTATGGCTTTTCATCTTTTTCTCACCCTTGTTCTCCCCATGCCCCTTCCTCTTATTCTCCAATCTTTCACTACTCCCCCTTTCCATGCAGCAGCTCTCCTCTTTCTCTCCCCATCCTTCCAGTGTCTCCCCTCTCTCTCCCCATCCTTCCAATAGTCTCCCCTCTTTCTTTCTGCATCCTTCCATCCAGTGTCACCTCTTTCTCCCTACCCTTCCATCCAGCGTCTTCCCTCTTTCTCTCCCCATCCTTCCACCCATCTACCCTCTCTCCTGATCCTTCCATCTAATGTCTCTCTCCCTCCTTCTAACCAGTGTGTATCTCTCTACCCTTTTCTGTTCAGTGTCCCTTCTCTCTCCACATCCTTCCACTCTCCCCTTTTTCTCTGCATCCTTTCATCCATCTCCCCTCTTTCTCTGCCATCCTCCCATCTGTTTTCCCTCTTTCTCTCCCCATCCTCCGTTTTCCCTCTTTCTCTGCCATCCTCCCATCTGTTTTCCCTCTTTCTCTCCCCATCCTCCGTTTTCCCTCTTTCTCTGCCATCCTCCCATCTGTTTTCCCTCTTTCTCTCCACATCCTTCCATTTTCCCT
The DNA here is from genome assembly GCF_901765095.1 of Microcaecilia unicolor. Taxonomy (NCBI): domain Eukaryota; kingdom Metazoa; phylum Chordata; class Amphibia; order Gymnophiona; family Siphonopidae; genus Microcaecilia; species Microcaecilia unicolor. The sequence continues at coordinate 36,615,468 of NC_044043.1, forward strand.
CTTTCTCTGCCATCCTCCCATCTGTTTTCCCTCTTTCTCTGCCATCCTCCCATCTGTTTTCCCTCTTTCTCTCCCCATCCTTCCATTTTCCCTCTTTCTCTGCCATCCTCCCATCTGTTTTCCCTCTTTCTCTCCCCATCCTTCCATTTTCCCTCTTTCTCTGCCATCCTCCCATCTGTTTTCCCTCTTTCTCTCCCCATCCTTCCATTTTCCCTCTTTCTCTGCCATCCTCCCATCTGTTTTCCCTCTTTCTCTCCCCATCCTTCCATTTTCCCTCTTTCTCCTCCCCATCCTCCGTTTTCCCTCTTTCTCTCCACATCCTTCCATTTTCCCTCTTTCTCTGCCATCCTCCCGTTTTCCCTCTTTCTCTCCCCATCCTTCCATTTTCCCTCTTTCTCTGCCATCCTCCCGTTTTCCCTCTTTCTCTCCCCATCCTTCCATTTTCCCTCTTTCTCTGCCATCCTCCCATCTGTTTTCCCTCTTTCTCTCCCCATCCTTCCATTTTCCCTCTTTCTCTCTGCCATCCTCCCCGTTTTCCCTCTTTCTCTCCCCATCCTTCCATTTTCCCTCTTTCTCTGCCATCCTCCCATCTGTTTTCCCTCTTTCTCTCCCCATCCTTCCATTTTCCCTCTTTCTCTGCCATCCTCCCATCTGTTTTCCCTCTTTCTCTCCCCATCCTTCCATTTTCCCTCTTTCTCTCCCCATCCTCCGTTTTCCCTCTTTCTCTCCACATCCTTCCATTTTCCCTCTTTCTCTGCCATCCTCCCATCTGTTTTCCCCTCTTTCTCTCCCCATCCTTCCATTTTCCCTCTTTCTCTGCCATCCTCCCATCTGTTTTCCCTCTTTCTCTCCCCATCCTTCCATTTTCCCTCTTTCTCTCTGCCATCCTCCCATCTGTTTTCCCTCTTTCTCTCTCCCCATCCTTCCATTTTCCCTCTTTCTCTGCCATCCTCCCATCTGTTTTCCCTCTTTCTCTCCCCATCCTTCCATTTTCCCTCTTTTCTCTGCCATCCTCCCATCTGTTTTCCCTCTTTCTCTCCCCATCCTTCCATTTTCCCTCTTTCTCTGCCATCCTCCCATCTGTTTTCCCTCTTTCTCTCCCCATCCTTCCATTTCCCTCTTTCTCTGCCATCCTCCCATCTGTTTTCCCTCTTTCTCTCCCCATCCTTCCATTTTCCCTCTTTCTCTGCCATCCTCCCATCTGTTTCTCCCTCTTTCTCCTCCCCATCCTTCCATTTTCCCTCTTTCTCTGCCATCCTCCCAGCTGTTTTCCCTCTTTCTCTCCCCATCCTTCCATTTTCCCTCTTTCTCTGCCATCCTCCCATCTGTTTTCCCTCTTTCTCTCTCCCCATCCTCCGTTTTCCCTCTTTCTCTCCCCATCCTTCTGTTTTCCCTCTTTCTCTGCCATCCTCCCATCTGTTTTCCCTCTTTCTTTCCCCATCCTTCCTTTTTTCCCTCTTTCTCCCCATCCTCCCATCTGTTTTCCCTCTTTCTCTCCCCATCCTTCCTTTTTCCCTATTTCTCCCCATCCTGCCATCTGTTTTTCCCTCTTTCTCTCCTCATCCTTCCATTTTCCCTCTTTCTCCCCATCCTGCCATCCATTTTCCCTCTCCCATTCAGGCCCACCAGCCCCAGCTCCCATTGCCGGCCACTGCTGCTTTTCCTGATGAGCAGCAGGGCCGGTGCTACAAAAAGAAGAAGCGCTCAGCTGATTCAGCTGAGCGCCAATGCGTCGCTATATCCGACGAGAAAAAATGTTTTAAAAAAAAACGCGGCACTGCAGGCAGCCTCGAAGCATTGGCTGCTGGCTCTGCAGGCTCCTTCCGTCTCTTACGTCACTGCCCCTGCTTCGCTACAGGGGCAGTGATGTAAGAGACGGGAGGAGCCTGCAGAGCCAGCAGCCAATGCTTCGAGGCTGCCTGCAGTGCCGCGTTTTTTTTAAAACATTTTTTTCTCGTCCTTATCGACGCGTTGGCGCTCAGCTCAGTCAGCTGAGCGCTTCTTCTTTTTGTAGCGCCGGCCACTGCTGCTCATCAGGAAAAGCAGCAGTGGCCGGCAATGGGAGCTGGCGCTGGGCAGGCCTGGACTGAAATTGGGTGGGCCTGGGCCCACCCAGGCCCACCCGTAGCTACGCCCCTGCCTTGTTGCTTGCATCTGGGGGAGGGAGGAAATATTGGTGGGGCTGTGTTACTGAATTTCTAGAGTTTGCATGTTGGTACATTTCTGCTGCACTTTCCTTCAGGTTTATTTTATGCGTTGAACTACAATTTTGTTTTGTACAGAATAGGATGGGGCAGTGATTCTCAAACCTGTCCTGGTGGGGGCCACCTACCAGTTTATCTCCACAATATGCACCGCTGTCTCAATCCTCTATCTGTGAGCGATACAACTTTCATAACTAGATGAGATTGGCAAATCTTTAATGTTGGAGAAGACTCTTCTTGCTACTGTCATTCATTTTATTGCTTATATTGCACATGCTGGGCCAGGAAAGTCAGATAAACAACTTTTTCCCCCTCAGGAATAGAGTCATCCTGAGTGAAGGAAATATAAGCTTGAATGTCTAGGGAAATCGGTCATTATCCCCAGCCTTCATGAGCCAGAATCATATTCCTCATGAAGACCCTTCAATTTGTAACACATTCCAGTGTGGTATCTGGTTTTATTGTGACTTAGGATATGTCCCATTTATAGAATTTTTATCGAACGGATTTGAATATTGGGGTATGATGTTCTGTGAAGGGCGGGATTGGGGTATTTTCTGTAGTGGATTGGTGTTGTTCCAAATCGTTAGCTTAGGGGCCCTTTTACGAAGCTGTGGTAAGCCCTAAAAGGGCCCCTTAGTTTCCTGTTATTTCTTGTTTGGCCCCTCATATTTCTTTTGGCTGAATTTTTTTTTTCTTTAAAAGTTTTCAAGACGTCTAGAGGCTCTCTTAAGTGCGCTAAGAAGTGACCCTACGTATCAATAGTGCAGGGCTTTCCTGTGCGCTGAGGCCACTTTTAGCACAGATATAAAATGGCCGCATTACCCATTTTCTGTATTAATGGCCTGCTCTAGTTTCCCAATTAGCGCATGGCCATTAACGCAGGAGCCCTTACCACCACCTCTTTAATAGGCGGTAAGGGATCCTGCGCTAACCATGGTTAATGCATGAGAATGCAGCTACACTAGGACGAGGCACTCCTAGTCTCCACCCCAGCGCAAAATAATAGTCTATTTTTTAGAGCGTGGGTAGCGCACACCAAATGCAGTATTGGATTTTAAGATTCAGTAAGCACACATTAATGCTTACCACAGCTTAGTAAAGGGGCCCTTTAGTTTTTTTTCTTATTTCCTACGGTCACATCAGATTTTCTGTGATCGTATTATTAAAATGTTTCATAAATAAAAACTTTTAAAGTTTGGCAGGGAATTCTTGTGCCCTTGCTGAAAAGAAATTGAGTCACTTGCAGGTTTATACATTTAGCGGCCTTGGGCAGTGGTCTCATCTTTTAACTTATTGAGGTTCTGAAAATCACATAGGATAATCTTCATCCCACATGCATTGCTGCAAAGTCTGGGAGTACATTTTACCTGTGGACTTTGTATTTGTTTTCAATGTGAAAATACGCATGTACTTCCACTAAAAAAAACAAACAAACGTTCATGGTGGAGGGGAGGGGCTCAGCTGGTATGGCAGCGGCCTAGGAAAAGTGTCACTAATGGCCTGGCTTCACAAGAAGGAGGGCTTCCACTGGTAGAAATTGTAGACCCCCCACAAGCTCAAGTATATGGGTGTGGCAAAATTGTGTGTGCCCCCCCAACACACCTTGGGATCAGGATCCCCCAAAATCTGAGGTCTGGCTAGGTGCCTGTCCTGTAATATGTGTGCTTTGAACCATGGATGAAAGAGGTGTTCTATGACCATGTATGTTCTTTTTCCAGATATATTCATTCTAGTTCTCCCTTGTTTGGTCACCTGCAGAGAGTAGATACAAAAGTACATCGATCCTTTTGACATGCATACTCTGCACATGTTCATTTTCACAGAGTAAAATGTGGTTGTCCTTTCAAAAATTTCCTAAAACGCATGCATTAAAACCATCCACATGGTTTGCACCAAATTTCCCCGTAATATCTAGCTTTGTGGGACCCTTGGATGGGAGGAAATGTCCATCATTAGTAGGTGAATTTAATCCCATGTTGGCTGGGGCTAGGAATATTCTGGTGACAGTGCACACAGTCATGAGGAGACCTGGACGTTGTTTAAGGGGTGGCACCTAGTGGCTGATTTAAGGGCCCATGATTGCAAGTTTCTGATTTGCATGGCCCCAGGTCCAGAACCACCACTACAATGATCAGACTAGTTATGTTTCTCATTAAAGTCTATGCAGTCGTAGATACCTAGTAGCTAGTGTGCTAGTATAGTCATTCTGGATGGGGGTAACAGTTTTGATGGTTAGTCATTTGCCGTGGATGTACAATTGTATATTGGGGATTGAACTGAGAGAGCAGTGTGTTCCATTTAGACATCATTCGTGTTGGATTCTGAAATGGTGACCAGAAAGAACAGAGGGATATGTTGGGGTGACTATCATTATGTTCTCCAAGGTTCTCTAGCAATGGGTAGGGAAACGTTGAAGTTTGAACTTGAGATTGGAGATTTCAAGACTTCTGGCTGGCCCAGGGTGGGCCATTTAGCTGCAATCCAAGTTCAAGGAAATATAAGCTCCAGGGGTAGAAAGAAATGGCCATCCCCTGGAGAAGCCTATTGGACTAGCAAGAGGTGTGTCTAATCAATGATCATATAAGGAGAGGCAAGCAGACATACCCTTGCTGCTAGGTGCTTGGTGAGCCTGCATTGCATTTACTGCTACCCAGCTCCTCTTTACTGCTTAATAGACAGTTCTGCCCTGTAGTGCCTGCACCTGATTCCTGCTTCACACTTCGTTCCTGCACCATACCTGTACTGCTCTACCCTGCTTTGGTTTTAGCCACTCCATCTAAGCTCTTGCCAAGGCCAGTTCCCTGAAACACTGATGTCTAGATGGTCAGAAGCAGGGCCTCTGGTTGTTGGGCTCCAAAGGAATCCATGCTACATGGCGTCCAGTTCAGGTTGGTCACTGTAGTGGTATGACCAAGTGTGGTTGGTTGGAAGAGGGAAGGAAAAATCCCTGGAATAGTACAAATGAAGACTTATGGCACCAGACCCCAGCCTGGTACCAACTGAGCAGGACAAAACTTCCAGGCTAAATACAAAAACATGCAAATTGTCCTTAATTAAAATGTGTGCTTGTATTGCCCAGCAAAAGGTGATTAATTGGTTTGGAGGCATTTTGGGTCCATCTTCTTGACTAGAAAGTTGCTGATTATTTGTGTCTTCTTTAACTGATCAAACCTTGAATAAATTGACTGCTTTGTGAATCAGCCAGTTGCTCTCCTTTAACAGGACATGGGACATTTATCAGACATTGCGATCACAGGGAGCATCCAGCCCACCATAATCTTAACATAGCTATTCATTTTACACTTTTCTGGAGGGTGACGGGGAGGATGGATTTATGAAGTGCGTGTGCTCCGATAGGAGGGGAGGGTTGGGTGTAGTTGAGGAAGGGGCAGAACAAGGGAGGGATTTGGGGAAGGGGGTGGATGTGATAAAAGATTTGATTGCATATTATTATTGTTCTATCTTTTTCATTTTGTATATCTGCCATGTTTTACAATAAAAGTTTTTTTTGGGGGGGGGGGGGGGGGGGGGAAAGCTATGATCAAATCTGAGAATAAAGTGCAGTAGAAATAACCACCAGAGGGATTTTTGTCATTTTCAGAACTTCCTTCATCAGAACATTTAAGTGTAGCAGACGCTACGTGGCTGGCCCTGAATGTTGTTTCCGGAGGAGGGAGTTTCTCTAACTCTCAGCCCATTGGTGTGACTAAGATTGCCAAGTCAGTGATTGCTCCGCTTGCTGACCAGAACATCTCAGTATTCATGCTCTCCACTTATCAAACAGACTTCATCTTGGTAAGAGAAAATATTGAAAAAGTCTATATAGGGGAAAATATCAACCAAGTGTTGTGTGGTCTTGTCTGACAGCATCTTAGTCCAGTGCTTCTCGGCCCTCTCCTAGAAGCACAGCTAACTGGCCGGGATTTCAGAATTACCTCAATAAATACGTACGAGATACATTTGCTTTTATTGGAGGCCCTTTATATACAAATATCCCTCATGCATATTCATTGTGGTAATGCTGAAAACCTGACTGGCTAGGTGTGCCTCCAGAAGAGGGTTAAGCAATGCCATGGCCATAAAGGGGGTTCATGTTTTGAAAGGGCACAGAAATAAGTGGTACTAATATTTGATTTTAATGACCAGTGAAACCAATCAAACATTCAATGCCAACGCAATTTGAACTAGAGTTTGTGGAGACAAAAAAAGAGGACACAAAAAAATAAAATCCCCCCCCCGCACCCTGCCACACAGTCACCTTTATCTCTCTCTCCCCCCCCCCCCCCCCCCCCCCCCCCCACACACACACACACACCTGTAAGATTCTGTAAGCAGTGAAAATACTGGTCAAAGTAACAGAAATGTATTTTCTTCCATACTCTTCTAAATACACAATTAGAAAATATGTACATTTCCATTATTAGCATGTCCCTCTCTCCTCTTCATCCCCTTCTAACTATGTGCTGCATTTTCCCCTTTTTCCCTTCCCCCTTTTCCCATCTCCCTTCCCTCCCCTCCATGTATCTCAGTCCTTTGGATATAACTGTCCTTCTAATAGTCTTGAATCCTATCATTACTCTGCAGTGATAATGAAACATTTCACTTTTTTAAATAATTTTCAAATTTACATCTATGTTCCACGTGAAGGATATTAGAATTATTATACATGATTATTCCAAGACATTAACAAAAATAAACTATTCTTCTTCTTACATTGACCACAATAATTGGACAAGATACTTTTCACTTTTTTTCCATAGATACGTGAACGAGATTTACCCTTTGTAATGCACACCCTGGCAGCTGAGTTCACCATCCTGAGGGTAGTCAATGGCGAGACAGTAGCTGCTGACAATCTTAGCGTAACAAATGGCTTTGTGAAACCTAAACTCGGTAAGAAGCGTGTTTGATTTTTTTTGCCTATTCAAATCCTATTCTAGAAGATGAAATCAGAGTGAATTTATTAGTTAACCTGGATTGATTCAAGAAATTTACCAAACAGGTCATTTTAGGACCACAAAGCACCTCTCATTCCACCAGTACAATATGTCACGACCAATGTCAAGAAATTGTCCTAAAGAAAACAGTGGCAGCAATTCTATAAATTGTGGCCTTGTTTAGGGGGTCTTTTACAAATCCGCACTAGCGTTTTCAGCACATGGTAAAAATCAGCTGTCAGTAAATGCTGGGACACCCATTATATTCCTACGGGTGTCTCAGCATTTACCGCCAGCTAAAAACGCACGGCTTTGTAAAAGGCGCCCCCTTTATGTACCACAAAGGGGTATGCTTAGCACAAATTCTATAGATGGAGTAGGGTAGACTGGCTCATTCCAAACGACAAGGGAGACATATGTACAAATATAGTTCTTTATTGAAAAACACCAAGAGGCATATTTTCAAAGCACTTAGCCTTCCAAAGTTCCATAAAAACCTTTGGAAGGCTAAGTGCTTTGAAAATATGCCTCTAAGTGACTCAACACGACTGCTGTGTTCGGGGCTAAAGCGCCTGCCTCAGGAGTCTTCTGGTGTTAAAAAAAAAAAAAATAATAATAATAATAAGTTTTGAAGTCTGGTACAAAAAAAGGTTTTCAAGTTCTAGCACAAAGCAAAGCAAATGTCATAGTCCAAAAATTCAAGGATGTACTTCCAATGACCACTGGATTGCTCCTTTGAATTTTGGACTATGACATTCCCTTGTGGTTTGGAAAGTGCCAGCCTACCCTACTCCTTCTGTCGTCTGGCTGACTTTCGTAGGGATTGAGTTTTCCTCCACTCTTGTGGTTGTTTCTTCTTTCAAGCACAAATTCTATAACAGCTTGGACTGCATCTAAGCCATTGCACAATACTAGTGAAATACTACATTGGCGCTCCAAAGTTCACCATGTAATTAGACAAGTTGTGCGCATCACCTGGTAACACATCCATGCCCTATACACATGTAAGTCCCCTGACAGTTGTGCGCTAAGGATTATATTCTATAAGTAGCGCCTAAAAATCGGTGCTGCGATGCTATAAAGAGTATGCGTCCTTTGTAGAATCACGCTTAGGCATAAACAGAGTCTGACTATAGGCGCCTGCAGTTAGGCTTAAATGCCAGTACCTATAGTTATGTGCAATTTGGCTGTATTCTATATCAGTGCGCATAATATTTGGGAATGCCCCCCAGAAACGTCCCTGTCCATGCCCCCCCCCCCCCAATATGTATGTGCATTAGGATTTATGTGCACATTGTTATAGAATACCCAATTATCAGTGCTGATTGGCACGTTAATTAAGTTACATGTATTGGGCATGTGCCCAGTTTAGCTCACGTAACTCGTACTACATATAGAATCTGGTCCTAAGTGATTTAGGCACACGCTTGCCGATGTTCAGCCAGAAATGGCCACTGACCGTTTAACTAGCGTTTCGGCACCGAACTTCTAATATTCAGCGTGAGATAACTAGTTCTCTCTGCTGAATATTCATGGTCAGCGCCATAAAGGTAAACAGCTATATCGCGTGATAACCAGCAATCGAGACCTAGCCGGCTAAGTTTAGTGGCCAAATTAGACCGCATAAATTGGATACCTGTCTTTGGCTGTTATAAACTTAACTGGCCAGCGCTGAATATTCACTTAAACCGGTTAAGTTTGAGGCGACCTCCCCCTCCCCAGATATTCAGTGTCAGTCACCGGAAATAGTTCAGCATTGAATATCCAGGATCAGCGCCAATCATGCCACTTATGTGGGCTGCCTCCCACAGTCTGACTATCGGGCCCACTGTTTATAGAACAGTGTATATCACTTAGGTGTGAAAATGATAATTATTGCTGCCAATCGCGTGTATAACTGAGGTGCAATATTGGCGCCTAAGTTTAGACACCACATAAGGAATCGTCCTTCACCTTTTTTTTGTAAACGTGATAGTTTGTCAGCTCTGATGGTAAAACTGTATTCAGATGGCTTGGGAAATTTTTTGCAAATATTATCTATTCCTGTTTCTGAATGTCTGAGCAAGATGTATAAGGCCGTTCTTATGTTTGGACGATGGTCATAAGGATTGGTTAAGTATAACCTACCTGTTTCTGTTTCTTCTAGTTCAAAGGCCTGTCATTCATCCCCTCTCCAGCCCCAGTAACATGTTCTGTGTCACCAGCCTCGATCCAGATACCCTTCCCACCGTTGCTACACTGCTAATGGATGTTATGTTTTACTCCAATGGGTAGGTTCTCCACAGCAGAACACTCTCTTATAATGAACTATTTTCATGAAGCAGCACTATAGAGCAGATTTACAGATCAGCTAAAAAAGAAGAAAAAGTAAAAAGCATAAAACCTCTGAGTCAGCTTGTGTGCATAGGTTTGAAACAGTGCATCATTTATCTCCAATCTTTGAAAGGAAAAATTCCACAGAAAAGAATCATGCAAGTGAAAACTTAGACTGGATAAATTCTATATAAAATGGGTCTCGGTCCACAATACTGAAGTTACTGAATTACCAGTTAACAGTGGACGAACTCCTATGTCTAAATACTGTTTCCAGAATGCCTTGCTGGTTGGTGTTAAGAAGTGTATATAGTACCCTGTCAACCTTGCTCACTCCTTGCAGTTAGGCCTGTGTTTTATCATAAATCTGAGCTTACTGCTAAGGTCACATGGACCCTTGACCAGCTGATGGTGCCACAGCTTTCCTCATTTTAATTTTATCCTTTTAGGGATTGAGAGATTTTCAGTAGAGCCGCCATTTTGTAATGTGTTTTTGTGCTGAACATTGCTACAGCCTAAGAGAGAATTGAATAGATGCAGGAGGTCACCCAATATGATTTGTTGACCTTTGACTCCATAATGACTGACTTTTCCACTTACCTTTTATTTGTTTCTTCTAGAGTAAAAGAATCAGTGGCGGGCAATGATGACTCTGACCACATTCGTTTCTTTTCTTTTTCTCTCATTGAGGGATACATTTCCTTAGTGATGGATGTGCAAACACAACAGAGGTGAGGCCATGCTGATTGTTATTGGGGTTCCATTTGTTTCCAGACAACTCACACATCCCAGTATACCACAGTCCATTTTAAATGTCTGAGCATAGGACACCCATATCTTCACAGCTACCCTCATCCCTAACTTAAATGCATCTGCAATAAGTCTCAAAAAGAATGTGGATTGGATCAGTGTATGTCTGATATTACACTTGAGAGGCCAGATGATAAGAGGGGCAAGAGAAGCCAGTACTGGTTCTGCTTTATTGCATCTGTGGGTTTGGGGTCCTGTTTTGCTTGACAAACTGGAACTAAAAGTCCATAGATGTGATGGGACAGAGCCAGAATCCTGTGAGCCTGTTACTCGTGGCATGGACCTCTTTGGCCATTTAAAACTTCTCTCAACTTGTGGTGGTAACAAGCTGAATTGATGATGATCATGTTACCCCTCTTTTAAAAGCACCACCATTGGCTTCCCATTAAGTCTCGTATCATTCATAAGACCTCACTTTCCATGCTCTTCGTTCATCTTTTCCTCCTTACTTTGCTGCTCTGATTACACCCTACTGCCTTCCACATGTCCTGTGCTCGGCATTTGATTCCCGTCCCGCTATTCTTCCAGTACATATGACTAGGCTAGAGTCCACTCGTCATTCAGCTTTTTTTCACCTGGCACTGTCTCTCTGAAATTCTCTCCCTCCACACCTACGTTCTGAGCTTTCTTATCCTTGTTTCCTCTGTCAACCAAGAAGGCCACTTGTTCTCCCTCCCTAATTAGCTTTTCAACTGGTGGAGGGACGCCCAGCTGAGGCCAGGTTGACGTTTAGCATTTCTTTCCTTTTCCTCACTTTCTGTTCCCCCTTTTCTTGTTTACATCTTTCCTATGTACAATGGAGTTCTTTTCCTTTTCAAATATTTATCATTGTACTCTGCTTTGATGTTCCCTGATTAAAAGGCGGTATAACAAGTAACAATAAACATAAGTATGAATCTTTGACACAAAAATAGTCCCCTAGGTCTAATCCGTGGTATGACAGGTCACCCAAAATTATAGCACCCTTGCTATGGCTGATGGCTATCCCCAAAACTGAACATGCACAGAAGGAGGGTTGTTGTGGAGGTGGCCCGTGTATTGTGCAGAGTGTAGGAGAGTGTTCTCTGGATCCCTGCGAGGTCAAGTATTTTTTCATTGAGTTGAGGGTGGGGCGGAAGTAGAGGAAAAATGTTGTACCTTCCCACTTTGGACTCAGTCCCATCCAAAATTCCAGGTCTTGCTACACCACTGGGTGTAATCCTGCTTGCACTTAAAAGCCACAACTCCAAAGTGGAAATAAGTGAAGACTTATCTTTGAGGCATATTCTTTATGGTGTAGATTAAATACAGCGTGAGTAGTAGGCATGTAAATCTGTCATACATATTGATTAGGGATATCCTGAAAACCTGGCCTGGTAGTGGCCCTCAAGGACCAGGAATGAAGACCAAGCCTATAGCCCAAGGCTTCTCAAACACTGGGTCACAACCCTAAAGAGTGTTGTGAAACTAGCATTTCTGGTCATGACCTGGGTGGGTCCTCCACAGGAGATGTCATCAGCCTGAGCCTTCAGGGACCATATGCTTTGTTTTGGCACCAATGGGGCCACGGCTACAGAAACTTTGATAAGCACTACTCTAGCTAGTTTGGTTTCGAGGCTATCTGCAATGAATATTGAGCAATTGCAAATAAATAAATGAGGAAGTTTTGTATGCACTCTCTCCGTCGTATATAAATCTACCCTCATGCATAGGCACTGTGCATATCCCGAAATTCAGCCTGGTGGGGGAGGAGAGGAAGGTATCCCAGGACTGACCTGAGAAACAATGGTTTGGAAAAGACCAAAACATTTCAGAGCTTTAACAAATGTTCTGGGCATCCAAGTATGGGCAGGTTTGAGCAGAGGGAAAGTATAAGCCTTGGAGGCCATTGTTTCCCAGTTGATCACAAATGAATTTCAGGCAGTAGTGATTGGTTTCTCCTCTTTCCAGGTATTCAGTGACCTGGTGGGAAGGATGAAAAAGGGCCTGCTTTGAAAGTGAAAGGAGCCTTGGAACCATGATGCAGCAGGCTCCTGTGTCTCTTCTGGTGTTGCACTTAATTTTTCTTTTTAACTATTTGTTTTCAAGGTTTCCTAATAATTTGTTATTCACAAGTGCGTCTGGAGAGCTCTGGAAGATGGTTCGCATTGGAGGGCAACCTCTTGGCTTTGGTAAGTGGTTATTCTTCATTCTTTTCGCTCCAGACATATGCTCACACACACACAAAGTGGAAATGAAGGTTTTCTGGGAAGGTTTCCTATGCAAATAATTTCCATTCACATAAATTTTATTCTCTGAAAATTTAGCACATTTTCCTGAATTTATCATTTGTTTTGGCCTATCAGATGACTTTGTATTGCATGTATTGAAAAAAACAAAACCCCACATAAGTGCCTTTTTACTAAGCTGCATTAGGTGTTAATTCACGCATAACACAGCTTAAAATAGTGTACTGTAGGACACGCTCAGGCGTCTTGCGTTAACTGCCAAGTCTGCATGTGATGATCCTGTGTGAAAAAATATTTTACTTTTTTTTTTTTTGAGGGGACACGTGATAACTGGTTAGCACAAGGTTACCACCTGAGCCCTAGTTCTGATGTAGTAATTTTTTTTTTAATGGCAACATTAGGGCATACTAACAAAAATTATCTAATGGAAGAGCAAAAAATAACTACATTAAAAAATGTTTGTTCTGAAAATTGAGAGAGAAAAACACTATTTCAAATCAATAATATTTAAACAACTAAGCCTCAGCTGCTCCAGGAAAGTCAACGATACTAAAAAAAAATTGCAACCCTTAGGGGCTAATTCTCATGGGCTTATTGGTGTGCTGAAAAAACTGCAGTGGAAAACAGTTCTAAAACAGAGAGAAAAAGCCACTGCAGAAAAAAAAAACAGCCACACACAATCTATGAAAAAATATAAATATAGTGTTATCTCTACTCAGTTTTCTATCTACAAATTATCTGATACAGATCCAAGGGATAGAGCTTAGCACGCAAAAAATGCTCCACTTATCTGTAAACACCATCGAATGGCTACACCAGTCCCAGGACAAATGGCCAATTTCTGGGAGGTTGTAGGCTACAATAGCTGCTGCATGTTCAAATCCTGCTTCAGGAGGAGGAACTATCTTGATGTGTTAAAGGCTCAAGATGGCAGCGAACGGTTTTAAAATGCTAAACATCATTGATCCAATCAGACACTCTTAAAGATTTTAAAGGGGCAGATCCATTAGTGCACGGCCATTAATACAAAATGTAGAAAATCAGTCATTTTACTGCTGTGGTAAAGAAGGCCCGATCATGTGGCAAAAACTTACTCAATGGCACACCAAGGCCACTCTTTACCGCAACTTAGTAAAAGGACCCCATAACCAAGTAGTCAAACAAATATTTGGTGAGGAGTGAAAAAAGAATAAAGATATTCAGTGTGGTTTATGTGTTAAACTGAAACAAATTCCAAACTTGAAATTGCCACACTGGTCTACTCTTGCATTAACCTGTGTTTATCATAACTAATGCGTTTTTAGAACTGGAACATTTTCCATGAAAAAAATAAAAGCCTACCCCAGATCTGTGTCTGGCATAGGTGCCAACATTTCAAAATGATTGAGGGTTAAAAACGCAATACAAATTACTCCTCCATGAACTTATTGAAAGGGCATGCTCAATACTGGGGGTGCTCAGCACCCACTGGCAACCAAAAGTTGGCTCCTGTGCCTCCAGGAAATAAGTGATGGTGAGAGAGAATCCGGAATTACCATTTTTACCAAGTGGCAAAAGGGAACCTCGTTGTATAAATGAAAATAGCTTTTCTTGCAGATATTTTTCACAGAGGTGAAGAGCCTGGTTTTTAATCATCTTTCTCTTTCATGGGGAAAACTTTTATCATTTTCAGTCCCCACTGTGTGGTATTTCTGATGAATGTTTTGTTAAGTTTTTTGTAATGCGTTTTTTTTCTTTAAGACATAGTTGCTTGGTTGCAACATTCGATACCACTTCTGTCCCTAAAAGCTTTTCTTCCATTCCACTTAGTCCTTTCTCTCTCTTTCTGTGTAGATGAATGTGGAATTGTGGCTCAGATTTCTGAGCCCTTGGCTGCTGCTGACATCCCAGCTTATTATATTAGTACATTCAAGTTTGATCATGCTCTGGTAAGTTTTTTTTTTTTTTTTTTTAATAGGAGGAGTGGGGGAAGGGTGGGGTGAAAAGAGAGAGAGGAGGAGGGGTTGTAGCTCAGAAGGGTCAATGGTGTGTTTCTACCCATCAGGGCCATAGCCAGACTTCACGGTGGGAAGGGTCAGAGCCCGAGGTATGGGGGGGGCACATTTTAGTCTCTCCCCCCCCCCCACAGCAAATTCCTTTGCTGGCGGGGGTCCCCAACCCCTGCCAGCCGAAGCCTTCTTCAGCCCGGTCTACAGCACCACTGCGTTCGCTGCCCTGCCCTTTCTTCCTCCTGACGTCCTGTGCTCGCTGAAGGCTTCAGCTGGCGGGGGTTAGGGACCCCCGCCAGCAAAACCAGGGCCCACATGAAATTTGGGGGGACCCAGGCCCCCGTGGCCCCACCTAGCTACGCCACTGCTACCCATCCTCCACTCTGTTCATAGTTGACTGCTGAAAACTGTGAACAGTTTTTTGTTCAGCATGGTTTGGTTGAACAAAAGCTGCTCATCTGTACTATGTCTATTCCTGTTTTTACTATATTTAATAATAATCATTTAGAAGCAGAAAGAACAGGAAGTGGAAACTGTATTTTCTTTTTTTGTCCATTCTCCGGGCTCAGGTCCTCAGATTTGGCTCGCAGCTCTATTCACTGGGGTAGCATCAGCAGTTTAATATCAGCCAGTTGTATAAACTTGGCAGGGAGCTTGGTTGGAGCAAACCACAGAGGCTTGGTAATATGATAGCAGATACTCAATGACCCAAATATTACCACCATAAATTGTAGAAATTATTCTCTGTTGTTATATCTGATGTGGCCACGTTTCACCCTCAGGCTGCGTCAGGGGTACAATTATACAGCAAATCCCTTCTCAAAATCAAGGTTATTTCAGTAACGTAATATACAACAAGAATTCAAAATGTATCTCTTACACAGCATAAGTCAGTCTGTTAAGTAAGAGGCAGGGCTCAGCATCTCTGCCATCTGTATAGGTACCTATAGTGTTTTTTTTATGATAAGATATGGACATAAATAGCCAGACATTTCTTCCACACAAGTAATGACCGATAATGCTGTCACAGAAATGTTCCTCCACTGCCAACACTGGCCCCTACTGCTGCTGTCCAGATGGGTGGCTTGTCTTAATCTGGCATAGAAATGTATGTAAAAACATTATACCCTGTACGTGGCTAAAGGTGCATGCACCGTATGTCAACATGTTGGATTAGGGCAGGAAGAGTAAAGAACAGAATTTTAGAAAGAACATCCAACTCAGGATATGGACGCCCATATTTCATGTATTTTAGAACAGGATCTGCCAACATACAGCCTGTTCTAAAGTACAAGAAAGTAGATATCAAGTTCAGGCTACATCCAGCACGAACCTCCATTTTACAAACTGAAAACGTCCAGACTATGAATGGGCAAGACAAAGAACAGTGGAGTTGACAAAAGAACCCCAAAAGCCAATGCTGTGCTAATGTCCTTTAATAAATATCTTCACCTGACATGATTTGACAGAGCTTAATAAATGATTGCTGTATTATAATTTTTTTTGTTTTTTTTTTTATTTATATCTTCTTCAGACCGTTGGAGGTAGACCCAAATTCAATTGTTCACCATATCAATATTTATATATGGTGACAGGGCTCATACCCTTCTCGTAATCGGCCATATAGCATTCATATATTTTGACAATTTTTCTATTTTCAAAAATCTCATATATATATATATATATATATATATATATATATATATATATATATATATATCCATAAAGAAATAAAATCGTTTAAAAGTCTTGATACCATGTCAGGCTGAAAGGTAGGGCTGCACGTGTTTCGCCAGCAAAGCTTTTTCAAGGTATGCCCCTGTTAAAAAAACAACAATCAGACCTCAAACTGGAAAATAATTTCCATATGTCCTTATAGCTATATTGTAGCAGTCTGTTAACCTTTGTCTCGGATCGAGTATCCGCTATTTAGACTCCGTCAGCCAACATGGCCGCGGCGTTTTTTTCAAGCTTTTTAAAGATATGATTTGACACAGGCCATGTTTTGTCTATATGGCCTGCATCAGGAGTCTGAGAATTTGCTAATCAACCCAGTCATACACAATTATATCCCGACACACTCGGTAATCAAATTCATCAAGTTCTGAGCAATGTTAAGCTTAGCGATTGGCTTCCTTAGCGCTACCAACGCCAAGTGTGAACCGCCAAATGCGCTGCTATTTTGTGTATTTGGCAGTTCACAGTTAGCATTGGCAGAGGCTTTGGTAGCGTTAAGCGCTTATGACATAACATTGCTCAAAGCTTGATGAAATTGATTTACAAGTGTATTGGGATATAATTGCGTATGACTTGATTGTCAGACTCCTGATGCAGGCCATAGAGCTGAAACACGGCCCATGTTGAGTTGTGTCAAGTGAAAATATTTATTGAAGAACATTAATGCACCATTTGCATTTGTTCTTCTTCTTTTGACAACTCCTTGTGCTTGGTCAGAGGTGTGGAGGTTTGTTCTTACGTCTCGTTCAGGCGAAAAAAAAAAAGGGACATGGATGTTTGCATGATTGCAGAGGAACATCCGTATTATAAAAGGTCTACACAGATGTCCATCTGAAGGAGCAGCTTAATGGTTGGAGCAGACAGCTGAGAACCAGGGCAGAGATTTAAAGGTAGCCAGTTCAAGTCCCACTGCAGGCTTTTATCATTTTTTTTTCTTTTCTTTTTTGTTTAATTGTGAACCCTCCAAGGACATGAAAACATCTACTGTAATCTGGATGTGCCAAGTACCAGGTCTAAATACAGCCGTCCATCTTTTGGCTCCTCCTCAGTCCTGCCTTCAACATGCTCAGACCACGCCCTCTTGCCATATGGATATACAGCAGTTTTAGACGTTCATATTCAGGCTTTATAAAATCAGTATTTGGACGTCCATGCAATATAGATGTCTAAATGTCAGTTTTCAGGCGGTGTCTTCTGCTAACTCATAATTTTTAAAGAGAAACTCTGCCTACAAGCAACCCACACACTTCACCTCATTCCGCCCCCTCCCCCCCCCGGTTCTACCCATGCACCACAGGATTTTTTTTTTTTTTAGTGAAGTCATTTTCACACTTATGGGGCCACATATTCATGTAAGTGGAATCTTATGAAATACTGAGAAGCGCAAAACTACTTGCTTTGATGTGATGATGTGTACTTTGCTAGTAAGCGTAGCTGGAGCGCGTGGTCTAGGTGGAGCATGGGTGAAGTTCGCAAGTTGCATACATTAATTTATAAATACTTGCATATGTGCAAACTATAAACACGAACATCTACAGGGGGGATTTTGCTCACACCTAGAAACATAGAAACGTGACAACAGATAAAGGGGAAAGGGAAATGGGACTTGATATAACGCCTTTCTGTGGTTTTTTTTGCAACTACATTCAAAGCGGTTTACATAGTATATTCAGGTACTTATTTGTACCAGGGGCAATGGAGGGTTAAGTGACTTGCCCAGAGTCAAGGCCATATGACCCATCCAGTCTGCCCATCCTCTGTAACCCCTAATTCTTCCTGTTCCTAAGCGATCCCACATGCTTATCCCATGCCTTTTTAAATTCTGGAACAGTCTTCGACTCCACCACCTCCAACGGGAGGCCATTCCACGCCTCCACCACCCTTTCTGTGAAATAATACTTCCTTAGGTTACTCCTAAGCCTATTCCCTCTTAACTTTGTCGTATGCCCCCTCATTCCAGAGCTCGCCTTCATTTGAAAAAGGCTCTCTTCCTGTACATAAATGCCCATGAGATATTTAAATGTTTCTATCATGTCTCTTCTCTCCCTCTATCATGTCTCCTCTCTCCCTCCTCTCTTCCAGCCTATACATGTTCATAAGCCTGTCCCTATAATTTTTGCGTTCAAGACCGCTTACTAATTTCGTAGTCGTCCTCTGGACCGACTCCATCCTGTTTATATCTTTCCGTAGGTGCGGTCTCCAGAACTGCACGTAGTACTCCAAATGAGGCCTCACCAGAGACTTATACAACGGCACTATCACCTCCTTTTTCCTGCTGGTCATGCCTCTCTTTATGCACCCAAGCATCCTTCTGGTTTTGGCCGTCGCTTTTTCTACCTGTTTGAAAGCTTTAAGGTCGTCAGACACAATCACCCTCAAGTCCCGCTCTTCCTTCGTACACTGAAGCACTACAACCCCTATACTGTACCATTCCCTCGGATTTTTGCGACCCAAGTGCATCACCCTGCATTTTTTGGGATTAAACCTTAGTTGCCAAATATCGGTCCATTCCTCCAGCTTCGCTAGGTCCTTCCTCATGTCATTCACACCCTACAGGGTGTCCACCCTGTTGCAGAGTTTAGTATAATCCGCAAAGAGACAAACCTTACCAGACAGCCCTTCCACAATATCGCTCACAAAGACGTTAAAAAGAGCTGGCCTTAGGACCGATCCCTGGGGTACTCCACTGACGACCTCCTTTTCTAAAGAGCAAGCTCCATTTACCACCACCCTCTGTCTCCTACCATTCAACCAATTTTTTTACCCAATCAGTTACCCAATCTAGGTCCCACACCGAGGGCACTCAATTTATTTATCAGTCGCCTGTGCGGAACCGTATCAAAGGCTTTGCTGAAATCCAAGTATACCACATCAAGCGCCCCTCCCTCATCCAACTGTTTGGTCACCCAGTCGAAGAAGACAGTCAGATTCGTCTGACACGACCTACCACTAGTGAAGCCATGCTGCCTCGGCTCTTGCATTTCATGTAGTTCAAGAAATGTCACAATCTTCCTTTTTCAGTAGTAGCTTGGTAGCATCCTGCCGAAGAGAAATATTAGCTATGACTTTCTAATCCAGCTATTTGGCTTTAAGAAAAAAAATCTAGGGGATAGTAGAAGACCATATTTATAGAAAAACAAGAGGAAAGGAAGGGGAGGGGTCTTTTCCCTAAACAGTATTGAAGAAAGTTGTTTTAAAGCTGGGGACCACAATGTCATAAATTGTGTGGCTTTGTCATGTATAGATAACTTCCCTGTCACCTCCATTCCTCAGTGTGATAACAATAACTGTGCAGAGTTTGAATGTACCCCCTGATCTGTTTTCACTCTAGAATAAAGGCTGCCAGCTGAGCAAATGTTAAAAGTCTGCTTTGGTTTCCACAGGTGCCGGAGGAAAACATCAAGGGCGTGATCAATGCTCTCCAAGTCAGTCAAGCAGAGAAGCATTAGAAACCTCCGATGTGGTACCAAGGCCCTTTCCATTCTCCACCTAGTTTTTCTCCTTGCAAAGCTGTGTCCAGAAAAGTGTCATGACGAGAGAAACTATGGAGGGGGGAAGAACAGTAGAAGCAGCTCCAGCTCCATTTTATTTTACTTTTCAGCAAAAAAAAAAAAAAAAAAAAAGGTTTCTTTACATTAGACTCCAAGGCATAGTGCAACCTGGCTGCTTCCCTGAGGTGAAATATATTTGTAAATACACACCAGCACCGTAATTCCAAAAAAATTCACTTTACTATTATACTGCATAAAAACACTTGGTGAAATCATCTATTAAGTCATTAAAATGCTCTTGGATTCCTTTCTGTCTTCAAAGAGAGAGAGTTTGTCATCATGGAGTGTGTCACAAGAGTAGATGAGGAAAATAACATATTTATACATTGCTCTATTGCAAAATTATGAATTCTTTTTCTGGCAGCGGACAAGCATATAAAGATAACAACCCAACATGCCAGTCATTTGACTGGGCAGATGGTAAACTGATCAGTATTCACAAAGTTATTTATGGGGATTAAAAAGTGTTTTACCTGCTTACATTGGCTGTCTGGAAACTTCCCTCCTCAATGTGGCTAAAAGTGTGTATGTTGTTCTATAACAAATATATAGTTTTAGCCATATCAAGAGGAAATGTTCCTGGGGGCTTCTTTAGGGTGAGGGGTGTTTTCCATAAAAAAAATTTAAAAGCATCAGAAAGCAAGTGCAAATATGCAGAGGCAATTTGAGCCCATGGCAAATTTCAAAGCAAATCAATGTATGTACATTTACGTTGAGAATCAGGACGATCTGGAGATAAATTATACCCACAGACTTTGTGAGGACCGTTTGAAAATTGCCCCTTTGTTAATGTGTAAATGTATGTATGCAACATATGTAGAATATATGTGCCCCCATGAAATTGCTACCTGAAAATATTACCATCCATTAAAAAAGGAATAGTCACCAAGATAATATTGCATCCTTGTCATGGGCCAGTATTGCCTTTGTAGGTCACTTTTTCTTCCCGAGGGAGACGATATTTTCCATTATTGAGCAAAAGTGACAATCTATATTTTAACTTCTTGGTCCTAGTCAAAAAAAAAAATCATGAAAATAAGTTTCATGATACCCTCATGTTGACTGTTGCCAGTATGCAAACTGTTGACTGCTTCAGAACAGCAGTAGCTCTTGTTGAACTGTGCATTCTTTTCTGGATTGGTGGGAGGTGGTGCTACAAAACTGGACTCTCACATACATATACATATGTTTCTGTAATTTACATTAGGTGCACAGCAACGTCCATTTGAGAAAATAGGCTGGGTGAGCACTACTTGTAGAGTTCCTTGTATCTTGAACTTGCGTATCCTATATTCTCAATTGAGTGGTAAGCCTATGTAGGTCTAGTGGAGAAGCTGCAAAGTCCACAGACTTCTCCATGGGGGACATCACCAGCATATTTTGTTTCAGTGGACAGTTGAGAACCAGAATTTTACTGTGGTAGAAGGCATCCGGTTACTAATGGGTACCATCCGAAAGTATGCCGTATACTTAATTAGTATCTGGTTCATCTATGTTAAACCAGGTTCTGAGGAGAGTACAGTATAAAGAAGCTTGGCTCTATTTTTCATCTAAAAATGTTGTAGATGTACTTTTTCTTTTATTATTATTATTGAAGCATTCAAACCAGCTAATGGCTTACCAAACCATTATAGGTTTAGGTTACAAAAATCGGGGCATCTTCCAATGAACATTACCTTTGCTGCAATTCTTTTCAGTTCTGTATCCTACTGTACTGTGCTTGGAGTAATCATCCAATCACATAGCATTACTAGTATACATTTTGCTTGGTATAAGTTTTGACTAATGATACAGATTCCAGTTGTTAGGTAGTATTCAGCTGCAGATTGAATCCCTTAATGCAATAGAGCCCTCTTGAAGGAATGAGTTGATACGTGAAACTGTGAAATGCTAAAAACTCCAAGTGTGTGGTGATAAAGCTGAATGGAGTTTTATGAGTTGTAGAGTTGATTCATTTTCTACTGTAAAAGATTGCGGGGTTTTTGTTCAAAGATTGAATGTTTTGGGTTTTTTTTAATATATATATATTTGGAGAGTTAGTTTATTTGTTGATACTATTTCCCCTTTATTATATTCATTAATTTTTTCCAGTCTGATTGCTCGTATATTTCAGTGCTGAACACTGCCAACAATTTTCTTCTACCTCCCGTCAAATCTCTTTTAGGTCTTTGTGGTTGCGTAGCAGTGTTGGAAGCGTTAACATCATCTTGTGTTTTGAAGGCTTATGTTTAAAATGGGTTTTCGCTGTTGGGAAGCCACAGGTCATTAGGGAACACACTAAGGAGGGGGCGTTATCTGTGGGCTACTGCTAAAATGTGGTTTTATCATTAACCCCAGTTATTAACCAGGTGTCATTGCATAAAATGGGACCTGTGCCAAAATAGCATGAGTTGGGATAAAATAACATGAATAGTAGCCCGCATTGATAACTATGCCCCTAAGAGTTGTATTCATCATGTAACACTGCTGTCTCTTGCAGTCATTATATAAAGAGATGGGAACATTTTCCCAACTGCTCTACGAATCCAGTTAACTTTAATGTGTAGCTGATGTTATTATTCAGGTGCCTTCTCATAATAAGTATTGACGGGATAGCCTGGAGTTTTGAAACGGTCTGTCAGCATCTTACTTATGTGCCAGCTCATCGGGAATTTCTGTCTTCTGTGAGATGTTTCTATGTAAGTGAAACCTAGTTGGGAACACTGAGAGTAAGCAGCAGAAGAAAAAGTGATTGATCATTTCACCAGAGGCCTTGTAAGGTGATTTTTGTTTGTCTTCCTTTGGTAGTAAAAAGATACTTGTTTGTTCTGCTGCTAGTTTCTCAAGGGCCATCACCCTGAGTAGTTCCAAACACACTGAACTGTCTTTCAGAAGCTGCATTTCCAGGCAAGCTAATATCTTTTCTCTTCAGCATGTCATTTAGCAGCTTTGTCAAATTCTGATGGAACAAAACCAGAAAGACTGAACATTTTCGGTAATTTTGCACTCTTGCTATCTCCAAAAACGAATGCTGCTATTTTGAATCTGAACGGTCAGAATATACTTTTATTGTTACCAGCAGACTCCAGATCATCAGGGACAGGTTGAGCAAATCCTGGTTTTGTCATCTTACATCTGTGGACATTTCTTAAAGACTTTGGAGCCATAAATACAATGAAGGCAAAACCCAAGTAGGCTCTTCCTGGTCCTGATGACCTAAACCTATCTTTGTTCCTGACGCAGTTTTTTTTCCAAAGTAAAATAGTGTCACAGAATCCTGAAACGATGCCATATTGTGTGGCTTTTGATCAAGCGGTCCAGTAGGATTGTATAGTACAATCCTTGCTTTCCATTAGGAACTGGTTTCCAACCAGTCATAAATATATTCTTTACAGTGATACTCTGGTTTCAAATCTGACTCAAAATTCAGTTGGTGTTGATTGTTACTGTAAAAAGGCATAGTGAAGACTTTAATCTTAGAAATAGCTATGGATTGTGTTGGAAAACTGTCCTTGGACTGTTTCCTGAGTCCATCTGATCTCTAAAGAGCATATTTTGTTGAGCTGTGCTGATTTGGATTCAGAGATCCCCAAAGAGCTCGTTGGTAATAGCATTGCATTTGTCTGTCAGAGTAGCAGTTGCTATGCATGTGCGTATGTGGCAGTTGATGCTGTTGATTCTTTGAATTATCTTCTGGAAGGGGTAGTAGAATTGCACTATTAATTAAAAAAAAAAATAGATATTTCCTTGAAAGATTTTGCTCTCCTTCAGATCTGCACAAATGCAGAGGTACTGTGTTCTCTCTTTAACCAGCTGTCAAGCTGTTCTCAGGTGAGGCCGAACTTGTCAAATTTGTTTTTCCTTGAGGCGGCCATTTTAACTTGTCCCATTAATGCTTTCCAAGTTCAAAGTTGCTAACATCTGTCCTTGGTTTTCTATCTCTGTCAATTTGCACAAACTGTAAGTAACCAAAATAAAATGCTTGTCTGCTTCTGGAGGCAAGGAAACCTCTGTCTTTCTCTCTCCCTTCTGTGGCCTTTGTGTTCTTCAAAGTATGAAATCCCCAAGTATGTGTGCGTGTTACTCTGTAGATTAGTTTTGTCTTATACTGTTGAAGAATTTGTTAGGTTTTAGAATTTGTGATGAGCTTGTGTTTGTAGTGTGTTTACCCAGAAATATATAGCATGTACGTATACTGGTTACTCATGTGTGTATTTGTTTGTCACATGCTATACAGCATATACTAGCAACATATATGCCGTATTCATGTATATAATTGTATACATATACATAGTGTATATGTGTATTTGTATGTCTTCAGCTATAGATTCACATAGACACACACAGGCACATCCACTGTGTATATATATGAACATTGTAGTTTTCTAGAAATGCTTAAGGTGTTTCCTGTAATCCTACATACATGGTTGGTGTCCTTCTATAGAGCACATGGTTTTTGAAAGAAATTTTAGATGCTCTACAAAATTAAGTGCAAAGAATTGTCTGTTAGATCAACTCCAGTGAAAGAAAATGGCCGACACACTTGGAAGTAATCCCACCAGCTATTTTGCCTTGGTTATGAAGCACAAGGGGTGATTCCATGGCCCAGCAGGAGGGAGGAACAGGCGAAGGCCTGATCTCCTCCATAAGTTTTCATAATTTAAATGGTGGCATATGTATTTATATGAGACACACAGTGGATGTATGTATACATAATATATTAATAATATAGAGATATTCAAATCCACTGGTGGAAATTACTTTGACAATTTCATTTTGTTTGGCGACAGAATGTTCAGCCAAGTCTGATTTTGTTTTTGGTAGTCAAACAAGTTCCTGAACATAATAGGGTCATTGCATGAGGGTCTTAAGCATATAGGTCAGCTTTTTATACGCTTAAGTGAGCACTTATAAAATTGCTATGGGGTATGTATGTGTACAAAGAAGATGCACAAAAACATAAAAGTCAATTTTCAGTCAGCAGAAAACTGAATAACTAAACTTAAACTATTAAAATTATACCTATATGTAGCAAACCAATTCGCTTGACTGTGTAACTTTAAATGCAAAACGTAACACATTTAGGGCAAGGTTCTGTATATCGCTCCTAAAAAAATTCATGTGTAAAAAAAATAAACTAGGTGTATTCTATAAAGTTCGGCTAGATTTAGGCATACTTTATAGAATACACCTAAATTTCAGCGCAGTTTATAGAATACACTGAGCATCCCTGCAACTAAATTTAGTCGTGTATTCTGTAACGACATAGATTTTAGAAATGCCCACGATCTGCCCATTCCACACCCATAGCCATGTCCCCTTTTCAGCTGTGCACATTAGAATTGATGCGCATCACGAATACACTAGATATTTGTGTGCGTAAATTCTAATTAATGCCAGTGTCAGTAATTGCTTGTTGAGTGGAAATTATTGGCGCTGATTGACCTGTTAACTAATTAAGTTGCATATGCAAATCCAGAATATGATTAGGTTTGCACACACAACTTAATTCGTGCTATTTAGAATCTGGGGATTAGGGGAGGAAGTTATCAACTTGAGCTACCGTTAAGATGGATTATTTTACCATAAGTCGTGCTATTTTAGCACAAGATCTCATTGCATAAAATGGGACCCTGTGCGAAAATAGCACGAATTGTGGTAAAGTAACCCCTCTTAATAGTGACTGACTTTGATAACATCCCCCCCTTAAAGGTGCACATTTTCTGACCAGCCAAGATGGATGTGTAATTCAGAAGGAGAACAGTTGAATTTATCCACTCTGTTTAACTTTTACCAGTTACATGACCCCCTCCCGCTCACAAATATTAGAAAAAGAATTGTGGCAGTGGAGGCCCCATTCCCCCACCACTACTATTTAAAAAAGTTAGTTGCAGCAGAGGCCACCCCATCTTCCCCACCCCTCCCTGATCCCTCATGGATGTACCATGAGGAGAGGGGCTCAATACTGAACTGGGATAGGTCCGTTTACTGCTCAAGTACTGTGAATAAATGAAAATAATGCTGCTTCAGTTAAGCAATCGCCGGCCAGTATCCAGTCTTTCTCTCTCTCTCTCTCCAAAGTATTTGTTAAAGTAGTTTCCCCCCAAACTTAGAGATTTTATTGACAAGACAAATCTTCTCCATCTCTGCCGGTCTGGTTGTAGACTGGAGCACAGAACCAAATCTGTCCCGACTGCTTTGCTTAGTGAGATTCACAGTTTCCTCAACTCTGGAAAGTTTGCTCTAGCCATCTCCTTCGATTTATCCTCCGACTTTGACTTAGTGGACTACCATCTACTGTTGTCATGCCTTACATATCTTTGTTTGCGTGGCCATGTCCTACAATGATTTGCCTCTCTTTGTATGACCGTTCCTTCTACATTTCCTTTGGGTCTTCTAGCTCCTGTTCTCACCCCATACTTTGTGGCATTCCACCAGATTCTGTTCTTGCTCCCTTACTATTTTAATCTTTTCCTGAGACTTCTCGCTGCCCCAGTTTGAGTCCAGTTTAAAAGGGTTTGCTGTTAACGGGTTCCATTCCTACTTTACTGGATAAAATATCAAGTCTAAATAATCATATATCATCAGTTTATCCACTAACTTACGGGGTCCCATTCTATTCAATGTGTTCCTTTCTCCACTTGCCCTGTTAATTCAGGAATTAGTGCCTCGCGTGTATTTTTTTCTGCTGACGATATACAATTAGTAAAGGCCGTGACTCATGGGACACGGCATTCCTATCAGCTGTGGATAATGGAACACAAGTTGTTCTTAAACCCTTGTGGATTTCTCCTCCTGATCCCCTTCCACATGCATTGACGATACAAAATTATGCTATACAAATAAAGAAACAAATAACATCGCTAGGGGTTATTTGGGATGAAAAATTCACATTTACTGCTTTTATCTCCAGAAATGATGAGGTGCTCATTCTACCTAAGGAAAATCCGCTCAATTAAGCAATATTTTTTATATCAAAAGGCAACTAATTTGCTTTTGCACTCGTTAGTAATGGGTAGAATTGACTACTGCAACTCCCCTACTTATAGGTTGTCCTAAATACCAATTAACATGCCTACAGATAATTCAGAACACAACAGTTAGATACTTTACAGTGCTAAGGTCCAAGACCATGTCATGCATCAGTTAAGGGTAACAATACTGGCTGCCAATTTCATTCAGAAAAAATGTAAACTCTTAATGTTGGCTCATCGAGCATTTTACACAGGCATTCCATTTTACTTACGTGCCCTTCTCCTTCCTTAACCTTCCAGAAGTCTGCACTCATCTCATCAGAATTTATTCACGGTACCCTGTCATACCAAGCTGCCGTTAGATTCATCATATCAAACAGCATTTCGCTGTATAGCTCCTTCACTGTGGAACCCTCTTCTGCTAGAACTTGGATTAGAGTTTTATACAAACTTTGACAGGGTTTAAAATGTGGCTTTTTAACGAGCCTTCCAATTAGGTTGGTTGTTGGGGTTTTTTTTTTTTCCTTTTTAATGTTTTAAGAAATCCATTACTCGTCATGTGTTCCGTTTTCAAGAACCTGTCTCTGCTCATGTGTACTGTCTATTGGATAACTGTGTTATGCAATTACCTTTCCCTCCCCTTTACTTTTTTTTATTTTGTTCTATGTTTAGTTATAACCAAGTATTGTAAATCACTTTGATATAGTCTTTTTGAAAGCCGGTATACCAAATAAAATGAAATAAATAAATTTCTACTATGTAGATGACATCCTCCTAGTTACATACAATAGAGTCTCGATTATCCAACTTAAACAGGTGGTTAGATAATACAGGAAAAGTGGATGAGGGTTGAAAGAGAGGCATGTTGAATGTGGGTTTCAAATCTTGTTTAGAGAGGTGTGGTAGCTGTGTTAGTCCACTCTTAAAGGTTATCAATAGAAATCAAACAAAATAAAACATGGAAAAGAAAATAAGATATGATACCTTTTTTTATTGGACATAACTTAATACGTTTCTTGATTAGCTTTCGAAGGTTGCCCTTCTTCGTCAGATCGGAAATAAGCAAATGTGGTAGCTGATAGTATATATAAGTGAAACATCCAAGCATTTCATTGACAGTCTAGCAGGGTGGGGTGGGTAGGAGGTATGTATGGGGACATGTAGTGCTTTGATGTCCCCATTCATACCTCCTACCCACTCCCACCCTGTCAGACTGTCAAAGTAATGCTTGGATGTTTCACTTATATATACTATCAGCTACCACATTTGCTTATTTCCAATCTGAGAAAGAAGGGCAACCTTCGAAAGCTAATCAAGAAATGTATTAAATCTTGTTTAACATAGTAGATGATGGCAGAAAAAGACCTGCACGGTCCATCCAGTCTGCCCAACAAGATAACTCATATGTGCTACTTTTTGTGTATACCCTACTTTGATTTGTACCTGTGCTCTTCAGGGCACAGACCGTATAAGTCTGCCCAGCACTATCCCTGCCTCCCACCACCGGCTCTGGCACAGACCATAGTAACTGTTTAACACTGTATAGTACGTGTACTGTAACAAGACTTTTATAGAAATAGGTTGATAAAGAAAACCAGTACTGTACTAAATTCAAGCACAGTAGTTATTTGAAGAACATTTGAATTAAAACAAATGGAGCAAATACAAAATGATCAACCAAAAAGTTATTTTAAAAATGTTGTTTTCCTGTTTGACTTATCTTCCTTGCGGCAAGGTCAGGCCAGCATCTCCATACCATAACATCAGCAGCAGTTGCTTCTTCTTGTTCCAAGTAAGCCAGTGCTGTCTCAAAGGCCTTAACTCCTTCACTATGATTCATTTTCCCAGTTTTATCTAGCCCATGTGCAGTCTATGTGCAATTCACCATCATCATTCCCATTCAGCGTAGCAATCACATCATTGTCCGTAAGTTCTTCTGGCTCGTCTTTCTACATTCGTTCTTGTATTTCTTCTTCACTTGCTTTTTCACAGCCTGAAATTTCTTGTAACAAAGAAAGCAGACTATCATATCTTCCTCAGCCACTTCATGTTCAGTGTTTCTCTCCTTGTCCATTTTTATCTTCAAAAAGTAACTTTCTCTATGATCTTGCTAGGGTTTGTGGTTCAATTTCATGGTATGATTGAACGTTCCAGTAAACAACATATCTGAGGTTCACTTTTTTATCATTTCTAACATTCCACTTCCACCATTCAAAGCATAAACAAAAATTGTTAGACGTGTACGGCGATATTTTTTCTTTTTCCTTTCATGGTTTAAGAACACCCTGGTCCATTGGCTGACACACAGATGTGACATTGGGAGGAAGAAAAATCTCCCTAATTAATAACAGCACTTCTCAGTTGGTCCTCGGCAGGATGAGATGACAAATTATCAATGAGAAGGATTGCTTTCCTAGGCAGGTTTACAATTTCAAAAACTTTTCAACAGGTGGAACAAATTTAGTGAAAAACCAGCTTTGGAAAATGTCTGTGTCCATCTTGGCATTCTTCTGGTTCTTATAAGAAACTGGAATGCAGCAAGTTTTTAAAAGCTTTTTTTTTTTTAAACTTTCCAATAAATGTGTTGTAATTTATATTTACTGGTTGCATTGCTACAAGCTAGAATAGTCGCTCTTTCTTTACCTCATTTATAACTGGGAGCTGAAGCTTCAAGATACGAGGCTAGAGTATTTGCTGGCAACCTTTTAAAATTCAATCCACTTCCATTGCAGTTACAAAGATACTCAGTCTGTTCAAAATTTGATCCTGACTTTTAGAAGCTTTAAAGGGGTTAAATTTTAAAAATGTTTAGAATCTTTTTTAGGTATTTAGGTGCTAAAATTTGGAATTGCTATCCGATCCAAATCAAAAGATCCTGTTCCTATCTTTCATTTTGTAAAAATTTTAAAAACAATTTTTTTTTCTCTGTAAGTAATCTGGATTACTTTTGTGGAGAAATTTTATGTTCTAAATCTTCTGTTTTGTGGAAGCTCTTTATTGTAATCTGCATAGAATCCTTGGAAAATATTGCGGAATATAAGACATTTTAGCATAGCATAGTTAATTCTGCTTCCTTGATACTTCTTCCTTTTTTTAAATAAGACTCTGAATTTTTTAAATCCTATTAATTCCTCAGAATCTGTTGACCGTTTGTCCCCAGAAATATTGAGCTGTCTTGTTCCATATCTGTTTTCCCAACGTTCAAGCCAACCCACGCTAGCAGTGAAATCAGGGTTCCCTTCATTAAATTCCTTTTGATAGAGCAGAGCTTTCTCTTGCAGTATAGGCCCTGATATTGGCATGTCCCTGTGTCTTTGCTGTGTGAACCTTAGGAACAGAACTTCACTCATCTTTTCTTCTTTGCATTCTTCTTAGTTTTCTGAGGCTCCAGTTTAATAAGCAGCGCTAGCGCCTTCACGGCCCTTTCACTTTGAATGGGCTGCGTTGGCACTAGCATGGCATGGACAGCCGCTAGCACTGCTTCGTAAACTAACCCCTAAATGTTTAATCCATAATTAGAAGCACAAGCGACGTTCCATTTCTCTAACCTGCTTCTTTGCTTCTTCCAATCGCTAATAGTTACTCTCCCCACTCTTAGGTTTTGCATGGAGTCACCCTTGTCTAGTCTTTTTAAAGCTTCAAGTCTCTGCTCAATGGAAAGAACAACTTTTTTTTTCTGTTGTGTCTTGCCATTGCAGAAAAAGCAGGGTCATGGGGTTTAGCAGCAGGATGCACAAACAGCTGACTTACTGTTACTGTGGTTGCCAAATGCAAAGTGATCTAAAAATAAGATTAAAATAATAAAGAATATGAATAAAAGAGGGAGCAGTAAAAAGCGTTTATAAACATAATGTGCCCAAGAATCTTACCAATTCTCACTCTCAATAGTATCACCAACTTTCTTCAAAGGAGGGGGCGGTTCATATAAATCTCAATCCAAATACCCAATTCAAGTAGCGATATTGGATCTTACCTAGTATTGTTGCTTTTTAACTAAATGCACCATCAGGCAAGAAAAAAAAAATCCTGTATACTAAATATAGAAAAATGCCTACTCTGCTACATTCAGCTTTAGTATCTGTGAATACAAATTTGTATTTCAGCCTGTCTTTGGGTGGGAACGTTCCACTCCCGTCATGACACTCCTTCATTTGCTGATAAGTTAATTTATAGAAGAAGTCTCCAAGGAAGAGAAGTCAAATCATATAGATGTAATATTTTGTATTATTTGAAAGCTACTGTTACATTATTTTAATAACAAGGGCTGCAATTTATTAAGCAAATGAAGGAGCTTGCTCAATATTAGGGGTGCTCAGCATCCACAGAGGTGGTTCCTATGAGACTGGCTGCAGAGGCAAGCGGTTGAAGCACAGAGCCAGTCTACAAGCCAAAAGACGTAGGGTCTGATTTATTAAAGCTTTTCTCGTTTTGTGTTTATGGGAATACAGGTCAGGTAGTCGACAGTAAAAATAGATATAACGACCTCCTTGTTAACTTTAATTTGGGCGCAAAGACTAGTGAGCTTATAAATTTATGGCTAAAATATTAATAATAGGCATAGTAAGAAAATAAGCAAAAAGGATACTGGAGGCTATAAAATAAAAATTTTCTTTAATGGGCACTCCACTAGTGAATTGTTAGGTACAAAAGGAGAATGATAAAAAGCAAAAGGCAATCTGACCACAAAATCAACATAAAATGGTTGCAGCAAGTATGATGATACTTCAGCAAAACGTTCTAGGTGTCCTTTGGGTAGTTTCATGCACTTCAGACTCCATCAAGATACTCTCACTCAAATATGGCAAGAAAACACTCCTCACTCCTCATACAGGTGCCTTATGACTTTTTTTGCTACTCTGTAGCCTTCTCCTGAATTTGGGGTTGATATAGAAAACCATGCAGAAGAGCCGCACGCCAGTGGCCAAGTGTGTTGCTTCTACCATGAGATTAGTGCAAAAATATTCTGCAGCACTGCAGTAAGCCAATGAGATGCAAATTCAAAACATGCTGAACTTGCATGCTAATTGAGGAAAGCCTGCCAGATATACGCACATAAAGGTTCTGCAGTAAGAGCGACTTCCCGCTGTGCATGTCCAAAGAAAACAAAGTGCCAGCACACATCTGTACACAAACCGGAATGCTGTTCTGTACATAAATATTAGCCTTACAAAAATTCTTGCACATAAAAGTTTTGCAAGGTTAATATTTATGTGTGGATGGGTGCTGGTACTTTTGACAAGCGGCTGAGCTGTTATTAACATTCTATCTTTTAAAGTTGCACGTATTTATATGGTCACAGAAAAAAAACTAAAGGTAAATCCCAAAAACTGACACCCCCTCCCCCCACCCCACCGTAGAGGACAGCGGGTGCAGCCAAGCCAGCCCTCCCCGGGCCTACCTTTAACTTCTCTTGTGGGTCTTTGGGGAAGGAACTATCCTAAGCGCTCCTGTCCCCACAATTTCTCCATCAAAATGGCTGTGGAGAGTTCCCACGGCAGCCTCACTGCTGCAAGAATTCTCAGCAGCCATTTTGATGGAGGAACTGGCAGATAGAGGAAAGCACAGTTTTAGAAGCAGTCGATGAAGCCTTAATAACAATTGTAAAGAAATATGCAATAGCGTGTGAGATCTAATTTAATTTGACATTTATAACTGACTTTTCCAGAAGTCGTCTCCTGTTCAAGGAGGTGTACAGTGAGCTGCAACATGAAAAAGAGAACCGTAAACACTGTGGTAATGAAGCTTAAGAATGAGGCCAGGTGCATTAAAGGCAGGACTATACCGAGCTCTAGTTGTGTCTTGTGCGAGTTGCTCGCTTCACCACCTCCAATGAGAGGAGACTGTGAGCCGGGTGTAATTTTTGCATCAGAGGCAGTGGAATATCATTTTAGTTGAGGGGGTCAAACAAACCAGTCTCCAGCCCTGCCCCCAAGCTCTCTAGTTGACAGTGCTGTGATGGGCAAGATATTGGGGCCATAGCCCCTGTGGGCCACCCCATTCCACTGCCTCTGATGTGTGCCCTGTACAGTTAGTCTTCGTATAGCTTTGCTATGGCGCTGGTTACGTTTATATATTGAACAAGATGGCTGATCCAGCTGAAAAGAAATTTAGCTTCCTAGAGTATGTTGATATTTACGCACATATTATACATAGCAAGACGTGTACTGCTGCCACCTTTCATTTCTTGTATCAGCTTTCTTTACACTCTTCTAGAATTTATACCTCTGGAAACTGTCACGTTTGCAGGAGAATTGCACATGTCGCCTCTGAAGGCTCCATACTGGTGGAGCAGAGAACAAACAGCAGACCAACAAACGTAGAAAACTGTAGCAAGGATTTTAATTCTACCAAATACACTTATGCCTGGCATGGCCATGTTTCGCCAAAGGCTGCAGCAGAGGCAAGACTGTAAAATAAAACAGCAAAATTATAATCACATATTAAAAGACAAATGATGCTGCGAGCAATACAGGCCCTTTACAACGATATGAATGCACAGGTTGTGGTCAATGGTGGGGCAACGGCAAGGTTTTCTGTAGAAAGAGGAACACGTCAGGGTTGTCCCCTCTCCCCATTGCTATTTGATTTGACTCTGGAACCCCTGATTAGGATGTTAAATTCGGATATTGGGATAGGTGGAGTACACTTGGGAGATCATGAGGTGAAGGTCCTAGCTTATGCGGATGATATCCTTATGTTGCTTACTGATCCCCAGCGCTCATTACAAACTGCACTGGAGGTGATTCAGGAATATGGCAATCTATCAGGATTCTCCCTGAATTATGATAAATCGGGAGCAATGGCCCTTGATGAAACGGTTAAAGTAAAATGGCAGGGAGAGTTCCCTATCACATGGGTAGGCCCTAAATTAAAGTATCTGGGGGTGATGATTTCTAATAACTATACCTCGTTATATAAGGATAATGTAAACCCCCTCATGGAAATGACTAAAAGCAAATTGACCATGTGGCAGGAATTACCACTAACAATTTGGGGAAGGGTTGCGCTTTTTAATATGATGGTAGCTCCCAGATGGCTCTATGTATTCCAACAACTGCCCCTCTTCCTAAAATCTAGGGACGACAAATTACTCATTAAAATAATACAGGGGTACTTGTGGCAAGGGAAAAAACCAAGATTAACATATGAGCAACTTACAACACCAAGGGACGCGGGAGGTATGGGCCTTTTGAATATTAAGTTCCTGACGGTTGCCTGTTCGATGAGACATATAAACGACTGGTACCGAGGGACTTCGGATTTCTCAGTAACACCTGTGGAGACCACCAGGATCCCAGGGATGCATTTTAGTACATTACTGCATACCGGGATTGCTTTGCCTCTGGACGCTTTTAAAATACATCCGTTGCTGCGAGCGCTCAGGGAGACCTGGAGATGGACATGTAGAAGGCGCCACTTCTCGGCCCGAGTATCACCTTGGTTGTCGATCCGTAACAACCCGGCCTTTTTACCTGGGCAGGGAGGTGGAATATTTTACAAATGGGGAAAACAGGGAATGGTGTACTTAGCACATATTGTGACAGAAGAAGGGAAAATATATTCCTATCCTGAGCTCCAACAAAAGTATAAGATCTCGGGGAATAACCACTTTGCATATTATCAATTAAGACATTACTGGGCCTCTCTAGATTGGAAAGATTTAACGGAGGATGTGGTGGAAGTCTTAGCGGAAGATTTCACCCTTAGAGCTCAGCTTGCTGTCCCTTTGAAGTTCCATCATCAGCAGCTCAAAGATTCAACGGCCGAGCTAGACTACAGGAGGTTGGCGCGAGGGTGGTCACGGGATTTAGACTGTACAATTTCCCCTGAGACCTGTAAAACGTACCTAAACTCCTTATACAGACAAAGGCTGTCAATTCCGCAGAGAGAGAGGTTATACAAGTGGCTCCTCAGAACTCATATATCTCCGAGTAGAGCATTTAAAGCTGGATTTGCAGAAAATGGGAACTGTCCGAAATGTAATTCTGAAATGGCCACATTAGGACATATGTTTTGGGGTTGTAAGTATGTACAAAAATTTTGGCAACGGGTAGGGCAAGAGATAGATCGGATTTGGAGTTGCACATTCATTCCAGATCCACAAATATTATTCAACAACTTTAGGTACACAACAATACCTCCGGAGGGGCTCAAGGCGTTTTTATGCATTGGAATGTACTATTGCATTAACACAATTTTGCAATTTTGGAGGGGGATGGAGGAGCCTCCCCTGCAAGTGTGGCGGGGTCAAATGCTTAAACAAATGCGAGTTGACCGATGCGGAATACGAGAGATAGATAGTCTACCGGGCCAGAGGTTCAGGGCGCAGTGGGAACCATTGTGGGAGACCCTAACACCCCGAGGGAGAAGTTATTTATTAAACTTCTGAAATCGCTAGTATCTTAGGCTATACACATGATCTTGGGGAAGGGTGGTTTGACTAGGTGATTAATATGACACCCTACTCAATGAGGCTGAAGACAAATATTCCACCTTTTAAACAAGTCACCAGATTGATAATGAGGGATTTCGATAGACATATATGACTGAGAAACCATCACATCCTTTAAGTGATAAGGGGACATAATTGGATGCACACACATTAGCTTGAGAGAGATAACGGCCTTAGGTGGTATCGCTTAAACTTGCTCCTTTTTGATATAAGTTAGATGAATAAGAAAGGTGTCAGACTCTGTGTAAAGTAAAGGGAAGGGAAAAAGAAACAGGAAAGATTCCAACGAATCTATAAGAACACAAGATTCGGTTGGGAGATACAAGGGAAGGCGGGGAGGGGACAAGGGAGGAAATGTTAAACAAAAAGTTGATGATGAATGCTGTTATGTTATTATGCGAATGGAAGTCTTGGGGTGACACTGTGTGTATCCCGGGCTATTGTTGTGACAATATATGTTTATCATCAATAAAAAAATGTTATCCCCCTTAAAAGACAAATGAACATTTACTTAAATCAAAAATATATATTAAAAAATTACATATGTAGAACATGCCAAAGCATATAAACACATAAAATAAATCATTTCAAAATCATATCAGAACCATGCAAAACTATGGAAAACATACAGAGGTAATGACATAAAAATTGATGACTCCAAACAGCAAGCTGTGGCAGGCAAAATATTATATTGTGACATAAAAACGTAAGTCAAAAAGCCAGTGCAATAATAATTACCTAGAGAAAGAAAACTACAGGCGCGTCTTTTTGATTGACTGAAATGTTTATATGTGATTATGATTTTGCTGTTTTATTTCACAGTTTCGCCTGTGACGCAGTCTTTGGAGAAACGTGGCCACGCAGGCATAAGTGTATTAGGTAGAACAATTTTCTGTGATTGTCGGTCTGCTGTTTGTTCTGCTGTGCTTGCATCACAGATCATCTGCTTCTCTTGTCTTTTCTTTCCGTATTAATGGAATATTGTCACACGAGACTTTGCACGTGGAGCGGGACAATCGCGTCCTATTCCATGTGAGGTCATATGTGCTGCTGTTCCAAACCTGATTGTTCCTTAATGGAAGGGAAAGGAATCACAAGGGAGAACACCTTGAAGAGTTTCAAGCTTTTAAACTGAGAGAGGTTATTGCCACATTTTGTAGGTACCATAACGTTAATGATTTGGTTATGCAGACAGTACAGTATTCTTGTAATCAACCTGATCTCTAACTCTGATTGTAAGTGCTATGGGGCAGGAACCTGGCAGCCATGTGAATAATCTTGTAATATTTTTATCTACTCCAGCCTTAAGCAACAGCCCCCAGATGTATCTCATTGGATAGCAGCTTAAGTATTTGTTTTTACATCCTCAAAGGTGCAGAATAGTGTGTGTGTATTTTGGCAGCTTTCCATAGTCCATATTGAAGATAGAAAACCGTAGCTAGCCAGTCATAGCGTAAGTGGAAGATACACTGGACTTAATAGCATTATAGGGGAAACTCATAAGATGTAATGAAGTAAGGGGGTGGATTGTGGGGGAGGGTCACCAAAACTGCAACAGCAAACTTACGGCCTGTCAAATCTATCAGTGTTAGTAAGAGATTTGTAGCAATATAGGATGGCAGTGAGCAGAGATATTTGAGAAGTGTCTCTCTTTTTTGTGTGTCAAGAAACAGGAAAGTATATGTTTTCCCTTTGCATATGACATCTACATGGCTTATTAGCATTGAGTTGTGAGATGTTTAGATAAATTATAGTGCCATTGCAAAGCAAAAGATTTTGGTGAGATGCATTTTATAGGGACTATAGAAGACTAATCGTTTATCTCCAAAACCCCAGAAGGAAAGCTTTAGTGGTTATAACAAAGGATTGCAATCCAGGAGAAGTGCTGGGATATGAATACAAGACACTGTTTTGTTTTTTTGTTTGTTTAAGGTCAGTGTTTCTCAAGCAGATCTTGGGAGTGCTGCCTAGCCAGCTTGGTATGTATGAAATAATTTGCACGCACTACAGTTGATTGCAAACCTAGCTCATGCATTCTCATGATTATCCTGAAAACTAGACTGCCTATGGGGAGTTTTCCAGGAGCAATTTGAGAAACACTGATAGTTGCAGTTGTTCAAATCTTGCCGCATCTGAGTAAATGGAACTGACGTTTCAGCCTATCATGCTGTAGCTTTCTTCAGGGTATGCTGTGAGGTCTGCAGTTTGTCTTTATTTATAGTTGGTTCTCAAATCTGATTGGCTAGTAGGGTTTGAGGGTAATTTCCTCAGGAAGGAAGAAGATTGAGGTGGGAATGTCTGCTGATCCTAAATTTGAATTTTGAAGGGAAAGTTCCTTGGTCATAATTTTTAATTCTGATGTGACTGAGGCTTGCAAATTCATTGGGACAGTCTGCCTCTTGTGGGGGGGGGGGGGGGGGGAGAATTTCTGTAAGTTGTATTCTAAAACGGGGGAGGGGAGAGAAGTGAGAAGATGACGTTTGTCCTTGGCACTACTCCTTTATGCGCAAAATTTCTTTTGAAAGAATGGTTACCATGCTTTGGGTAGGATGAGCCCTTTGTCTTCATTGAAGTTATCAGGTTGTCTTGCTTCCTCTCTATTGCCTCTTTGATTTCCACTATATATACAGACTGCAGACCCTCACAGCGTACCCTGAAGAAAGCCATAGAATGATGGCTGAAACGTTGGTTCCACTTACACAGATGCAGCAAGATCCAGACAACTACAACAATCATGACGCCAGCCATGGAAGCCTAAAAAAACATGAGAAACACTGACATTTGGGAGGTTTCCTTGCCTGTCTTGACTTTTGGAACCCACTTGAAAATGTGCATCTTTAATCATGTTACTGTAGAGAGCTTTTTCAACTGAAGTGTTCCCCATAGGCACAGTACACTACAGAAAAATGCTATGCACCTCCCAAAAGTACATTTCTCTCCAATTTGGGCTTCGTTTTCTCCCCATGCAATCTGCTTGGCCTCCTGATGCATTGCATACTCCCACTCCAGGTGATAGGAGCATCACGCAGATTGCAGGCCATTGTTGAAGAGTTCATATTTTCTCCCTTTGGAGGTGCAGCATGGTATATGGGTACTCCATTCATAAAGGACCCCATTTCAACTTGGTTGACTTTGATTTTGCCAAGTTATATTGCCATTTTAAATGCCAGTTTTGCTGTTAAGTGAAGTGTGTTTCTGGTTTGCAACTTAGACCAAGAAGCACAGTTGGCCATGACATGCCCTGGAGGGACTTATTAGAACAGTAGTCTTGTTCTCAGCCTTCATGATCTCTTCAAAGAGTAGAGAAGTTGTATGACAAGAGACTATATCATACCTTTTCCTTTTGCCTCCTGTAAGTTATACCTGTTAAGGTCCCTTTCACCTCATAGGGCTTATGCGGGATAATTCTATAAAGGAAGTGCCAGCATTTACTTATCAGTTTCATGCATAAATAGAATACTAGCATATACACACCTATGTGTGCACATGCTCATGAACGTACCAAAAGTGCATCTAAGTGCTTTACACAAGGCCTCCGACAAAATACCAACATCCATACCATTGCTCTGAAAAACTACTTTTAGCCCCTCTCTAACCCTTTGTTTTACGTTTGAATCATTTTCCATGGAATGCTTTACAACACAAGCAACTATGTCTCACAAAAAAATAACCAGTTCTAGATTCAAAACATATGAATTCTTAGGTCCATATGTCTGTCTCTGTACTGCCCCATCGCCCTACGGCAAGCACTCCTAAAGTATTCATGTCGATCATTGAGACTGCAGCACTGAGTTGCATTGTGAAGGCTTAGAAGATTTCTCTGAGAGCTTTAGTAGTGGAGGAAGGCTTTGTCTTTTACCTCCATAAGATATCTAAATTCAGCTATCACTCAAGACAATGAGTTGTCCCAGTAAAGCGATACTTAGACATAGCAGAAAATTTGATTCCAGGTAGATTCCAGAAGCAGCTGTCACCAAAGGTGTTCTGCTACAGAACATGAGTAGGTGGTCTCCAGTTAGCACCTGAACCCTAAGCTGCTTTATGGTTTCTTTTAAGTAGAGCCTAGGGCCAGAATTACGGGGTGGCAACCAGGGCAATTCCCCTGGGCGCCCTGTGCCACAGAGGGCCCCAAGGTTGCCTCAAAGTGTAGAAAGCTGCCGCAAAGAGAATAGCTGGCAGGTGGGCTTTGGAGCTCCTTGCCCCGTTTCTGCTCTGGGCACCTGTGTGTCTAACACTGTCCCTAGTAGAGTCTCTGGAAAATAATGGGTTTGATACCAGCTCTCAAGCGTCAGTTCATGAATCTTAGTGTTACTAGCTGACCTGAAAAGAAAGGATCCAGGGACATTATGACTCTATTTAATGATGCACACTTTTTAATGTACTGTTTTTGAACACTATAATGTATGGCCCATATTTTAAGGTTACTCTGGCTCTGGAACACATCTTATTGGCTTGCTAGGGTTGTTCTCACGTTGTGAGAGGAAGTACAGCCAGATTTTGAAACCCCAGAGTGAGCAGCTCAAAGTAGATTACTGCTTGTCTGGAAACCTAGGATATTCCACAGTGTGCATTTCTGCTAAGGAAAACAGAGAATTTGCTGACATTTTATAAGAGAAATGTACTGCAAGAGATATTCTGAATTACTGACAGCTACAAAAAGGGAGGGTGTATCTTTTAGTGATGATTTCCACTTAGATGTGCCAGGGAATGATTAGAGGCAGCTTAGGTTTGTTTTCTTGTTTTTCTGTTCTTCTGTGGAACTCTTGACGGATCCCCATGAGTGTTCTGTATGATTGGAAGGGTTGGGTTGCCTGGTGGCGCCAATTTTTTTTTTTCCAGGACTGATTGATCATTGTATGGTGGGACTTGTACTTCTGATATCCTTACTGATTTCCACAAAATATACAGGCATACAAATCCTTGTATGCACGCTTAGAACCAAATCAGACTTTTTCAAGGAAGAAAAATTGGGACCAGTTGACCACTCCAAAGAAGGACCATCATTGATTTAATGTTAATTGTTGAGACGTTTTGCTCTTAAATTTTATGATGTTTTGCTGAGTATTCTACTGGTTTAGTTAACTTGAGAGTTTGATGGTGTTTTAACATCATACACTTATGAGAACCTACAGGAATTCCTACCTATGTGTTTGAACTTAATCCATCCATTGTTGGGCAGACTGGATGGACCGTGCAGGTCTTTTAATGCCGTCATCTACTATGTTACTATATATGTTACATACCACTCCAATTACTTTACCCACTCCTATAATACAAACCAACTTGTATTGTCACTCCCTTCTTCCCATTGTCTCAATGTTAGTAGATCAGGGGTGGGCAACGTACAGGCCACATACAGCTTGCCATGGAATTTTATGCAGCTCACCAGACCATAGGCATCAGAACTTTCTACCTTCCCCTCACTTGTGAACTATTTTAATTATTTCTCCCACTTCCTTGGAGTGGCAAATCTAAACTTGCCATAAGAGGCATCTGCGTATGCTCAAGTTCTGACAGCTCCTGCCCCTTCCAAAATTCTGTTTCAGAGAGGGCAGAAGCCAGCAGGCCTTGAGTATGTGCAGATGCTCAAGGCCCCATGCCAGCCAGTCACATGTTGCCTGTTGTGTTGATTGTAGATTCGCTGCCCTGAGGGAGTGAGGTAAAAAATAATTAAAACAGCTCATGGGGGAGAGGGAGATGAAGGTAGAGCAGAGAGACTGGGGGTGGTGGGGGGGGGGGGGGGAGATAGGAAGGAAGAAGAAATATAGGAGACCATGGGGGAGGGGAGGAAGGAGAGAGATGTTGGAGACCATGATGGGGAGGGAGGAAGGAAGAGAGAAAAATGTGATTCCATATTCAACCACCATTGGTCCATATCTGTTGACAGTTATTTATATGATGCATTTTTTAATATTATGTTAATTCTTTTATGTGGTCCTCTAGGTATAATGGTTGTCACCCCTGCACTAGTTGCACTGTTTTTTCATTCTTTGGCTTCCATAAAATATAACTCACTCCTCCATCACCTGAGAGTCCCACTCTGCAAGATTCAAGGTAGCCAAGAAAACCCACCTTTTCTCCCTTTCATATGGTATTAGGTAGTTTAATATGGGTCTAGGAATACCTGGGAACACCGGCTCTCTTTTTGTTCTCTGTTTCCTACCTGTCGAGATTGTAGTTCTTTCTTTTTATATTGCTCTGGGGGTTTTTTTTAAGTAGTATTATTGTAATAACCTACTTAAGGTTGAAATGTGGTACATTCAAACTTCCAGTAAGAGAAGTCAGATATTACTAGAAGACTACTATTTAAACATGTAGAATGTGAAATGTTAGCAGCAGAAGCAAGTGCTTGTTTACCTCTGAGAGGTGGTGGTGGGGAGGGTTTCTCTGAGGTCGTATCAGCAGAGTGAGGGTCCCCTCTCCAAAAATGTGCCACACTCAACGGGCACCAGCACCACCTTTCTTGAGATGACTCTTCTCATCTTAGAGCTCCTTTAAAGATATACAGTGTCCTCTAGACCCAGTGCCCATAGGCAGGTGCCTCCTCTGTCTAAAAGGAAATATGGCCCTGAGGAAATGCCTATGTTTTCTCCTTACTAGCTATGAAGGCTTTGTAGAAATGGTTTTTGTGGGTTGAGCAAATTAGTTTTGAAGGATATTTGACAATTCCTCAGACCCTGTTATTGCCCTGTTGTCTTGTCTTCATTTTGATCCACAATAACAAAAATCCTCACTTATATTACATTAAAATTTCTAGACTGCCTGACCCATAAGTTCTAGGCAGTTTACAGTAGATTAAAAGCCAAGTACCGAGACAAACCTTGGGAATTACAATTGTACCTTCTGATTTATTACAACAAAGTTAGCTAACAAATCTGTTAAAGAAAATAGTCTTCAAATGTTTCTGAAAATTATCATAATTATTCAAGTTTTCTAACTTTAAAGCAAGAGAATGCCAAATATTTGGAGCCTGAGACATCATCAGCTGATTAAATAAATGAATCTTTTTACCCCTTAGAAGGAATTGCAAAAGATGAAAAATAATGTGATCTATTTTTCCTAAGATTTTAAAACTCCACATGTGCAACTAAATAACAAGGACAGTCTCCAGTTAAAATTTTGAACAACATACATGTGAATTT
Source organism: Microcaecilia unicolor (assembly GCF_901765095.1). Classification (NCBI taxonomy): domain Eukaryota; kingdom Metazoa; phylum Chordata; class Amphibia; order Gymnophiona; family Siphonopidae; genus Microcaecilia; species Microcaecilia unicolor. Next base: position 36,657,765 of record NC_044043.1, read on the forward strand.
GAATAAACTCCTGGCCTCCATTGGTATCCAGTGCAATTGTAAATAAAACTGGGTAATATGGCCATGTTTAGGCAGAGAAAATCTAACAGTTGTATTTTGTACAGATTGTAATCTTTGCTTCTGACATTTAGGAGCACCCAACAAAAGATTACAATAATCTAATTTTGGTAATACTAGGGATTGCATTAGTAACCTAAATTGAGTAATCTTAGAAATATTTTCTGATCTAACTCAGTTTTTCCTTAATATACAAAAGGAACTCATTATCAAAGACAAAAAATGAGTATCCATTGTTAGAAGTCTGAACTATATAGACTCCTAATAGTTTGGTAACCTTTTGAAGAGGATATGGAGTACTACCAACCAACATATAGGGGTCTCCGAGGCATCTGGATTATAATCCAACAATAACAATTTAGTTTTCTCCACATTAAATTTAAGATTATACCTCATCATCCAGGAACTAATGAGCTCTAAACTATTATTAACCAGCAGTGAGGCCTTTTGTAAAGAACAGACTGGTATATTACTATTCGGCATATAATATGGATTCCCAGGTTTAAAAAGTTTCAGACTTCAAATACAGTTTTAAGAATGAAGGTAGGTACGTACGTTATTAGTTTGTGGATTTAGTGAATTGTGGTGCCTTTTGATTAAAAGGAGAATACTTGACATTTAAACCCTGAAAGATAGGTTAGGTCCAAATCAGATCAGACCCCTGAACAGACCTCTCTTAATAAATCTTCAGATAGGAGTCTGTGAAGTGAGCTGGGTCATGATAGAGCAAAGAACTGCAAGGTTGGTGGTCTTGGTTAATTTTCGTTCGCTACCAATTACCCTGTGACCTTCAGCATGTCCCAAAGCCACCCTGTGCTGAAACTTAGACAACGTTCCTAAGGTTGTGGAAATTGTGCCCATGCATAATGTGTTTTATGGTAATGCAAAAACAGGCTGCAGATAAAACTTGCAGGGATCATCTTGTCTCCTCCTTTGTCTTCTAGATAAATCTTTGATTCTCTACCACTAGTATCCCCTGTTGCCATTTTACTCTTATCACCTTTAATGATAGTCTGTTCCATAATTTTACCCATTGTGTGAAAAAAATAGTTGTTTCTCCTGAACCATCCTCTTCCCTGTGAGGTCTCTTGTATTAACACTTCTTCATTGAAGAAACATGCTTGAGGCTTCTATGCTATTATATCTGTGGGAAGTATGAATGTCTCTGTCATATCATATGTTTTCCATTTGTTCCTGTGGGCTATATGCATTAAGGCCCCTTTTCAACTCGTGGTGCAGTCTTAGAACCATAGTGGTAGATTCCCTTGGATGTCTCTACTCTATAATCTTTTGGAAGTATACCATTCAGAATCAGACACAATACTATCAGTGATTGCTATAAACTAGCAGTATTATGCTTGCTGGTTATACCTCTTCTCATGCACATTGGCCTTCCGCTCACTCTCTGTGCCTTGTTGTGCTGTTTTGCCAATCCTGAGATTACCAGGACTCATTACTCCCAAGCTCTCACTTCTGTGTGGTGCTTCTCAGTACCTGGATTGCATAATGTATTGCCCCCTTGGGGTTCTGTGCCTCAGTGCATGCCTCTGTAGTAGGGGCAAGTAATCTTCTTTGGCCTGGTACCAAAAAGAAAAATAGCAATGGTGCCATCAACACTGTTGCTATGCCATTGTGAAAAGGGGGTGGGATGCCCCAATGAATTCTGCTGCTTCTACAGTCCTGACTGCTGTGGCGAGGACTGGGGGCCACCAGCATTTCAGCCATAGAAAACCCTGCTACCCTCATCACCTTCTGACACCTTGCCAGCAGGGAGCGTTTGGATAGCACGTGTGCGGGGTTTGTCGACCCCTGCTCTGCAAGTCATGGTTGCCGTGTTCAACCAATCTTCAAGATTTTTGTATAAGAAAGTATTATTATGAAGCACAAAAAGAGAGGATAGAAGTAGGGTGTCACCCAGCCTCTGGTTACAGGCCATGCTGACAGTATTTTCTTTTCAAACTCACATGCATAGGAGGTGGCAGAACTATAAAAGAAAATTCCATATACACTCATCCTTTTAAAAAAAAATGGCACATTTTATTTGGTTTTTACTTTTTATATGCTGTCAAGATATATTTTTACATTGGTTTCCTAGTTTACAGTTTTTGCTTCAACTGCTCATGCCTGAATTATTAAAAGGGAGACTTATATAAAATGATCAAAACTTCAAAAAGTTACTTTCCTCGTGATGATGTATGTGGAATCTTGTGCACCTTAAGTTTTGCAACCCCATGCATGTAGCGTTGTTATGTCTTGCTCAGTGTGTACTTTTTCTTATGTATGCTACCATTTGCATTTAGTTTTCTTTACTGTTGATTTCTGGGAACTTAGTTTTTAGAGTCCAGTTTGACTTAATGGAACCTGTTCAAATGTATCATAGTGAAAATTTAGCATTTGGTCAGACTTGCAAAGTTGGAGGGTGTTGGGTTTTGGCTCTATGAAGTCCATTAAGGAAGTAATTCTATAAGGAGGGCACCAAGAATGCATGTAAATGACCAGAATACCGGCATGTATGCAAATATGTAAATGTCCATATTTCGGCTACACGCTATTCTGTAAAATGGCAACTAAAGGTGATGTGTACTGTAAACACATGGGTGGATTTTAGGTGAGGTGCGATAATTATGCACATGAATTATAGAATACTATAATTTACATGTATTTTTTTTGTAGTAATCTAGGTATGAGCATTTAATCTAGCTTCTTGGCTAAAGTAAGTGGTTATACCCAGGTCCTATGCTAAACATTCTGGGGCCCAGGGCAGAAATTTAGAAAGATGCCCCAAAGCACACCAGCAAGCTTCAGATTTAGGCAGGCTTAGGGCCCCCGCCCTGTTTGCACCTACTAAAGCCAGTCCTGATTCACGCCTAAAATATACACATATGTATTTGCCCTACTACACTAGTATTCTGTAAAGGAAAGTCGGCTCCAAGTAAGCACTTGCTTGATACTTTATCGTAGGCACTCCTTTATAGAATTATTCTCCACGTGTCACATAATGCTCATTGTACTCGGCCTCCTGCCAGTTTGCAGCCTCCTAGGGAAAAACCTGGTGAACTAGGCCCCAACTCTCTGGATAACTGTTACCAAGTGTTTTTTCCTCTCTCAAGACAGCCTTTTGGTTCCTGAATTAAAAAGATATGTTAAAAATGCTCTTGAAAATGATGGGTTAACCTTGAGGACACAGAGGGCTACAGGGCTTTCTTAACCAGTTGGTTAACCTGTAGCAATATGCATATAGATGTAGTATATTTAAGTAGTCTTGTATTGAAGAATAATTCAATCTTAAGTGTTTTCTTTCTGAGAGAGATTAAATCATCTTGTTGTGGGTTTGTGCGTGTGCTTGGTGCTATTGTCTAGGCTGAGGTACCTCCATTCAGTTCAGTTTTCTGGAGCATCTCTCTATCCCAGGTATGTGCTTTTAGGGATGTTTACAGTAGTTCTGCATCGGAAGCTTGCAGTTTTGTTTTAATTTGCACAAAAATAAAGTGGCGACTGCTTTGGAGTGGAAATATAGGCCTTATGTGTGTGTGTGTGTGTTTTAATTAAAGAACCCTGTGTTTTTGGTGATAAAAGAACATGTGTATTTAGCAAAATAAAGATGGCAGACATTCAGTAGCCAGGTGGCTAGCCCTTTGCAAGTGGGTTTGACCACTAGGCTAGCATCAGTAGGTGGTTTTCAGGCTAATTCCCTATCACATGTTCAGCCATGGACAGGCAGCCAATGGTGAATAGAACAACTGATCTAAACAGCAGTTTAATTGTATCAGAGTATCACCGCTGACAAGGAAAGAGAATTACAGACTGATTTTAACACACGTCTCCAGCTACTTGAGGCTGGAGCTTTATTTGCACTCGCTCCAAACACAGACACTGTAGGAGGAAACTCAGCATTTTTATATGTCTCCAGCAGAGGGATTAAAATTCACATTTTCTAATAATTGATTTTTTTTTTTAAGTCTAAGCAGAAATCTGCAACTATGAGTCGGTCCTCCCCCCCCCCCCCCAAATGTAGTATTCATCTGTTCTGTAAACATTTTTGGCCTTTAAAATCCAGAGATGGCTGCTGCTATTGCTGGGTTAGTATTTGTCCTTTGAACTCATCTCACTGGAAATTTTGGCTAATTTGGCATGTGCTTCAACCAGTAGAAATCCAAAGAAATACCCATTATCTTGTATCTGAACACTTTGAAATAATGAAGCATGGTGAGTACTATAGAGAAAAGCTCTCTAACTTTCAACCAGAAACCAATGTTTATGCCTGTTTTTGATTAATTCAGCAGGTGTGTGATTAACTGTTAGGTAAAGGAAGATTCCAGAAGTTCGGTGCTATAGAGAGCTTTCTTCAGTTAAAAGGGGGCAAGGCCACCTGAATAAGACCAATGAAATGGTATTTCATGTGGTACAAGGGAAAAGACAAAAGAATGCTTAAGGGTGGTTAGAGTTAGCACTGTAGAGGCAGGTGGCCCTGGAGGTAGGCTTTTGTAAATGGAGAAGAATTAACCAAGTAACACAGAATTAGGCAGGCTAGACTAAGAGGACTTTCAGGTACAAATGCAAGTCTACTGAAACCTAGCCAGTCACAATTTGACCAGCTAATTACGGTACTCTGCAACAGCGAAAACAGAGTATACAGCCCCACTGTATAGTACTAATAAGGGTGATATTTTCAATTGCTCTATTGTAACTGTAGTCACTATAATAATAATTTTCTGACTTTCTGGCTCCCAAGATTTATTTGGTTCTAGATGTCTCATGTAGGGCTTTTTACAAAGCTGTGCTGCAAATGAGAGGAAGCCCATAGGAACTGAATGGGCTTCCTCTCATTTGCCGCACTGAGAATCAGCAGTGCGGCTTTGTAAAAGAGGGCCTTAGTCCTTATCTTTGGTATTTATTGCAATTCTTATTGTTGGCAACAGTCAGTGTGACAATAGGAAATGAAAAGGTTTCCTATCAAAGGTTATTCTTGTAAAGTGCGACATAGCTTTTGTATCAAGAAAAAGTTGAGAAGCGCGTCAGTGGTTAACACTGAAGAGCCTCAACTTTTTCTTGAGCTGCCTCAGTTGTCCGAGAGGATCAGGGCTGTCCTATGGAGTTCTCCAATGCAGATGGTGGTGGGAAGGGATAGTTGATTTTGCTCCTTCTTGACAATATACAGTCTTCTGACTTTCCCAGTTCATGAAAGCAGCCAACATTTATTGACTCTTTCAAAATTCTAGGCTAGGCATGGGCTCTGGTAAAACACTAGTTCAGTTTCCAGATTTGATACAGTTATACCTGTCCGGCTTGCTGGAGTTTGAATGGTTCAGGAGATGTATACACATATAAAGTGAATACACCAGTGACATTTTTAAAGAAAAAAAGTGCAAAAAGGAGCATTATTCTACTGGCTGAGGAGACTCTGAACATGAGTGGAGGAGTAGCCTAGTGGTTAGTGCAGTGGACTTTGATCCTGGGGAACTGAGTTCAATTCCCACTGCAGCTCCTTGTGACTTTGGGCAAGTCACTTAACCCTCCATTGCCCCTGGTACAAAATACTGTAAGTACCTGAATGTAGTTGCAAAAACCTCAGAAAGACGGTATATCAAGTCCCATTTCCCTTTCCCTATTTGAGATTCTACATGGAATTTTGCTACTCCACTAGCAACATTCCATGTAGAAGCCTGCCCTTACAGATCAGCAATGCAGCTGTGCAGGCTTCTGTTTCTGTGAGTCTAATGTCCTGCACGTGCAGGACGTCAGACTCACAGAAGCAGAAGCCTGCACAGCCGCATTGCTGATCTGCAAGGGCAGGCTTCTACATGGAATGTTGCTAGTGGAGGAGTAGCCTAGTGGTTAGTGCAGTGGACATTGATCCTGCTCCTTGTGACCCTGGGGAAGTCACTTAACCCTCCATTGCCCCTGATACAAAATAAGTACCTGAATATATGTAAACCGCTTTGAATGTAGTTGCAAAAACCTCAGAAAGCCGGTATATCAAGTCCCATTTCCCTCTATACTGCCTATATTTCTGCCATCTCAAACTCTGTGGAAGTTGGGACAGGTCATAGTGTCTAATACCTGTTTCATCATCCATAAGTGTTTGGGGGTTGTTGTTTTTTTTTGTCTTTGCTCTGTTGGACTTCAGGTGGATTCTGTGTGTTCAAGTGAGCAAAAGTGCTGGTTCAGAAGTAGCATGAGTTTTCACATCAAAAATCAAGGCAATGAATTCAAAGTGTAAATGTCGTACAACAAATTCTGTTGTTTTTTTCAGTTTTCAGACAAGTTGACCATTTAATCTGTATTCCTTGCTAAACAAAAACAGTTCAGTACTCCACTGTGGGATGGCTTTTTTCCCCCCCTCCTTTAGCTTAGTTTATTCAGTTGTGCCCTTTTTGTGTCTCGGTACTCTTAGATTTTGAACCATTGTACTGGAATGTTGCATGTGACACTAACCCCACTCATTATACACACATGCAGTATTCCAGTTCTCTGTTACTGTATAGAAATCTTTGCACGGCACCAAGGCTGATTCTACTCATATTGTGATTACTGACCCTCTTTATAGAGCTGTATTTACAATGTGTAAGGGATGTGCAATGATTTGAAACAATATGAGAAAATATGAAATGTCTATCAATTTTAACCTGAAAAAAAATTGGGTGGGGGTATGTCAACACTAATGTGCACTGTTGATCTTTGGAATGCACTATTTATCACTATTGACATTTTCCTGAAAAGTCCCATAAACAACACAGGGAACAGGGACATAAAATGAAAATGTTTGGCCTTCAGCTCCTACCTTTGTAAATTTGAAGAAATTATCTTCTTCGATTAAAAACTCCAGGTAGTACTTGCTCAAATGACATAAACCTGGATGAATCTTGTAGCAAAGCAACTGAAGGGCAATTCTATGTCCTGGTGCCTAACAATAGCACAAGTTGTACAACAGCAGCACTTATGTGTGTGATTGATTGCCATTAATTGGCGATTACAGTTCTAAGCACTAGGCACTATTCTATAATTTTCACACCAAAATCACTTAGGGGGGTTTTCTACTAAGGTGCACTAAATGCAATACAGCCCCCTTGTTTCCCTAAATCTACAAAAGTCACCAAAACTGTGCCCAATTTGTGCATGTAATTGAATGAGCCAATAATGGCTTAACAAGCAATTATCGGCACTAATTCTTAATTAGAACTTATGCACATAAATTCCATGCCTAGATTTTACATGCAGGTTTTTTTTTTTTTAAAGGCATGGAAATGGGAGGGGTCATGGGTGGAACTGGGACATTCCCAGCATTTATGTGCATTGTTATAGAATAAGGGGGATTTGCACCATGTTTCAGTTGGTGTTAAGAGCTGCACCTAAAGTTAGGTGCAAGTTCCTGGGCATAAGCCCTATTCTATAAACTGCAACTACCTAAGCACGGTTTACAGAATAGCCCTTTTTTTAGGTGCTATATATATAGAATCTAGCCTATATTCCTATGGGCTGCAAAAAGGACTCCTTAGTTTATAAGTGCGAGGGGGGGGGAGTAAACATGGGCATGTCTCAAAGATACACACATAGCTTGTAGGATGCTGTTAGTTACACACACTTCAGGCCACCATTAGGTGCCAACAATTACAAGTACCATTGAGTTGGGGTAACTGTGGGCACCTGACTTTAGACAGGCCAATGCCAACTTACACTAGTATTTTAAACTGGAATCTTGGTGCCAAGATGCTGTTATAGAATTGGCACTAAGCACATGGCATTGGGTGCCTAAATCTTGACACCAATTTATATGAAATTGCCACCCAAATGGTTTCTGTCATGTGTTGCCTTAGAGCAGTGGTTCTCAACCAGTGTGTCACTAAAAATTTGGGAGATGGCTCATTTCTGCTTTCTCAAAACAATCCTGTGTATGACAGGTTGTGGAGAGAGCTGAGAACAAGGAAGCCAGGTACTTGAAATCTACATTACTAGTTCCCCCATCAGCCCCAATTGGAAATGTTGCTGGCCCTTGAACCACCCCGCTCTCCCACCCTGGCTTTGTACCAAGCCCAGTGTGTATATTTCCTTTGCAACATCAAGATGATATATAATCTTTAGTTGTAACTTGTAGTATTCAGTGCATCATGCATGTAAACACTGTCAGGTGTGTTACAACAGAAGGAAGGTTGAGAACCACTGCCTTCGAGTATACAGTGGGACCTAGTCCAGAGATGTTAAAGCCATAAAGCGGTCAAGCTTTCAGCGCAATCACTTTATATGAAATATTGCGCAACAGATGCTTTTTAGAACCCTGTTGCTGGAATATGTTAACCTTTTAACAAGGTGTCATAGGTTAAGGACCACAACTATAATTCTATTTGACTCCACTTACTAGATTTACCAAAGTGTGCTGCGCCATTGGCATGTGCTAAGGCCATTAACACATGTTATTAGTAAATAGTCCCTATGATATAAAATGGGCCCTACAGTAAATAGCATGTGGTAATGCATGCTAGCATTTTAGTTCTAGCATTTGGTAATTCATATCCTCATACAGGTGTGGTCAGCCCTTTCATGTAAAAAGGAAGTATTCACATATCCAAATCGACCATGGGGCTCATTTTCAAAGCACTTAGACTTACAAAGTCCCATAGGTTACAGTGGAACTTTGTAAGCCTAAAATACACCTCATTGTTCAGTTTGAATGGGTGCTGGGGTTTTTTTTTTTCCTTGTGTGTATGTATTTTGGTAACTAGAAAACCAGACTTTTTGTGACTCCTGGGCACAAGTTTATACTATTTCTTTTAAACTCTTGACAAATTATAGGGACTACATGAAATTTAACCCTAGAGATGCCAACCTACAATAGCAGCAGCTAAAAAAAAAAAAAAGGTCATACCATTAAGCTGGAAAATTATTCACTTTATATAGAGAGTGCAAACGCTTATTTTCTTTGCTGGTCTTATGCTGAAACTCAAGATTTATGTACTGTATGGGAAGAAAAACTAATGACAGTATATTTTGTACTTTGTAAAGTGTTAATTAAAAATGAAAAAAAAAAAGTTAAACATAAGCTGTCTGCTTTTGTACTGATCAAACTGATTAAAATAAAGCAGCGCTTAGTATTGTCTTTACAAAATGAGCGTGTCTTTTGTCCAACAATTTTTGTGGTAGTAACAATGACTAGAGAATTTGCAATACTTCACTGGCATTTTTCCTGGTTTTATTCCATGTTGATTGATTTAACCCTCCATCTTGCTACATTGATTTTGATCCAGTAGTCATGCCTATTGATATTACTTCCTGTCTTTAAATAGCACCCTCCATCAAATGTAACCTTATGGCAACTAGATTCAGACAGAAAATTACTCCTTTAGAGCTATAAAATGAAAAGCAAACACAAACCCATCCCTGATGTGGAGAAATAACCTCCTCCACAGTTAAACTTTGAGTTGCTAACTCAGAGATGGATTCTGCTAGATTTTCTGGAGGTAGCAAGTCATTAGCTTGGAAGATCCCATGGAGAAGGGATCTGTTGGCTTCCACTACTTGGAACTAAGACTGTGTGCCTTCCACAATGAGCATGGTTTCTCTCTATCCCAGGTAAGATGAGTTCCTGCACAGCAGTGGCATAGCTAGACAACAAATTCTGAGTGGGGCATGAAGCATTTCCTTTCCAAACCTACCCCCCCCCCCCCCCCCAAAAAAAAAAACAAAAAACTTAAAAATTAAATACTATAGCTGGAAGGGGATCCCCAAACCCCACCAGACATTTCTCAATAGTTCCCCTTAGACAAATACAAGTCGTCAAGAGCAGAATTCCAAACCACTAACTCCAGCACTCTGAGCACGTATGACATACCAGCATTGCTGGCTCAGAGGGGCGCTGCGGATTGCCATGGTTGTTTCACAGTTGTTATGGAACACTACAAATGTCTTCAGCTGACAAGACTTGGAGATTCTCACCATCTACACTAATGGTGAATCGCTGCTGGAATGGCATGAGTAAAAACTGGACGAGCCAAGGCTCCTCTCAGACCTATCCATAGCTCGCTCTTTGCTGCACAGTCCATCATAGGTAAGGCTCTCCTGGCTCCCCTGTTTCATTACACTTTAGGTGTCAAACTGCAGGCCCAGAGGGCTGCAATCCAGTCAGATTTTCAGGAAACTCTCAATGAAAATTCATAATATACACTACTGGCTCAATTGCACGCAAATATATCTCATGCAAATTCATTAAGGGTAGCTCGAAAAACCTGACTGGTCTGTGGCCCTCCAGGACTGCAGTCTGATGCTTCTGCCATAGGAGGGAAGAAGAAAAAGTATGACAAACCCAAAGCAGTTCTCACCGTCAGCTCTAATGCAACTCATTTTATCAGCATTACGTGTAGTAAAATGAGGCCAAAGAGCAGAGGAAAGAACAGACAAAGGCAAATTAATTCTGCCTAAGAAGACTACATGAGCCATTAGTCATGAGCCATGCTGCTTTTAGATCTAATGACCAACTCTTTCATTCTCCCTTGGAAAAGCAATTCATTCAATCAAACATGTTTTAATGGGACTTCTAAACATGTCGCTCTTTCTTAAACATGCCTGGGTAAATCTTGCAGTCTTTACTCAATCTGAACAATTCCTGGGAAATGCATGCTTTCTGAATAGCAAGTGTAAAATGTCTCAAGATTGCCATCCAAAACTGACTGACTACCTCATAACCACTTTCTGATCTTACAATAGCAAGATTTTCAACAGCAAGTAAAACAGCCATTTATTTATACAACTATGTAACCAACATAAGACTTACCTAGTAGGTATACAGTTGTTCAATTGTAGATATCCAGCTGTTTATTTCTAATCAATTAATTTATATATAGTGTGTATAAAGCAAAAGATATTGTAAAAGCAGTAACACAGCTGTCATGTTACACAATCACTTTTGCACGTCATAGGGTGACATTATGCAAATGAGTTAAGGGGTCTTTATCAGTCATGGGAGTGAAAGCAGCTATAACAGCTTATAAGAGAGGTTATGCAAGGGGATCTACGTATATATAACAGTAGCAGTCTGTTGACTGTCTCTGTCCATCCATTTCTAATACTGCCAGAAAGAAAATCTAAGGAGAGGAAAGAAAATGTGCAGTTTCCTCTTAAGTGATTTCAGAAAAGGAGGCAGGCGTTGAAGGAGGGTTAAAGGAGAGATGGAGGTGACTTGGTTGAGAATTCAAGATTAATCTTGTGAACCTTCTCATGAAAGTACTCAGCCAGAGTTAGGGGGTGAAAGTGAAAGGGGAGTTGGAGGTGAAGGCACTTTGAGGAGAGAGTTCAGTGTGGTGAAGAGATGTCAAGGGTTTGAGCCAACAGAATTTGTCAATTGGATGTAGTAATCCTGTTTGGCAAGTGAAAGAGCAGACTGGAAGAAGGTCAGCAAGAATTTGAAATGTATGAAGTCAGCATGGGCACATGATTTTGGTCAAAGGCGTTTTGCGGAACGTAGATAGCAGATTCTAGAGATCAGTCAAGGCTGGGGTTTGGTACGCCTTACAGAAATGGGAATGGGAGGAGCGGCAGTATCCAGAGCAGAGTAGTATTAAAGGAAGAGACAACCTCATTGACAGACTTGGATAACATAGTGGTTAAGAAGAGATTTAAAACACTGGAGGTCTGAGTAGAAGGGTCAATAGTCTGAAGATTCCTAAATATACTGGTAGAGTGGATGGAACTAAGGGGGAGGGTGATGGAACTAAGGGGGAGGGTGTTTTTTTTTTTAAGTGTGAAAATTATCAGATGATGGGTCAGAGAGGGGAAGAGCTGAGTAAGCAGCTGGAGAAGAGAAGATCAAGACAGTGGTCATTCTGGTGAGTGGGAGTAGTGGAGCACAGTTAAAGATTTAAAGAGTATGTTAAAGTGAGAAACTGAGACGCATAACAGAGGGATCATTAGCATGAATGTTAAAATCCCCAAGAATGAGAGAAGGAGATGAAGATTCAAGAAAGAAGGAAAGCTAGGACTCAGTCAGTGAGAAAGGGACTTATCAGGGGGTCAATAAATGACTGCTACTCAGAGAGGCAGAGGAGTGAATAGACAGATGGAGTGGACTTTGAAGGAAGCAATGAGACTGAGGTAGAAGAAGAGGTTGACATCTACAGGAGAGTGAAAGAAGTAGCCCGACACCACCTCCGCAGCCAAGCAGGTGAGGAGTATGGGAGAAAAGGTAGCCTCCATGACACAGGGTCATGGCTGAAGTAGTCTCTTCAGGGCAAGGGCAAGCAGATGGAGAGTACGAGAGATAAAGAGGTCATGGATGTAGGAAAGTTTGTTGCAGATAGGGAAAGGGAGAGAGGAACAGAAATTAGATTGGAGACATCACAGTGTGACCTGCAGAATTGGTTGAGAGTTGATGTGGAGGACCAAGATTGGGATTGATATCCCCAGCGGAGAGCAGGGGATATCGTGTGGTAGGATAAGGACGTGAATAATAACAAATACCACATCAGTTCTCACCCACCCTCATTTGATATGTACTGACGGATAATAAAACCACACAACGTAACAAAATAAGCATGAAACTGAAAAGAATCAGAATATAAAAATGATTTACAAAAGGTTAGAATATAACAGAATGGAATAAGATAACCGTTTAAATGCTAGACAGTTGGAATAAACACACACCTTCCTAAGCACCATACGTGTCACCTATTTGTATCCTGGTGGGAGTGATTCCAGAGCTTTGCTTATACCTGGATAGGCAAGTCTCTTCCTCCCAGGACAGCCAGAATTACTTGCGGCAGTCACCGACAGGTTGGTTCTGGTGTGTTCCAACATAGATCAGCAGGTAATAAAAAGCTGTAGAGAATCTAAAGCATCTAGAAGGGTCTAAAACTAAGGTGCTCATTTTCTAAGACTTACGAAGTCTAAGTACTTTGAAAATGAGCCCCTAAGTGTTCTGGAAGATGGCCTTTTTATATCATTTGTGCCATCAGCAATGTCTCTGATATCGTCATAAGATCCAGAAGGTGACTGACTGTTCCCCTTTATGTTAGGGTTTGCAAGACCACAAGAATATCTTTTTCCATCATTTCATATGCCTTTCCTGGAACCTTGGCCCTAAGTAGGCTGAGGGGCAATGTTACCAAAAGCCTTGCACCAGCTGGCCTTTGTCATGTAGGGAGCATGCTCTGTTTCCTGCTCCCTACACACATGTACTTACTGCACCCCCACACATTCCACTTCTCCACAAGAATATAGACCCTACTGTCCCACATACAAATTGCCCTCACCCCTACATGTTCCCTCTGTCTCTATTTACCTGTAGTATTATGGATGTATATCATTCAACCTGTAGTGCCTGGTGCTCCACAATTCAGAGACCTTCGTGACAATTAAAACTCTAGAGAGTTGTGCCTGTTCTAAATAAAGACTTTTTTTTGCATGCTCAAGTCCCTGCATGACAAAGGCCAGCTGGTGCAAGGCTTTTGGTCACGTTGCCCCTTGGACTACTTAGGGCCAAAGCAGTCCAATTGTTCAACGACCCTTAGGATTCATTCACCTTTGGGTTTAAAAAGCAAAACCATGTGCATGTAAAGACTGGATAAACAAATTAAAACAAAGTTTAAAATAAATGCCCTTACTATGTAATACTTGGTAGCAATAATGAAACAGTGATGGAATATTTACATAGGAAGCAGCCTGAGCCAACATTTATTTTCCACTGAACATAATTAAGTTTCCATGAACTTACCAGCTAATAGTGTGCTGAACTGGACATTTAGACTTACTCTAGACAGAACGTCTGCATGTAGGAAGCCATTCACTCATTATTCAATACCCCCCTTTGAAATAGTAGTAATAAAAAAGGCAAGTGCCTTTTTATAATATACCACTGCATTCCACAAACCAAAGGAAGCAAGTTCCCACATGCCATCTTTTTCTTTTGATGTAGGCACAGGAAAGAAAAAAATGTTAAATGCTCCCAAGTTCCAACCTAATTCATGTTTTGTTTTTTTTAATTTGTACTTATAAAATGTAAGCCATATAGATAAGTACCTGATTCTCATAACATGATATCTGTTTTAGTGGCTTTTTACTAGGTGAAACATCTGTGCATGAATACAAGGAGTCCCTATAACCAGCCCCGACAAATAACACAATGATTTAAAATGTAGAACAAATTAGTACTCAACTGATGAAACCAATATTTCCTCTGTGTACATCATATGCTGCACAAGAAGGGCAGGTTTGAAAATATAAGTGAGATCAAAATGCTACAATAAAGAATGACGAGGATAGAATTTTGCTTATTTTGTTTTGGGTGGTCGGGGATGACACGCTGCGGGAAAGAGAGGGAAATGGAGTAAAAACTAATTGGCATCAGCTTTTTGGCAGTCATGCCAACTCCTGTTCTCAATCTAACCTTCTCGCTATCCTCTAACTTAAGTTAGTTTCGGCAGCATCAGCACTCAAAGCAACCTCACCTCCTGCCAGCGCCAGAAGCCTCTGTCTGCAGTCTGCCTGCCTATGTGGGAACAGGAAGTCGTGCAAAGGTAAAACGTCCGGGGCTGGCAGGCAGGAGGCGAGGCTGCCTTGATTGCGGACACTGCCAAAATCGGACTACAGCACCAGAGGGTGGCCACCGGAAGAAAAGAAGGCATCAGACTGTGAGATGAGCAAAGGGAGAGAGGTAACGGAGCAGGGAAGCATACAGGCTGGGGCCCAAGTCAGGAATGGAGGGGGGGGGCCTAGGCCTCTGAGGCACCACACAACTATGTCCCTGACCTGAAGGAGGTGTTGTCTGTATGGGAACATCTGGAAGAAGTAGGAAAGCTGTGGGCAAAAACTGAAAGGAGCTATTGTAAGGGCAACAAACCTTTTTAAAAACAGAGACTAGTGAAGTTTCTGGATCTGGGGCAACATGGTTTCACTAGAGGCAAGTCTTGTTTTTTGACTACATGATTAGAGAGTTGGATCAAGGGGAGAGCCTGGAACCCCGCCAGAGTTTACAGCTAAAACAGCACCCAAAAATAATTTCCTCATGCTCAAAGCTAATATTAGCGCCATTAGCTTCGAGCATAAAGTAAATTGGGTGGATAGTGCCTGGCGCATGCACCAGAGAGGAGGAGGAGGAAGTGCTTACTGCATCAAGAAAGGTTTTCTGACAAAAGAAAAAACTACTGCAGGATTTAAGGTAAAATTGGACACACATCCATGTGTGCTCCACTAATACATTTTTAAACGTAAGCCCTTAATATATGTTACCCTTCAGTTATGATGGCTTTGCTATAGGAGTGCTTCGTTCCTCCTATACACCTCTGCCTCACTCCCTCCTCCCAACAAGGGTGAGCGACTTCTCCCTGGCCTGGGCTAGTCTGCCACACTGCTTGCCAGGAACCCAACGCCAGCTCCGAGCATCATGCTGAATGGGAAATTAGCTATTTTACACAAGATTAACATGCTACTTGTGCTAATCTCTGCCACACTCGCTGTCCCCTGCACTGCAGACCGCCAAGCTTTTGGTGCCAGCAAATGTGGGTGCTAGTCTTGTCACTAAGGGACTCTAGCACTCACATTTGCTTCTGAGCACTGGGCCTAGATGTGGTGTATTTAGACTTTAGCAAATCCTTTGACACGGTTCTGCACAGATAATAAATAAACTGAGTGCCCTAAGGATGGGCCCTAAAGTAAGTGACTGGGTTAGGAACTGGTCAAGTGTAAGGTGATGGGGGGGGGGGGGGGGGGGGGATGGTAAATAGAATTCACTCTGAGGAAAGGGATGTTACCAGTGGAGGCAAAAGACTGTATCTGAATTCAAGAAAGTGTGGGACAAACACTTGGGTCTATGAGATAGTAGATGGGCCGTTCAGCCTTTATCTGCCATCATGTTCATGCCCAAAGTTCACAGATCTGAAATCCACCCACAGCTCCAAAGTGGAGAAAGTATGTTGCTGTATTAGGGCAAGTTCATAGTTCACTTTATCTGATATACCACCAGTCATTAGTACATGGCTAAGGGGTTGGAAAGGGGGCAAGCAGTGGAGAAGGCACCGGAGGTCTAGGTTACATAACTTAGGGGTCCTTTTACTAAGCTGTGGTAGCGTCTGAACATATTTTTGATCAATGCTGAGGCCCCCTTTTACTGCAGCAGGTAAAAGGCTTTTATTTTTTAATAAAGAAATGGCCGTGCAGTAAGTGATCCGCTTACCAACATGGCCACTTCAGGGAGGAACACTTACTGCCACCCACTGAGGTGGTGGTAAGGGCTCCTGTGCTAACCCGGCCCACTTACCAATGGGTAAACACCAGCACTACAAAAATAGAAAATATTTTGTTGCACCAGAAATGGCGCAGCTGGGGGTAGGAACTACCGCTGGACTGCTGCGGTAACCCCACAGTAGTTCCTGTTTGGCACATGCTATGCACATGGTGGGCTTACTGCCGCTTAGTGAAAGGGCCCCTTAATGCACATATAATTGGAAAAGGGTCACGGGACAAAGTATCATAGCAGATATAAGAGGGTAGAAAGGGTAGGGAATAGAGACATGACCAAGTTAGAGTAACCACAGGAGTGGTAAAGTATCATGTTATCTCTCACAATATTACCTTATTTTGGAGCCCCTTCATCAGGAAGTGTCTGCTTCAAGGATATCTCCCCTGCTCGGTACTATCTCATACAGCGAAACATGACGTTATGTTGGACAATACTTTCCCCAGGGAAATACTTCATGAAAGCTAAGTGTCATTTATGACAATATATGGCTATAAGATGAATTAGGAGGTAAACAGGAGAACACCACCTATGGTTAATGGTGTAATAAGTAGAAACTACCTTAAAAATTTAAACCTTTCTAAAAATTAAAAAAACAACATTTTGTGGAGACCAGTGAGGAACTGGAATGTGGGGACTAGAGAACTGCCCATCATTTCATTAAACTGAGGTCTTCTATCCTGATAAAAATCTTTTTTGCTTAAGATTCTAACACTACAAGTCAGAACTATCTAAAATATATAATTGTAGAACAGAAAGCATTTTATGCAGCTAAGCTCAGACATCTTTTTTGCTTGGCAGTATAGTGAGATATTAACATGATACCACTAAGACACTGCTAGTTAAAATATCATTGAGACTGTTGTTTACATTGCAAATATTCTTATAGTGAACTATATATTGCTTTGGGGAGACTTTGAATATATGTGGATTGATTTTGCACATTTATTTTGCACTAAATGGCCGGGGCAATGACAATCAACAAATCTATATATATAAAAGGCAAGACCAACGTTCTACGAAGCCTCCAGCCGGAAGTGTGAAGCGCCAGAGATATCCGGTTTCCCCATGAGTGAAGGAAAACAGCACAGCACGAAATCCCTCTCTCTGTAACAGTGAAGGACTCAGAGGGGGGAGGGGAGAGAGACGCCCTCACTCTCTCTGTAACACAAACACAGAACAGCAGGAAACTTAACACTGAAGGACTGGACTCCAAGGGGGGAGGGGGAGGGAGGGAGAGAGAGAGAGAGAGGGCAGAGGGCAGGGACACACACTCCCACATGCACACTCTGAAGAAAACCTTGCTAGCCCCCGTTTCATTTGCATCAGAAACGGGGCTTTTTTACTAGTAACAGTGATTTCATTAATGTTGCTCATTGAAACCGGTGGATATGGTTCATACACTATCACCCAGGCTCACTTTCAACCTGTTTTTTTTATTTTTCTTTATTATTTAGAATTTCATACAGCGAGTGTAATTATTCTCTTAAATTGGAGCCCCTGAGAACAAAAGTGGGCCATCTACTTTGTTACAATGGGAGATATTGGCCATCTAAGGTGTGAGGTGTACAGATTAACCGCTTGCTTTCAGAGCAGTAGGAAACAACCATGCTATTAGATGGATTCATCAAGGCAGTTTTTTTTTAATATGTCCACAATTAAGGAAGTTGACCCACTTTTGTTCTGACCAAATTAACTGGCTGTTATATTGAATTCAAGGCAAGCGGAAAGAAGAGACTAAAGAAATTCAGACTAAGCAAGGAAGTCGACATTGCTCATTTTCTATCAACTTGCTATGTGAATCAGTGCATAGATGAAATGATGCAAAATGTCTGAAGGGCTCATTTATTTTATGCATGGGATGGTCTTTCAGTGAGGATTTGGTACCGTATTTGCTGCCCTGGATAAAGTAGTTTTGTTTTGTAGTGAATTGGTTCCAAAGAGCCAACCATCCACCCAGCAAGAGCAGCAGTTCCATGGCAGTCAACTGCTGATACACACCATCGAAGTAGATTATATATGGCTGCATTTACATTAGTTCTTGTATTCCACAACCCCCCCCCCCCCCCCCAAAAAAAAAAAAAAAAATTCAGCGCCGATATAAAAGGGAAAAAACAGGCAGACCCTGCGAACAGACAGTGCAAACTCAAGTATAAAACTATTCCTTACATCTGTACAGTATAAAACTTAAGGAGGCTCAATTATGAGTTAGAAATTTCTTAAAAAGACAAGTTTTTAAAGTTTTCCTGAATTCAACATAATTTTGAATTCTTCTTAAATATAATAGAATTGAATTCCAAATAGCAGATACTTGATATAAAAGACTAGCTGAAAAAAATGGTCTTATACTTTAGCGTACTAGGAGCGAGGTAGTGAAGTTGAAAGTAATCATGAAGACCTCTATTTTTAATAGTTGTCTGGGCCCACTTAGACAAATAAACGGAGGCCAACCCATGGAGAATCTTAAAAACCATTGTACACACCTTAAAATGCAGACATGCCTCCAGCGGTAACCAGTGAAGGTCCAGCAGCAGAGGTGAGACGCAATCACTTTTACGAGTTAAAAAAAAAATTCAAGCGTGCTGCTGCGTTTTGAACTGTTTGAATTTTTTTCACAAGGTTCTTTTGGCAACCTGCATAAATGCTATTACTATAATCCCAGGTACACAAACGTAAGCTTTGGACAATAAGTCTAAACGTAATGAATTATCAAATCATGTTAAAATTTTTCCTGAGTTTTTTTTCAGCAGAATGAAAGACTTCTTAATAAGAGAATTCACTTGTCATGCTAATGTTAAAGAGCCAAATAAAGTGACTCCTAAAATCCTGCTATTTTCCTTAAAGGAGAAATGCTGACCACTTGGTTTTAACAAACTGTCATTCCATATTTCATTTAATTGACCTAAGAAAAGAAACTTAATTTTATCCTTGTTAAGTTTAAAAGAGTGGGTATTAATCCATCTTTCAAGAAGTGAAATACATTCCGTTATCGTAACAGTGGTCTTTTCCACTGTCTGAGCTACTGGTAACAAGATCATTGTTTCATCTGCATAGCTAAAAACTTTAAAGCCAGCACGGTCCAATACCTGACCAAGAGAAGACATTAAGAAGCATCGATGACAAAGGGGAGCTTGGTGGGACCCCACAATTGGTGTGCATGGCTCAGATCGCGTCCCTTTTGAATTTCACATTGAAATCCTGGCGATGAGAAGGCCCTCAAACCAAGATAGCACTTTACCAAAAGCCATCCAAAACTATTTAATAACAATTGATGTACATCTTATGCATATTCATTGTGGATAGCAAGAATGGACTTACTGACCATACCCCTCAACCCTGTGATTTCATAATCTGAAAGTAATTTGTGTTTTTTAATCTTTTGTTCAGTACTGCTGTGTGAGAATTCTGGTATGTAATTAAACTGGGTCTGGCAGTCTTCATCTAGTGCAAGTTTTAATTTGTCTAGCTACAGGCTCCTAAAGCTTTTTTACATTTCCCTTTCCTCAGCAGGAAATATATTGCAGCTTCTGAGATCCTGACCTTGTGTTTCTCTAGTGAATTCTATCTTTTGGCTCTATCAACCTCGTCTGTCACTACCTTTTCACTCCTGTCCAACTTGAGAGATATGAAGCCCTAGCAGTGTTGCCTTAGTTATAGTTCATATAAAATCCACCTGAAACCTGGAAATAGGACTGGCAATCGATGCTGCCCTAATCTGCATCATGTATTGTTTTTAGTTTGGCTTGGGGGTTGTGTACTTGTAGCATCAGCTTGTAACACAAGCAAACCTCAGATAATTAAACATATATTTAAAAAAAAAAAAAACCCAGCTCAAGCATTTGTTTTCTGTATCGTGTTGGTTTGGTTAACTAGTTCTTATTGTAATACTATTCTTATTTATATATAAACTAGTAAAAAAGGCCCATTTCTCACACAAATGAAACGGTCGCTAGCAAGGTTATCCTCCAAGTTCCAGCTTGGCCCCCTCCCTCCCCCCCTCTCATCTGAGTTCCAGGCCCCCCCCCCTCCTCCAAGTTCCTGCCCCCTCTCTCCTCTGAGTTCCAGCCTGGCCCCCTCCCTCCTCTCATCCAAGTTCCAGGCCCCCCCTCCCTCTCCCTCTGAGTTCCAGGCCCCCCTGTCCTCCGAGTTCCAGGCCTCCCTCTCCTCCGAGTTCCAGGTCCCCCTCCCTCCCTCTCCTCTGAGTGCTAGCCCAACCTGCGCTGGCCACCCTCTTCTCCCAGTCCTCCACCTGCCCATCACCTTCCTGCGTACCGCCCAGAATTTAAAAGTTCTTACCTCGGGGTCCGGTGGCAGCACTGAAAGGCGAGCGCTTCAGCCTCCCTTCCCTTCTCTCTCAGCTCTGCCTCTCATCCCGCCCTTGTGGAAACAGGAAATGATGGCGGGACCAGAGGCAGAGCTGAGAGAGAAGGGAAGGGCCTGGAACTCGGGGGACAGGGAGGGGGCGATTCTCTCCTCCCCTCAATTTGTACCTTAACGTTCTCTGGCTGGCTGGCGCTGGCTTCCCTTCCCTCTCACTGTTCCGCCCTCTGACGTCATTACATTTTGACGCGAGGGCGGGATGTTACATACCCAGGCATCCAGATGTAGAACGTTGGAGGTGCAAATTATTATATAGGATATTATAAGTAGTGAAATTTGATAGTACAGTATCAGTTCACTTGCCTTCACACAAAACGTCCTGCTATTTTTAAATTTCATCCTTTCAACTGAAAATCTTAAATATGTGGTGCATTTAAATCTGGGAAAAGGTGATTAAAGTCTCCAGGAACAAAAAAAAAAATGAGGTTTTAATGAATTCTGATAGAGCAAACAATTTGTAATTCAAGGGTCCAACCCTATCCTTTTATGTGAAAAAAATAAAAAGTTTAGTTCAAACGTGTAACTCTTTCATACTGCTTATGTACACATGATATTTAAAAAAAAAAAAAGCCATTCTCAATATTTTGGATCCGAGACAGAGGCGTATTTTCAAAGCACTTAGACATATAAATGTATTTTCCAAGCACTTAGGGGTCTTTTACTAAACTGTAGCAGTGTTTTTAGCTTGCGGTATAAATCAGTTGGCGGTAGACGCCAAGATGCCAATTATATTACAGTGGACATCTCAGCGTTTACCGCCAGCTGATTTCTACTGCAAGCTAAAAATGCTACCGCGGCTGAATAACCCCCCCCCCCCCCCCCTTAGATTTACAAAATTACACAGTAACCTATGGAACTTTGTAAGTCATTCAGTACTTTGAAAATGAGCCCCTTAGTCACCTTTTTCCAGAAAGTCACATATTACTTTTAGTTCACAAGTACAGCTTGCCAAATTTCTTATTAAAGTTTCTCATCCGTTCAGTTTTTGTTTTAAAATTGAGACATGCAACGAATATTACTTTTGTACAAAAGAAATATTCATTGCATGGTTTGTTAAGATGGTTATATATATATATATATATAACTACTACTACTACTACTACTATTTAGCATTTCTATAGCGCTACAAGGCTTACGCAGCGCTGCACAAACATAGAAGAAAGACAGTCCCTGCTCAAAGAGCTTACAATCTAATAGACAAAAAATAAATAAAGTAAGCAAATCAAATCAATTAATGTGAATGGGAAGGAAGAGAGGAGGGTAGGTGGAGGCGAGTGGTTACAAGTGGTTACGAGTCAAAAGCAATGTTAAAGAGGTGGGCTTTCAGTCTAGATTTAAAGGTGGCCAAGGATGGGGCAAGACGTAGGGGCTCAGGAAGTTTATTCCAGGCGTAGGGTGCAGCGAGACAGAAGGCGCGAAGTCTGGAATTGGCAGTAGTGGAGAAGGGAACAGATAAGAAGGATTTATCCATGGAGCGGAGTGCACGGGAAGGGGTGTAGGGAAGGACGAGTGTGGAGAGATACTGGGGAGCAGAAGAGTGAGTACATTTATAGGTTAGTAGAAGAAGTTTGAACAGGATGCGAAAACGGATAGGGAGCCAGTGAAGGGTCTTGAGGAGAGGGGTAGTATGAGTAAAGCGACCCTGGCGGAAGATGAGACGGGCAGCAGAGTTTTGAACCAACTGGAGAGGGGAGAGGTGACTAAGTGGGAGGCAAGCAAGAAGCAGATTGCAGTAGTCTAAAATAAGGGGATTCTAGTTTTGGGCTTGAACTCCATAGCAATTCCTTGCGTTTGCTCTTTCCCTGTTACGATTCTTTAGAATGTGTAAATCAGCTATGTCTATTACATTGCAAATGTATTAAGACTAATCATATTCAGTATTGCCTTTCCCACTTTCTTCAAACAATATCTATGGAGTTCAAGGCCAAAACTAGAATCATTCCCCAAATTTCCACCTAACCCTCATTTGTGCTAGTTTTATTTAATCCAATTAGCTTTGATAGCCAGAGGGCATCTGGAGCATTGATTAACAATGATGCCTTGTTTAAGAAAGTACCTTTCAGAGAACTAATACTAGCTAGATTCTTCAAGTATCAATTCTGCATGCCTTTTCTTTAACTCTGTTGTTCCCTCCTGGTCTTATTCATGGGCCTCCTTATCTGTAAAGGAGAAAACTAAATTTTAGATCAGAAAGTTGGAGGTTACATACTGAAGAGTCTTCATGGGGGAAAAAAAAATCTTGAAATTGGCAATTCCATCAATGGCTGTGATAAAAGTATTAAAGTTGTTAACCAGTGTGGATCATTTCTGAAAAGCTAAAAAGACAGTAACAGTTCATTACCTTGTTCATGTGAAACACTAACACTTCATCTCTCTGTTTCCAGAGGGAAATGAAGTATGAAATTCAGAAAAGGTGTCCCTTTTTCAATTGTCTCAAGCAATTGTAGCTACTGGTGCTTGTAATGAGGAATTGGTGGGATCACAAATAATAATACTTCAGGGACAAGCAGGCTAAGCAGTCCCACAGCTGGGTGATGTCACTGCACAGTGCCAATGATGAAATGAGTTAACTCACTGGTTAGAATAGCCAGAGTCCTTGCACATGTGTAGAAGGCACTGCACCAAGCAGTGCTCAGTGAAGCCCCTTCAATACTATGTTGGGTTTGGTTTTCTTTTTGTCTCCAGATAGGGGGCACTATCCATTATCCCTGGATATTCAGTGCCGGGCCATGTGTGGGCATGAGCACCGAATAGCCAGGGCTAATTGCCCCACTGCTAGCTGCCAGAGTTTGGTTGTACCACATAAACACCACGAAACGCCAAGTCACTCACCTGGGGCTAAATGCAGCCATTTAAAGGGTCTATCCCCAGCACAACTCGGGTCTGCCTGCACCATCCTCCCACCGACTGGGTCCCAACTGCCTCTGGGCAAGTCTGCTGCTCAAGTTATCCCTGGTGATTTCTAGATTACTGGGGACACATTCCCAGTGGTCCCACAGTTCCTAGAAAGCACTCACAGACTGAACATACAAACCACCAGGATTCTTAGTCAGTCCAGACAAGCACAGTCAATAAACTAAAAAAGTTTATTGTCATAAAAAATATTGAACAGAACTATAAAAACATATGGAAAATAACAGGTAACTGAATAAGGATTAATTATAAAACCAAACATTTTATCACTACCTGGATAGTGTGTAGGAAGTACAGGAAATATAGCTGCTCACAGGGTCTCAGTGAAGAACTCTTTCTCTCTCCACTTCCAAACTGAGAAAGGAGAAAAATCCAGTATTTCCAGACTGAATTTGAGCTCCTGGGCCAATCAGAGCCCAGAATAACATTTTTTAAAAGTAGCTGGCCACATCACTGTAGGTTATTTTGTGTTAAACTAAAGAAGGAACAGTCATTTCTCTGTAACAGCTTTAAACATAAAACATGCACCACCTGCTGGCCAAACTAGAGAAATACATTTCATGAAATATTCTTATAATTCACATGCTGGAAAATTTCACCACAATGACCTTTACCTTTATACGGATAGTGCCCGATATTCAGCCTGGGCCCACATACAAGTTATATAGGCCCCAGCTGAATATCGGCCGGCACCCTGCAGAACTTCTGAAATGCATTTGTAGGCCTTTGAGCCACCTCCCAATATAACTTCCTTCCTTCTTTTCTCCTTCCCCCAGCCCTAGACAGATGGGGATGGAAAAACAGAGACTACTGGGGTGTCATGTCTCCTACCTCAACGCAAGCAGCATCCTCGGGCTGCGCGGGGTCCCGACACGCACACTTGACTGGCACAGCCCTGAGCCATGTGTGTGTAGGTCTTCTCTGGGTTTGTTCAGAGAGATGGTGGTTGTAGGATCTTTGATTGCTTTGCTTCCATGCATCTGTGTCTGCTCTCTCTCTGCCTGGCTTCCAGGCTCCTTGATTGCTTTGCTTCCACATATCTGTGTCTGCTCTCCCTCTGCCTGGCTTCCCTTGCTTCTCTCCTATTGGTCTTCCGGTTCCTCATCCCCCTGCTCTTGTCCTACGGCTGTGCTCCTTCTCCCTGCTGGTTCCTGCTGATGTCAGACGCCAGCACTTTATCAGCTGAGTTCTTCCTAGACTCCATGCTTCGGCTTCTACTTTGGTAGGTGTTACTTGCTCAGTAGTTTGCTTCTTCTCTACTTTGTCTGTACCTGGATTACTCTCTTGACCTATTGCCTGCCTACTGACTTTGCCTGTACCTGGATTACTCTCTTGACCTACTACCTGCCTACTGACTTTGTCTGTACCTGGATTACTCTCGAACCTGCTGCCTGCCTATTGACTTTACCTGTGCCTGGATTACTCTCTTGCCTGTTTGGCTATTGACATTGCCTGTACGTGGATTACTCCCCTGCCTGCTGCCTGCCTATTGCCTTTGCCTGTACCTGGATCACTCTCTTGCCTGCTGCCTGCCTGGCCGATAGGTTCACCACTCCGCTTCCAGCCCTGTCTCGTAAGTCCTGCAGGCCACACCTAAGGGCTCAACCTCTGGGGAACGGCGGTCAGCGCAGTTGAAACCCAGGGTTGTCAGGCCGCCAAGCAGAACCTAGTCTGAGTACCGGGCTCAGCAGCGCTCTACTTAGTACAAGAACTCACAAGTCTGACATGTGGTTAATGTTTGTGTGTGGGGGGCTGGGGATGAGCTTGAGAAAGAGTCGATGGGGAGTGTGACTGCTGGGGATGATGAAAGGGATTGAGATTATACCAAATTTAAACATTTATTAAGGTCAAATAAAAATGAAATGCACCTTAAAACATGGCTAGCATTTAATTCTGTGAAACAAAAACACTGGTATATACGGATTTTTCATGCCCGCCTATATCCCCTAATTGGCTTGAAAATAAAGATCTAATTTATATTCTCTAAGAATCAAACTCTAATTCTAACTGCAATCCTTATGTAGACAGGAGCAACAGCAGCCTGAAAATCATTATGAGTTCTCTTGCCAGAAGGGAACCAATGTGCACACTAGAAAACAACTTTTGTGGTAAGAGCTACCTAGCAAAATGCAGACCTAAACGTATCCCAGAAACCTTTTTGACTCTGTAGCGCGATTGTGCCTAGTATCTGTCTCAGAAAAAGGACTCTGTGGATGGCAGATCATCAAAATTTGCCTATTTCTGGGTCCACAGGTCCTAAGACGTCCCATCAAACGGACCTTCAGGGATGTAGGTCCAACACGATCATGAAATCTTGATAGTAGAAACTTCTAATTTAGTCATCTCAACAGTTATAGAGGGGTCCCACCCAGTGAAAAAGGACCAGGTTCCTACTCTAGGTAGACCTGTATGCCTATATAGCACTTAGAGCCCTGAATAAGGTTACCATGCATTCCTTATTAAAGTTGCAAGCTTGTCCCTAATTGTCCTCCAATTTAAGCTAGCAGCCAGCGCATGCTCAGAATTGCCACAATCAGCCCAACTCTCCTCAGTCTGCATATGAATCTGCAAATGTAAGCAGCTGGTATGCAGAGGCAGCAGATCTGCTGTGAGCTATCTGCTACTGGCATGTACTGTCCACGTTTAGTCATCACACCTGAACAGCCTATCTTTCTGCCTGCAGCCTCTGCTTGTGTTCACTGCTGCAAGAGAGTCTCCTGATCTCACATCTTGTCTCCCAACTGCCCAGATCTATTAAGATAGTGTTGGCTGTAGCCTGCCTCCAACATAAACTTCAGCTGCTAGTGAACAGCCTGCTTCTCCAACCACAACCAATTCTGCCTGGCATGACATGACCTGTCATGCCACAGTAACCTCCAGGACACCTTCACCAGTATGGCTGTCAGACACCTGTACTCCCCTCACACTCTTACCACCATGGCCTTCTTAAGATATACACGTGCCTGCGCCTGCCCTCCCTACAGCTTACTGCTGACACGAGCACTGATGGCATAATGTTGATACTGAAGCTTAGGGATCCTAAAGACGGATTCCTCCATGGCTGCAGTGCAGCACTGGTCAACATCTTTGGACATAAAACAGCCCAAGTCAGCGGCCAGAGATTCAGGGCAGAGGAAGGGCTTCAGCAGGCCTTGGGCTCACTGCAGGGCTGCAAGAGAGGAATGGAGAGCAAGTGGTGGAAGGGCTTGGAGCAGCAGAAAGACATTAAGAGAGTTCAGAGATGCTTCAGGCACCACATTGCACAAGATAACAGTTGGAGCCAGGGTAAGAGAAGAAGAGCGTAGAGGCTACCGCATGACAGAAGAGCTGAGAACAGCAGTAGACGATATGGGGGAAGATATGAGGGAAGGGCTGAGTCCCTTTCATCCTCTCTCAATGACTTTGATGCCTGGCTTGCCTTCTTCCATGATCCTTCCTCCCCCTCTCTCATCCTTGGTGACTTTAATATTACTGCTAATGATCCTTCCAACTCTTATATTTCCAAGTTACTCGCTTTAACATCCTCCTTTAATCTCCAACTATGCTCCACCTCCCCCACTCATCAAAATGGTCACTGTCTTGATCTCATCTTCTCCTCCATCTGTTCACCCTCTAGTTTCCTTGCCTCTGATCTTCCCTCCTCTGATCACCATCTTATAACTTTCACACTTAAATCTCCTCCCTCCCAGTCCCATCCTATCTTATCTAATTTATCTAGGAATCTTCACGATATTGACCCTTCATCTCTATCCTCCCATGTTTCAAACCTCCTCTCTACTGTGGCACCACCAACGTCTGTCAACGAGGCTGTTTCTTCTTACAATACTCTATCCTCTGCCTTAGACACACTTGCACCTTTGATGACCCGCCCTGTAAGGCGTACAAAACCCCAACCTTGGCTGACTTCTAATATCCGCTACCTACGTTCCTGTATCCGCTCCGCCGAACGCCTCTGGTGGAAATCTCGGGCCCTTGCTGATTTCTTACACTTTAAGTTCATGCTGACCTCCTTCCAATCTGCTCTTTTACACGCCAAACAGGATTATTATATCCAACTGACCAACTCTCTTGGCTCTAACCCTCGACTTCTCTTCACCACATTGAACTCTCTCCTCAAGGTGCCCCCTCCCCCAACTCCCCCCTTCATTATCTCCTCAGACCCTTGCTGAATTCTTTCACGACAAGGTTCAAAAGATAAACCTTGAATTCTCTACCTCGCCACCTCTCCCTCCACTAGTCCGTTCCCCTCTCTCTCCTTCCCCTCATTCCTTTTCCTCCTTTCCTGAAGTTACTATAGAGGAAACTACACTTCTCCTTTCTTCCTCAAAATGTACCACCTGTTCCTCTGATCCAATTCCCACCCACCTTCTTAATGCCATCTCACCTGCTCTTATTCCTTTTATCTGTCACATTCTCAACCTCTCACTTTCCACTGCAACTGTCTCTACTGCCTTTAAACATGCTGTGGTCACACCTCTCCTTAAGAAGCCTTCACTCGACCCTACTTGTCCCTCTAATTACCGACCCATCGCCCTCCTCCCTTTTCTCTCCAAATTACTTGAGCATGCTGTTCACCACCGCTGCCTTGATTTTCTCTCCTCATATGCTATTCTTGACCCACTACAATCTGGTTTTCGCCCTCTCCACTCAACCAAAACTGCGCTTACTAAAGTCTCCATGACCTATTACTGGCTAAATCCAGAGGTCAATATTCCATCTTCATTCTTCTTGATCTTTCCGCTGCTTTTGACACTGTCAATCACAGCATATTTCTCGATACCCTGTCCTCACTTGGATTCCAGGGCTCTGTCCTTTCCTGGTTCTCTTCCTACCTCTCCCTCCGCACCTTTAGTGTT
Source organism: Microcaecilia unicolor (assembly GCF_901765095.1). Classification (NCBI taxonomy): domain Eukaryota; kingdom Metazoa; phylum Chordata; class Amphibia; order Gymnophiona; family Siphonopidae; genus Microcaecilia; species Microcaecilia unicolor. The sequence goes on from NC_044043.1 coordinate 36,686,187, forward strand.
CACTCTGGTGGATCCTCTTCTACTTCTATCCCTCTGCCTGTCGGCGTACCTCAGGGTTCTGTTCTTGGTCCCCTCCTCTTTTCTATCTACACTTCTTCCCTTGGTTCATTAATCTCATCCCATGGCTTTTCCTACCATCACTATGCTGATGACTCCCAAATCTACCTTTCTACCCCTGATATCTCACCTTGCATCCAAACCAAAGTTTCAGCGTGCTTGTCTGACATTGCTGTCTGGATGTCTCTACGCCACCTGAAATTAAATATGACCAAAACAGAGCTTCTCATTTTTCCCCCCAAACCCACCTCCCCACTCCCTCCGTTTTCTATTTCTGTTGATGGCTCTCTCATTCTCCCTGTCTCCTCAGCTCGAAACCTTAGGGTCATCTTTGACTCTTCTCTCTCCTTCTCTGCTCATATCCAGCAGACCGCCAAGACCTGTCGTTTCTTTCTTTACAACATCAGTAAAATCCACCCCTTTCTTTCTGAGCACTCTACCAAAACCCTCATCCACACCCTTGTCACCTCTCGTTTAGACTACTGCAATCTGCTTCTTGCTGGCCTCCTACTTAGTCACCTCTCTCCTCTCCAATCGGTTCAAAACTCTGCTGCCCGTCTCGTCTTCCGCCAGGGTCGCTTTACTCATACTACCCCTCTCCTCAAGTCGCTTCACTGGCTCCCTATCCGTTTTCGCATCCTGTTCAAACTTCTTCTACTAACCTATAAATGTACTCACTCTGCTGCTCCCCAGTATCTCTCCACACTTGTCCTTCCCTACACCCCTTCCCGTGCACTCCGCTCCATGGATAAATCCTTCTTATCTGTTCCCTTCTCCACTACTGCCAACTCCAGACTTCGCGCCTTCTGTCTTGCTGCACCCTACGCCTGGAATAAACTTCCTGAGCCCCTACGTCTTGCCCCATCCTTGGCCACCTTTAAATCTTGACTGAAAGCCCACCTCTTTAACATTGGTTTTGACTCGTAACCACTTGTAACCACTCGCCTCCACCTACGCTCCTCTCCTCCTTCCTGTACACATTAATTGATTTGATTACTTTATTTTTTGTCTATTAGATTGTAAGCTCTTTGAGCAGGGACTGTCTTTCTTCTATGTTTGTGCAGCGCTGCGTAAGCCTTGTAGCGCTATAGAAATGCTAAATAGTAGTAGTAGTAGTAGTAGAGCCATGAGGAGAGAGCATGAGTTAAAGGCTAGGGGCACAGTGTATACATGTTGAGAAAAACTGGATTTTGTCTAAGCTGCCTTCTACCATTAGAGCCTCTAGATCTAGAAACTTGTTTCCCGAACTATGGAATTGGTATAAAAAGCTCTCCAGATTTTACCTTTTTTTTGCACAATTCTATAAAGGTATTTAAATGACTTACATTCCTGAGGGATATTAAAGACCTCAGGGCTTTTTTTTTTTCACCTAGCCCCAGCAAATTTAGTAAATTAAAGGGACGGGGCAGCTAGCATAAATTCAGAAAAAAAAAAGGAAGGAAGATGCAGATTCCTTTGATAATGGGAAGATCGCCAATGGCATTGTATCCATGACAAATATATCTTAGTATAGTGGATGTAGTTTCTCCAATTCCCTAATGTGGCTGTGCCACATGAACTTGATCTTACCACAACATCATCCTGTATTTGTTCACACCGGAGCCTGCAAAGGCCTCTCCGGTACCTAGGTAAGCCACATTGAGCCTACAAATTGGTGGGAAAATGTGGGATGCAAATGTAACAAATAAATAAATGTTCTTACATTGTGTAAAAGAATGATCTACATGACTATTAGAAATATAACAGAAATGCAAGCACCAATTAGACCTGCTACTTTAAAAATAGAAAGTTAAGAGTACAAGATACCTACACAGGATCAATAGTGATGTTCTGGCCTATTTCCCCTGAGTCTTGCACATAAAACTCTTAAATACTATAGTTCTGTACAAAAATATCTACTGTAATTGAGTGGCCTCAGTTCACAGTAATTTTCCATATAAATGATCAGATTTATCAGATCCATAACAGTATGGTATACGCCATCACATGGAACATGCAAACGTGGCATTATTGTCCATCTACCTTGTTGAATCTCTAGGGAAATTAAAGTACCAATGTGCCATTATGGACAAAAAGTAGCCAGAAATTGATTTTATATTTCAGATATTTTGCATGTTGCAACTTAATGGGGCCAAAGTGAATGATAGGGTACACGAGCTTTCAAGACCACTTTGGGCTCTTCAAATATGGTTACTAAAACATTTTGAGTGCCTGATCTGATGTTAAGACAGTTATTGGAATATACATAACTGTCAGGCACTCAAAAAAAACAATTTGCAAAGACAGAATCTAACATCATGATATATGGCTTTATTTCATGAAAAAAAAGCATGATTTGACACTTATTCAAGGGCCTCTAATAATTATAAATTATATTTTAATATAAAACATTGCTTCAGCTTTTCAGTTACATTATTTTTCATTTAAATACAATCAACACAGATTTATAGAACACTCTCTTAAACTGAATAAATATTTTGTGACTAAGGTCAGATTTAATTTTGCAAAAAGATAAACAGCTACCTTATCTCTTCCTCTCATACCACCCGCAGAGCTTTCCACACTCGCTGCATTTGTTCAAGTTTCCACATGTCTATCCTCCCTTAGCACTTGAGTGGGGGTAGGATATTCTCTTTAAGGCGTCATACTGGCTTATAGTAATAGACATGTTCAGCTTAACAGTCATTGTTCTACTATGAACAGACAATGTTTTCCAAGATCCCAGACTGCCATGTTGTCCGACTAGTCAAAATGACCTGAACTGGCAACTAAACCGAGTTCTTTCTTTCACTGAACTCTTTTCCAACAGATGGCAGTAGACATCCAATGAATGGGAGGGACCATAACCATCAAAGCCAAGAGCTTCTCTGCTCAAGAGGTCATTCTGGCTCCTTTCTTCAAATAAATGTTGTCATATAAAAGATTTTACTAAAGCCACTGTATGGTCTACACCGCATGCCACATCTATCACATGCCCTGGCACAGTCACCTGGAAAACACAACATATAAACAGTCCAAATTACATCAAATACTTGGATACAACTAATAAAGCCTGTTGATATTTACACTGTTTATATTGTTTCTAAGGTTATTACTGTAGAATTCTTAGGGTCCCAACAAACTAGGTTAAAAACAGGCCTCAATATATGTATTTTGAACTCACTACCCAAAGACCTGAAACTCACAGAAAACTACCTACAATTCAGAAAAAAACTGAAAACACATCTTTTCAAGAAGTCTTTCCCCCATGGATCTGCCTAATCCCACACCACCATACATCATGAAATGTTCAGAAATGGAAAACAATAATATTAACCTGTCTCACAATATGCTAATATATCAACCTAAATGTTTATTGTACTTCTGTATTATGTACTAGACTTCTACAAATCTAAATGTAACTGCCTTTTTAGCAATATGTAAGCCACATTGCACCTGCCATATGGTGGGAAAATTTGGGATACAAATGCAATAAATAAATAAATAAAATAATAAACCTGCAGCATCATGTTCCAGTCCGCACCTATCTAGTATAAAAGAAACTATTGAAAAAACAATGACCTTCTGAATGGACTGTAGGATGATTAGGGCAGAAAAAGCAAAACTAATTGCTAGATATAGCAGAAACTAACACTGATTGTTCTGAACATGTGTGTGCATTCTTGCCCTGCTGACAGCCATACAGAACACCTCAGTCTTCTATATCGCTACCTTCAACTATTTGAGAAAGTGGGCAAGATTTGTGTAGCTGAATTATCCTGTTACAGATAAGTAACTTCACTTTCTCTATAACAAAATTGATCAACACCTTTCTTTTGATCTGCAAATATCTCTAGTGATAAAGAAATCCCCTGATGTTCAGCCAGCGGCAGTCAGTGTTTTATAAAACGCTGATCATTGTTGGCTAAAGTATCCCCTGACATTCAAGGCTGGGCCCGCATAACTTTTTTTGTGTTAAAAAAAAAAAAAAAAAGCCCCCAAGCCCCCTATCGCCCTTCCTTCCCCAGCCTGCGTCACCTGCTCAGATGACCCCCGCCCCCCCCCCTAGCCATGTAAGTAGGCCCTCCCCCCGAGTCTACCTGCAGCCCTGGTGGTCCAGCAGGGTCACTGGGGGCAGGAGCGCAGCCCCCTCACGGTGCCTCTCTAAAATGTTATTTCAACCTTTATCCTGTATAACTGCTTATAATTTGATATTTGTTGTACAATACAACTTGTAAAATAATTCATAAGCTAATTTTTAATAAGTTTTATATGGCTACATATAGATTTACTCAACATTTTTCCTTTACCAGAAGATTTATAACTATAATATGTATGTACTAAATTGTCTGGAATGGTAAGTCATATTGAACCTGAACTCTGTTTGGGAAAATGTGGGATATAAATGTCAGTACAAATAAATAAAAATCAATCACGCAAATGAGGACTCCCAAGCTGAGCATTGTGCCTTGCTAAACCTAGCTTTTAGTCACTTTGAAGCGGCACAACCCAAGAAGAGAGATGACTTGAGAAGTTAATAATGTTAAATAAATTCTGGAATATCCTTTGATCAAAAACACTGTCAGTTCCTAGTCCAGTCTTTTTCCGAGCACCTACTTTAAGCAATACTGTGATGGTCAGATTTTTTTTATTTTAACAAAAATATAGTCCATTGGTGTCAAAATGAAGAGAGCTACAGGTGCCACAGCACCCCTAAATTTTCCTTTTCTCCCTTCCTCTGAGCTGTTTATTTTCTTACCTTCCTCCCCTCAGGATAGTGACCAGGATCCTCAGACACTATCGCCCCAAGGTCCCCTCTCCTGGTTGATACATGTCAGCCTCTTACCCATATCACGTACAGCACCTTTGGTATTTAGGGTAAAAGGTGGATAAGCAAATGGGGGTTGTTGTTAAAATGGCCAGTGCCCAAGATGGAAAGAGAAAAGGTTTTATTGATCAGGTAATGTGGTCACTATAGCTTATATGACAGTAGCTGAAGGTTAGAAGCAAATGGATGCACTTACCTTTTGAGAGAGTGTTGGGTAAATTGAAGTATGTACTATAAATATGGTTAAAACGACTGCAATAGCACATAAGATGAAACACATCTGTAGTGTTTGGGAACCTTATGTGAATTAGGCAAATAAGCAAAATTTAACGTAAGTGACAGAGAACCAGTGAACCTGTTCTGTTTCAATGTATAGGGTTCCTTGATAAAGGCAAGGCTGCTGAGGGGGAGCAAGATTCCACCGGGCACGGCCCCTGCAGCCCACATGAGATTCAATGTCTTTCCCTCCCTTCCAAACTCCCCCTCACTCTGGTCCTCCACTTGCCTGGAGTCACTGAATGGCGCATCCTGCCTCCTATGAAGTAACTTCCTTTTTTTCATAAAGACGGAATGCAGCAGGAAGAAGGAACCATGAAGCCCCACCCAGTGCATCCCAGGATACCTTGGGCAGGGCTGGGCGCCGCCATTTTGCAAGCAAAGCCGAAGGAAGAGGAGGGAGGCCATCTCCCTCTTCTAACCTAAGGTAGGGGGGGTGAGGGAATTGACCACGGCCCACTGGGCCACCAGGGACCTCTTACCAATGCAGGGGATGGTGGAGACCCGCCGGACTTCCAGCCCCCATTTTGCCTTGCTCGGGGTAGGGGTAGTTGGGGTCTGGTGGTCCCATGGACCTCCAGCCCGTGTTTGACAGGTCTGGGCTGTCAAAAGCCCAGACCTGTCAAACAAGTGGGGGAGGATTGTGGATGAGCGCATGCTCAGGCACAATCCTACCGCACTTCTACCCGATCAGAGAGAATTGTGTGCTTAAATTTGAATGCAATTATCTCTTATCATAGTTGCGGTAAAAGCCCTGCGCTGTTCCAGCACTATTTTTAGAGCGCTGTTTGAACAGCACAGGGCTTTTGATCATCTGCCCATAGGTGACTATATTTAGCCACTCAGTCATTCTTGGGGCACGGTGGAAGTGGGGGAGAAAACCGTGTGTATATTAAATTTTCAGGAACCCAAACTCGACAAGAAGAAAATAAGAAAAGCCAAATCCATGGCCCTGAACACGTTGAAAATCTAAAGCTGTGAAAAAGATAGGTACTGCTGGCCAATGGGAAGAGGAACTGGGGAATGGAGGGCAAGGGAGGAATACAAGGAGGTAGGATGTTGAGGAAGTAAATGTGAGGGAGGTAAGGAAGAGGGGAAGGGAGGGGCAGAAAGGCACGCATCCATAAACTACATTCTCAACGAAGACAAAAATATACCCAATATCAGCATTGTCTCTGCCGCCCTACTGAGACATATTACCATCTCTCTTCCTAAGTTCAGTAGACTAATATACATAATTTTGCAGATGGAAGAGAAATATAGCTGTATTAACAAGTGCACAACTTTTATAACAAAATTTTTTTATATATATATTTACAGACACACAAAGCACAAGATGGAAGCAACAATCTAGAAAAGGCATATTTTGAGGAAAGCAGCAGGTCCTACTGCTTCATCTCAAATCCTATGTTGATAAACAGTAGTTAAGACATAAATGCAATAAAATAGGAACCCGCTCTACATGTACTTTTCCTATATTTATACATGATAGCGTCTTATCTATCAGGAGGATATGGAAAAGCCTCAACTGAGGAAGCCACAAAGTGGCTGCTTACTGCTGTAAAAGCTGAGTAACTTCTTTTTTTCTTACATTGAGATTAAATGATCATCTTCAAAGGGACAGCTTGCTGCAATAACAATCAGTCAGTATGGTAGTATATTGATTCCAGGAAAGGTGATGTGGCACCCAGGGCTTTGTTGTATTGTCAAAAGAGCTGATTAAGAAGAAAGATACTGGCAGGTGTAAGTAGAAGACAAGAATATCAGTGTGAGGAAACAGGCAGAGTTGGTTTATTATTTCATTGTGGGGTCAATTCATGTCTTGTAGGCTAATACAGAACTCACACAGGGAGAGATTTATGTGCTAGGACAGGCTGAATTGAGCAGGCCAAATGGCTGATTAGAGATTGTCTGAAAGGTAAATTCTCTGTGTAGGAAAGCGATTCTAGCCTTAAAACTGTGAAATGGTTTTGTCTAGAAAAAAGGCATTTAAATTCCTAAGTACCTCAACTGACCAAAATAATAAACTGTCTAAATTTGAGATTCTATACCTTTTTTTTCCAATTAGATGGGATCTCATTATTATAACCTGCATAGACATAATGGTTAAACCCCAAAAGAGATTATATATTTTTAGTGGCCTGCCACCACATTTCTTGGTTTAACTTTTTTTCCCCCCATACATTCAGCTAAACTAAGATGGCAACCACACTCTTTATGTTAATATTTCTGAAACATGCATGCAGCCAACTGCTGGAGTGGATGACCTGATCTTATATTTCTGGCACTTGGGTTGCAAGGAAGCTCCCAATGGGAATAAAGATAATCATCACTAGTAGCTGATGACAGGAATGTGACAAACAGACATTTTGAACACATATTCTTAGATTTGTCTAGATCTGGAGTTCATAGCTCCAACCACCAGACTGTACCTCTTCTTTACAAATAACGTACATAACAAAATGTCTGTTCATGCACCTTCTGCAGGTCAAAAACATCTATTTATCAAAAACAAAGCAGTCTTTCTGAAGAAAACTACTGAGATTTATCGCTCTAGCTGATGTTACTCACTATACGAGGTGTATGTTCTGCACACAAACAAATAGTTCAGGTACAGTATGTACTTGGGAAAGGCATATGCATTGCAACGTTCTATACTCAAGAAACATGATGCCTAGGTCTCTGTAATTGATTCATAGGAACATCATGGCTCAAGCCGAGACTCATTTACAACTGAACATGTTAACTACTTTTAGCATAAAGGTATGCAGTTTCTTACCCTCCATGGAAAATACTGGTCATCATTTGTACCAATCCCTAGACATCCCCGGAGGTTCTTCCCCCATACAAACAGCTCTCCTTGGTCTACAAAAAGATATACACAGAAATCATACACTTAGTAAAAATATCATGTCATGCCTCAGTTTCCTTCCTGGTGTAATCCCATCACTGCTTGTGGGTGGGTTGGAAGGCGACATTTCTCCACAGCCAGCACTTCTCAAGCCTAGCATGGCTCATTAATGCAACCTGACCTAGACAGCTGAATCCACAACAAGGAATATTCTAAGATTCCCATACTGTAGTAATTTGAATTACTCTAAGTCCCAACTTAATCAGATAAACCTAATTAAAATTTAACATAACAGCTAGACTGGCTAAAGTCCTTTACAATGAGAGTCTTAAAATATTATCTAAACCTCTCTGTAGCTCTATGATAGACCCAAACATGCAACATATCACATTACTGTGTCACTGAATAACTTTTCTAACTGGTACAGATGTCTACTAGACAGACTCAGGAAGTGATGAAGATTTTTTTTATAGCATTTGCTTCAGAAAGCAAAATCAAAACATGACCAGTTTCATATATTGGCCGGTGGTGAAAATAATCATATTAATGGGGCATTGCTGAGCTACTGTTTCACACAAATTTCTGTACATCACTTGAAGCATTTTTGATTGAATCAGGGAAAAAATTGTTCTCAACCAGCCCTTCAACCAGCAAATGGATACAAAGAATAAAATGTGAGCCTTACCCTATATAGAGCACTGTACAGTCACCTCTTAACTCAGCATTTCTGTAACAAAACAAATCTAGACTTTCATCCCACACTCTACCCTCTGGGGGGATCCAGAGTCTCAAAAAAAGAAAAAAAAACCCCTTCATCGAAGAAAGAAAACCAGTCAAAATTCTGAAGGTCAAACCTCCTGTCAATTGTATCTTCAACGTAACCAACAACCAGAAAGAGGACTGGTTTCTGGACTAGTCTGGTAACAAAATTGGCAGGTAAGAAATCGCTCTCTTCATCTACCAGATCAATCCAAAATAAATAGGATATACCATAGCACCCTTTACACTGGACAGGATCTCAAGACCCTTGCTCCAAAAGTAACATCTTGTCTGGTGGGTACATTGTCAATAATGTTTAGCAGAAGACACAAGCTATAAAAAAAAATCAAGAACCAAAATTATGCTTGTTGGGATGGGACAATAAAAGAGGTCAGAAGTGGCAGAGGCGGCTGAAAAGACTGTTTGGCAGCTGCGAAACTGGAAATTGCTGCACATTGGAAACAACGGGCAGGGCCTACTCTCCAAGACTGGAAAGCAAGGCTTCGGCATATAGCAGGCCTGGAGAAATTGACAGATCGGAGAAATGGGAGATATAAGCCAGACGCAACAGAATGGACACACTTAGAGCGCGTATAATCTACTGCTAGAGATATGCAGGGGTTTACGCCATGTAGTGAAGGGAAGGGAGGGGAGGGGGTGGGAGATAATCTGTATAACTCTGGTTTCGTATTGAAGTTGAGTTATTTATGAAACTTGACAGCCTTATGGCTGCAGATGTTTAACATTGTTTTACTTTTGCTATGCTGAATAAAAATGTCAAGTTAAAAAAAAAATCACCTCCTTAAGCCATCATGCTGTGGTTGTTTTCATTGTTGCTTCACCTTTACTTGGCCCTCTAAATGGCTACAGGGGCGTAGCCAGCCTTCCGTGGGAGAGGGGTCCAGAGCCCGGGGGGAGGGGGCACATTTTAGCCCTCCCCCCGGCGCCGCCCCCCCCACCGCCGACATTGCCGCCCCCCCCCTCCCGCCGCGAACCCGCCGCCGCTGCCGCCTACCTTTACTTTTGCTGGCGGGGGATCCCACTCCCCGCCAGCCGACGTCTTCTTCTTAGTCGCTCCCCGCTCTTCAATTTGTTTGCTGACGTCCTGCACGTTGTACGTGCAGGACGTCAGACTCAGAGAACAGAACTGTTCTCTGAGTCTGACGTCCTGCACGTACAATTACGTGCAGGACGTCAGCAAACAAATTGAAGAGCAGGAAGTACTGAGAAGACGTCGGCTGGCGGGGAGTGGGATCCCCCGCCAGCAAAAGTAAAGGTAGGCAGCGGCGGGGGCGGGTTCGCCGGGAGGGGGGTCCTGGGGTGAATCTGCGGGGGCCCCGGCCCCCTCAGGCCCCACGTAGCTACGCCACTGGGCATCAACCCATCGAAAGGAGCAGGTGTGTTACCTCAGTCCATTTTCTCCTCCTCTGCAGTCAGCAAGGATAGTAATCATGCCCAAAAGGGAGGGAGCAAGACCACACGTTTCTGGGCCAGGCTGGCAGCAGTGATCATAAACTGGGAAGGAAACAGGATGCAATATTTCCAGCCCAGGCTGGTGGCAGCAGTGATGATTGAGAGTGGGGAGAAGTTAAATTAAGAAGTGGTTATGGGAATTTCAAGTATCTGGCTCTCTGCTCTTCCTAGCATGAAGGCACATGAGGGTATTGAGGAAGTATGAGCTTTCTATGTCAGATTTTTGGTAACATCTTCCAGCTCTTGGTGACACACTAGTAATCTCAGATACTGGATCAAGGCCTTGCACACATTCATTCTGTTTGTGAACCAAAACCCCACTCCACTCATCTCTTCAGAAGGGGGGCAGTGAGATGAAAAAACAAACTACCTTTAGAAAAAGAAAAAGTAGCCATCTGAAGTGAAACATCTGCCTCCATAAACTGTAAGAAAGGCTCTCAACAGTACTATATTTGTAGTTCTGATATCCACTTTGTCAAACATTTAACATCAAGTAAGAAGTCAGCAAAAGAAATCACCTAGATGCCCGAGGGGTAAAAAGGTACATTCAGGGAAGACAAAGCCATAGCGGAGAAATTAAATGAATTCTTTGCTTCGGTCTTCATCAAAAAAGATTTGGGAGAGACACCAGTGCCAGAAACGGTACTCAATGCTGACAAGTCAAAGAAACTGAATTAAATCTCTATAAACCTGGAAGATGTAATGGCGGAATTTGACAAATTGAAGAGTAGCAAATCACCTGGACCAGATTGTATTCATCCCAGAGTACTGATAGAATTGAAAAATGAACTTGCAGAACTATTGTTAGTAATATGTAATTTATCTTTAAAATCATGCATGGTACCAGAAAATTGGAGGGTGGCCAATGTAACGCCGATTTAGGCTCCAGAGGTGATCCAGGAAATTATAGAATGGTGAGCCACACATCAGCGCTGGGCAAAATGGTAGAGACTATTAGAAAGAACAAAATAGCATATTCAATAGCACGGATTAATGAGACAAAGCCAACATGGATTTAGAGAAGGGAAATCTTGTCACACCAATCTACATTTCTTTGAAGGGGTGAACAAACATGTGGATAAAGGTGAGCCAGTTGTTATTGTGTATCTGGATTTTCAAAAGGCATTTGACAAAGTACCCCATAAAAGACTCCAGAGGAAACTGGAGAGTCATGGGTTAGGAGGTAGTGTTCTATTGTGGAACAAAAACTGGTTAAAAGGTAGAAAACAAAGAGTAGGCTTAAATGGTCAGTATTCTCAATGGAGAAAGGTAAATAGTGGTGTTCTCCAGGGGTCTGTGCTAGGACCGCTGCTTTTTTAAACATATTTATAAATGATCTAGAGATGGGAATAACTAGTAAGGTAATTAAATTTGCTGATGACACAAAGTTATTCAAAGTCGTTAAATCGCAAGAGGATTGTGAAAAGTTAGAAGAGACTGGAAGACTGGGCACCCAAATGGTAGATGACATTTAATGTGAGCAAGTGCAAAAAGTGATGCATGTGGGAAAGAGGAACCCGAACTACAGTTACGTGATGCAGGTTTCCACATTAGGAGTCACCGACCAGGAAAGAGATCTAGGTGTCATTGTTGATGATATGTTGAAACCCTCTGCTCAGTGTGCAGCGGTGGCTAAGAAAACAAATAGAATGTTCGGTATTATTAGGAAAGGAATAGAAAACAAAGATGAGGATGTTAAAATGCCTTTGTATCATTCCATGGTGTGACCGCACCTCAAATGCTGTGTGCAATTCTGGCCATCGCATCTCAAAAAAGATATAGTGGAATTAGAAAGGACAATGAAAATGATAAAAGGGATGGAACGACTTCCCTAGGAGGAAAGGCTAAAGCAACTAGGGCTGTTCAGCTCGAGATCTATAAAATAATGAAGGGAGTGGAATGGAATAGGTAGACGTGAATCGCTTGTTTACTCTTTCCAAAAAGTACTAGGTCTAGGGGGCATACAATGAAGCTACAAAGTAGTATTTTTTAAGCAGTTAGCTTAGCAGGGTTTAAAAAAGGATTGAATAGCTTCTTAAAAGAAAAGTCCATAAGCCATTAAGATTGGTCCACTGCTTATTTCTAGGATAAGCAGCATAAAATGTACTGTACTGTTTTTAAGATTTTGCCAGGTACTTGTAACCTGGATTGGCCACTGTTGGAAACAGGATGCCGGGCTTGATGGACCTTCAGTTTATTCCAGTATGGAAACACTTTATGTACTTATGCTTATTATCCCACTACTACTACCTTTTAGTTGTGAGTGAGTCACATCCATCAAGATGCCAGAACAGTCATCTGGGAATTAAAATAGTTGAGATACATATAATCTCAAAAACTAGAGCACATATTTCTTAAAAAGCAAAGTTTTAACTTTCTTTCTAAAATGAAGATAAGGATGAGAAAGCGAACATAATCCAGCAATATCCTTCCATAATCTAGTAGCCAACATCCAAGGATTTCTCAAAAATTGACTTTTTCCCCTTAACAGAAGGGAAGGATAAAAAGTTGGCAGTATTGCTACGTCTTGATCTTAAGGAGGCGGCAAAATGGAAATGATAGAGAAAACTACTAGGAACCAAGCCTTGAAGAGTTTTAAAAAGAAAATAAGCTAATTTAAAAATAATTCTTCATTCAACATGTAATCAATGAAGTCTGGCATAGAAAGGAGGAAGGCCAAAAATCAGCCTTACAGCCGTATTTTGTATGGTCTGGAGTCTTTTTAATAGCCCCCTTTGTACAACCTATGAACACAGAATTACAACAGTCGAGATATGATAGCAGCAAAGCATGAACTAGGTGCTCAAATTGTTCAATTTCAAAATATTTGCAGATGGTACGCAACTTTCTCATCAGGAAAAAGCATTTGTTGACTTGTGTTTCCATAGATATGGAACTATCAACTTGAATTCCTAGGATTTTAACAATTGAGAATTTGTATTCAATTTGATTGATAGTAATAGACTTAGGAGTCTGTTCTAGTTTAGTGTTGAAACATAGAAATTTTGTTTTGTTGGTGTTAAGTTTTAATTTATGAGCATACATCTATTTCTCTATCAAATCAAACACAAAACTGAATTCTAATGAGGTCAATGTTGGATAATGTGCATAGATATAGCCACCAGAAACCCCACCAAGCATCACCTTTTGTAGCAGTTCAAAGGGCAGAGCACTTAAAGGACTAGATTCAGATTCCACTCTGGTAGGACAGAATACAATAACAGGTGAAGATGTGCTACTCCTTTCAGAAAATGTACATCAGAATAAGAAGCTAGGAATCCAGTCCCAATGCTCCCCATTCTTTATATCAACTGAAGAATCATAGAAGATTCACATTTTGCAGCATCACCATCAGATCCATAACCAGAGAATCCCATTTGTCTTGGATAAGAGGAAGAGTCTCCTGCAAAATCTTTCACTCCCCTGGATCTAGGCAGTGCCTGCTCAGGAAATCTGCTTTAATGTTCCAAGTGCCCACAATGTGCACCGCAGACAATGCTTGGTGATGAACCTCAGTCCAGGGAATAAGATGTGCCGGCTCTTGGATCATGACTGCACTCCTGGTACCCTCTTGATGATTTATGTATGCCACTGCCTTGACATTTCCAGAAAAAGCTGACCACATTGCCTTGAACTAGTCCCCAAAAAGTCTGAAGTGCATGCCGAATGGCTCTCGCCTCCAAACAGTTGATTAACCAAGATGATTTACAGTGGTGGAAATAAGTATTTGATCCCTTGCTGATTTTGTAAGTTTGCCCACTGACAAAGACATGAGCAGCCCATAATTGAAGGGTAGGTTATTGGTAACAGTGAGAGATAGCACATCACAAATTAAATCCGGAAAATCACATCGTGGAAAGTATATGAATTTATTTGCATTCTGCAGAGGGAAATAAGTATTTAATCCCTCTGGCAAACAAGACCTAATACTTGGTGGCAAAACCCTTGTTGGCAAGCACAGCGGTCAGACGTCTTCTGTAGTTGATGATGAGGTTTGCACACATGTCAGGAGGAATTTTGGTCCACTCCTCTTTGCAGATCATCTCTAAATCATTAAGAGTTCTGGGCTGTCGCTTGGCAACTCGCAGCTTCAGCTCCCTCCATAAGTTTTCAATGGGATTAAGGTCTGGTGACTGGCTAGGCCACTCCATGACCCTAATGTGCTTCTTCCTGAGCCACTCCTTTGTTGCCTTGGCTGTATGTTTTGGGTCATTGTCGTGCTGGAAGACCCAGCCACGACCCATTTTTAAGGCCCTGGCGGAGGGAAGGAGGTTGTCACTCAGAATTGTTCGGTACATGGCCCCATCCATTCTCCCATTGATGCGGTGAAGTAGTCCTGTGCCCTTAGCAGAGAAACACCCCCAAAACATAACATTTCCACCTCCATGCTTGACAGTGGGGACGGTGTTCTTTGGGTCATAGGCAGCATTTCTCTTCCTCCAAACACGGCGAGTTGAGTTCATGCCAAAGAGCTCAATTTTTGTCTCATCTGACCACAGCACCTTCTCCCAATCACTCTCGGCATCATCCAGGTGTTCACTGGCAAACTTCAGACGGGCCGTCACATGTGCCTTCCGGAGCAGGGGGACCTTGCGGGCACTGCAGGATTGCAATCCGTTATGTCGTAATGTGTTACCAATGGTTTTCGTGGTGACAGTGGTCCCAGCTGCCTTGAGATCATTGACAAGTTCCCCCCTTGTAGTTGTAGGCTGATTTCTAACCTTCCTCATGATCAAGGATACCCCACGAGGTGAGATTTTGCGTGGAGCCCCAGATCTTTGTCGATTGACAGTCATTTTGTACTTCTTCCATTTTCTTACTATGGCACCAACAGTTGTCTCCTTCTCGCCCAGCGTCTTACTGATGGTTTTGTAGCCCATTCCAGCCTTGTGCAGGTGTATGATCTTGTCCCTGACATCCTTAGACAGCTCCTTGCTCTTGGCCATTTTGTAGAGGTTAGAGTCTGACTGATTCACTGAGTCTGTGGACAGGTGTCTTTCATACAGGTGACCATTGCCGACAGCTGTCTGTCATGCAGGTAACGAGTTGATTTGGAGCATCTACCTGGTCTGTAGGGGCCAGATCTCTTACTGGTTGGTGGGGGATCAAATACTTATTTCCCTCTGCAGAATGCAAATAAATTCATATACTTTCCACAATGTGATTTTCCGGATTTAATTTGTGATGTGCTATCTCTCACTGTTACCAATAACCTACCCTTCAATTATGGGCTGCTCATGTCTTTGTCAGTGGGCAAACTTACAAAATCAGCAAGGGATCAAATACTTATTTCCACCACTGTAACTACTGAGTGCAATGACCGAGAACCCCCCCCCCCCCCGGTCTGTCAGACTGGTATCTCTCGTCACCACTGTCTAAATGAGTACCTCCAAGTTTTTAGCCACATCATCACACTGGCTCTTGCCTTTGGCTTTCAATGAAGATGGGCCTCATAAATCTGCATCTGTACCAACTA
The DNA here is from genome assembly GCF_901765095.1 of Microcaecilia unicolor. Taxonomy (NCBI): domain Eukaryota; kingdom Metazoa; phylum Chordata; class Amphibia; order Gymnophiona; family Siphonopidae; genus Microcaecilia; species Microcaecilia unicolor. Next base: position 36,701,886 of record NC_044043.1, read on the forward strand.
GCACTCCAGGCAGCCTTATGTGTACCTGAGCCCAAAATCCAGCTCTACTGTCGCCAGCATGGACCTAGGACCTGCATGTAGTTCCAAGGCCCACAGAGCTGCCTTCACCAAGAGGGCTAATATCTGAACTAGCTTGAGTGCCCTCTCCTTGGTCAAGAATGTCTTCCCCTAAATACTCTATGCACTGAGAGAGCTCTAGCTTGCTATTCTTGAAGCTGTTCACCCAACCAAGCACTGAAACAACTGCATCACCTAAGAAGTAGCTTGCTGCTTCTCTGCCTCCAACTTTAAACATTATCAGTCAATCAACCAGATATGGATGGTGAAGACTCCTATATGTAACTTTACCACCACCATTGCCTTTGAAAAGATACATAGAGGCATGTTTTCAAAGCACTTAGCCTTCCAAAGTTCCATAGAAACCTATGGAACTTTGGAAGACTAAGTGCTTTGAAAATATGCCCCATGGTATCATAGTGAGACCAAATGGCAGGGCCTGGAACAGATAATGCTTCCATAGGACTACATATCTCAAAAACGTCTATGGGCTTTCCAAATCAGATTGTGCAGATCAGCCTCCTTGAGGTCTAAGTCAAAAAAACTCCTTGATGCACTGTGCAACAATCACTGACCATGTCTCATTCTGGAGTGGATGCCATGGTGGCTCTTTTTGCTGGAGTACAACAGGAAGCGGCTATAAAAGAATAAGAGTCTGTGAACTGGTGGGAAGATTCTAGCCTATAACCTTATTTAATCACTTCCATTCACCACTAGTCTGTTGTGATTCAGATTCACTCCTTGAAGTAGTTGAACAGCCATTCTATCTGCTCGTCCAAGGAAAGAACCCCTTTCCTTGTCCACTACCCTATCTGTTGATACAAAAGGAAGACCACGTGTTTGGAAAATGTGAGTGTTGGGAGGACACCCCTTCCCCTCAACATTTCCTTGGCAGTAACAGCATGTGTCTCTAGTCTTCCCAGAATTCATTCTTGAGCTCCCTCTAGGTCTGTCCTCTGTCAACCACTGGGGCTTTATTTTCTCCAAATCTTTAATCATAGGCGGTCGGTGGCCCAACTGTTTGGGGAGGCTAAAGGGGGCGGGGTTGGGGGTGGAGCCAGGGGCAGAGCTTATATCCACAATTGACAATACACAGAAAAAAAATAAAAGTCACAATTAATACCTTTTATTAAATTTAGATATTAGATATATATCATATGTCAAAGAATAAAGTGGTTGCTCAAAGCATATACTAACCACAATTGCTCAACTGTAAAACACTATGCACAAATTTGTGCAAAAACACACTCAGAACCTTACTGTACCATAACACTAGGCAGACCCTAATACACCAATATACCACCCATACGGAAAAAGCAGACCGTCAACAATATGAAACAAGGGATCATAATATCACAATTCTCATGTAGAGCCACAGAACACCCTTTTAGGGTGGATAGTGTTCACAATGAGCTCCTTTTATTAACGACCATATGTAGATCCTTCAAGAGGTAGTGTGTCATGATTTAAGCTCTACACCCTTTCTGATGTTTTAGTGCCACCTCAGTAAGGCCAACACACAATCTATCCACTGCAAAACACTATACACAAACTTGTGCAAAAACACACTCATAACCTTACCAAATCATAACAGCACTAATTCCAAGGACAGGACGAGCTACAACCTTATGCGTGGAAAGGCAGCAGTATAATTACACCGGGCTCTAAAACACCAGTACACAACCTAGTGAAACAGAACAAAATGCCGGCAAATACTACACGCTAGCAGAATACTGCATCTTGATCACACATGAAAAACACATGACACAACAGATACGAAGGCAAAACTGGAAAGTTACCTCAAGAAGTCAGACTCGGCATGCAGCAATACTAGAAAAATTGAAACTTACATGCAACATATCACAGATGCACATTTCCAAAAGCTGATATTTCAATTAATAAATTCAGAATAAAATTCTTCTTTCTACCTTGTCGGAGCATTTTATTTTTGTAGTCACGCTGGTCCAGTGTCTATTTTCTGTTTTTCCTGTTTTTGCAGTATCCCCTGTCCGTTTGACATTTGTTCTGCCTTGTCCACCATTGATCTTCCCTCTGTGTCCCTACTGGTCCCGTCCAGCATTTCCATTCTGTGTGTCCCTGTCCCTATGTTCCATCTGCCCTCTCAGTGTCTCTGTTCTCCCATTACATTCAGCATCTTCCCTCTGTCTTGCTCTTTCCTGCATTTCATCCTGTTTGTCCCTCCCCACCCTACCTCATTGTGTCCAGCATTGCCCCTGTGTGTCCCTTTCCCTATGCTTTCTCCATGCCCTGCATCTCTTCTTGCTCTCCCTGACCTTCCACTTTTCTCTGTCTTTCCTTCCTCCTGCACTCCTACTCTGGGGCCTGAATGCCTTCCTCTTTCCCCCACCCATGGTCCAGTATTGCTCTCTATCTCCCACTTTCTTCCACTTCGTCAATCCTCTCTCTCTGTCTCTCCCCCCCCCCCCCCGTATCTATCCTCTTATTCTCAGATCTAGCACCTCTCCCTCCCTCCACAAATCAAGCGTTTCTCCCCTTTCCTTTCACCCCAACCTCACAGCCCCAACTGCCAGCAGCTCTGATTCTCACTCTCCTCTCTGTGTGGTCCGATGGTGCTGCTAATTTGCCTTGATCGCTGTCAGTAGCGACACTGCAGCGATTAAGGCAGGCTGCTTCGTTCTTCCCAGCGATGCCTCCCGCCCACGCGGAACAGGAAGTTGCATCAGAAGAGGGCGGGAGGTATCACTGGGAAGAACGAGGCAGCCTGCCTTAATCGCTGCAGTGTCGCTACTGACAGCGATCAAGGCAAATTAGCAGCACCATCGATCAGACCGAAGACAGATGCCCTGCCGCACCTGAAGCAAACAGCTTACAGAGCCTGGAGATTGTGAGGAGGTGAGACCGATCGCTGTAGTAAGAGCTGGTAGGCAAGGCTTTAAAGTTCGAAGTTCATCTTGTACAGGTGCCTCTTTGACCACCAGCATGGGGGGGGGGGGGGGGGCTGAGAGAGGGATGGGTTCGGGACATTTGGAGCAAGAGGTAGGCGGGGAAGGTAACAGCTGGGCTGGGGAGGCTTAGCCTCTTATACGGGGCGCCTATGTCTTTAATGTCTCGACACCTTCGCCAAAAAACTTCCCCATAAAGGAGAGCCAACTCGGGTGAGTCTTTGATGCAGCATCCGTTGTCCAATTTCTCAACCATAACCAACACCTTGCAGTAATCATCATTTCCATGTCTCTCAGCAAATAAGATCATGCAGCGCATTTGTGATATAAACCATTCCAGCTTCAAACTATGCAGCCTCTGCAGGATTTTGGCTCTGCTCTTGAGTGCTCTCCCAGAAACTGCAGCATCCAAGGTAAGCAAGTCTGGACATATAAGCACTGCACATCACTGCTTGGAGGTCCAGAGCCAACACCTTAAAAGCCTGCTTCCAAATGGTGTCAACTTTATAATCCTGAGGGTCCTTCAAGGCTATACCACCCTCTGCTGTGATGGGTGTCATATTCTTCACAGCTGTAACTAAGGCATTCAGCTCACCAATCTATTACATTTCTTTGAAGGGGTGAACAAACATGTGGATAATGGTGAGCCGGTCGATATTGTGTAGGTGGATTTTCAAAAGGCGTTTAACAAAGTACCTCATGAAAGACTCCAGAGGAAATTGGAGAGTCATGGGATAGGAGGTAGTGTCCTATTGTGGATTAAAAACTGGTTAAAAGATAAAAAACAAAGAGTAGGGTTAAATGGTTAGTATTCTCAATGGAGAAGGGTAGATACTGGGGATTTCTCAGGGCTCTGTGCTGGGACCGCCGCTTTTAACATATTTATAAATGATCTAGAGATGGGAGTAACTACTAAGGTAATTAAATTTGAAGACAACACAAAGTTACTCAGAGTTGTTAAATCGCAAGAGGATTGTGAAAAATTACAAGACAACCTTACAAGACTGGGAACCAAATGGCAGAAGACATTTAATGTGAGGAAATGCAAAGTGATGCATGTAGGAAAGAGGACCCCGAACTATAGCTACATAATGCAAGGTTTCACATTAGAAGTCTCCGATCAGGAAAGGGATCTAGGTGTCACTGTTGACGATACATTGAAACTCACTTATCAGTGTGCTGCGGCAGCTAAGAAGGCAAATAGAATGTTAGGTATTATTAGGAAAGGAATGGAAAACCAAAATGAGGCCTTTATATCGCTCCATGGTGCAACCACATCTTGAATAGTGTGTGTAATTCTGGTCACCGCATCTCAAAAAAAGATATAGTGGAATTAGAAAAGATACAGAGAAGGGCGATGAAAATGATAAAGGGGGTGGGACAACCTCCCTATGAGGAAAGGCTAAAGCGGCTAGGGCTCTTCAGCTTAGAGAAAATACGGCTGAGGGAAGATATGAGAGGTCTATAAAATAATGAGTGAAGTGGAATGGGTAGACGTGAATCAACTGTTTACTCTTTCCAAAAATACTAGGACTAGGGGGCACACAATGAAACTACAAAGTAGTAAATTTAAAACGAAATCGGAGAAAAGTTTTCATCACTCAACGTGTAATTAAACTCTGGAATTCACTGCCAGAGAACTTAGTAAAAGCAGTTAACTTAGCAGGGTTTAAAATAGGTTTTGATGGCTTCCTAAAGGAAAAGTCCATAGACCATTATTAAAATGGACTTGGGGAAACTCCACTGCTGAGAGTTAAGCTGAGACACATAACAGCTAAACGGTGTGAAAGTCACCTTTGAAGAAGCGTTGCGAAACAGGCACCTGTTAGGGAATACAGGCACACCTGCGAGATAACGCACCAGTCCGTTAAGCTAAGTGCTGTATATGGTGATATATTATAATAGGAAAGTAAAATATGCAAAGTTTGAAGATTTAGGTGGGTGGAGGATAGAGTCAATGATTATATCTTGACACATATATACAGATTCACCACGGGAGTGATGTGAATAGCAGTAGTGTCTAATGATATGAGACTCCACCTCATCTATGCTACATAAGTGTTTAGGGTGCTATCCTCCTTTTCATATTTTGATATTTCTAGGATAAGCAGCATATAATGTATTGTACTTTTTTGGGATCTTGCCAGGTACTTGTGACCTGGATTGACCACTGTTGGAAACAGGATGCTGGGCTTGATGGACTTTCTGTCTGTCCCACTATGGCAATACTTATGTACATTTTTTCCTTCACCTCCAATATCAGGAGATACAGCTTGGCCAGCGCTCTGCAACCCTGAGACCAGCCTCTGGTGCATCCCAGTCCACTAAAATGAGAGCCTTGATCAGTTTGCTTCATCAGCATCTTGCACTGGACCAGAGGTATCCCCCTGATAAGCAACTGCCCCTGGACTGTATCCAACTGGGCCTAGAATGCCCATCTACTATCTGCTGGAAACAGAGAATACTGAGAATGTGGTGGCTGTGCAGCACCCTGTATAAGGCAAGGCTCACAACTCATTGTTCTGTCTCCATCTGCTGGTTGAGGGGCATAACCCATTCATTCTGGGCTGGGCTGGTAGACAAAAAGGAAGGTTTAAACAAACACTGTTTTCAGGACAGCTCTGCCGTGAGAAAAAAGTGCCCAAATTTAAACAGTGTAACCTACAGCAAAGCGATCGAGTAGCAATTCTATCCCTTCTTTCTCATTTTATCTTTTGCCTAAAATGTATTGACTGTATGAATGGGTCAGATATTTCCCACTAGATGTATGGGGCAAAAGATGCCTAATAGTTAAATTAATGGGCTGGAACTAGCAGATTAGATTTCAAATCCATTTCTACTAGCACTTGTACTTGGTGTAATCTTGAGCCAGCCATTCTCGCTCCAGTGGTCTCACACACCCAAGTAAAACTGAGGAGCAAAAACTAACTATACCTGCATGAAATTTGTGTTCAGCATCCTGCTTAAGGGTGCTAAATAAATCAATGTACAATAATGTTTAGTTTATTAAAGCTTCCTATACTGCCTTGTCCAATCAAACCAGTCTAAGCTGTTTACAGACTAAAATCTCAGTTTCAGAAAGGAACTACAATTTCTTGACAGAAAAGAGAAGAAATTGACCATATATACCAAATCATTCATGCCAAAAAGAAAAAAAAAAATCAGCAATAATCAGGTATCGGAGTCATTTTAAGCACATGTGGACCACATTAACAACTGGAGCAGAAAAGAATAGTGTCACAGATTTAATCTTCCCATCTCCTTGGCTTGGTAACTTCTTGTGCTCTGCTTTACTCGGCCGAGTTTGGTAGCATTAATTTTAACATTGCATTATAATGATTAATTAAAATTGTAAAAATTCACAGCTAGCATAAAAGTAGTCACCTTCAAAGCAAGCAGTCTTTCTGGCATCTGCCTTCATTAGCGCTCATCAAGGTTCAGGACGGCATTAACAGATGCCAGAATATAGTTCCAGCATAAACGTGACACCATTCAAATTCTGTTCAGCATTTCAGGGCTTAATGAGCAGAAGACAAAGACCACATAATTGAGGAAGAGTACACTTTAGAATCAGATCTACCGCTAGGAGCTCTGAATTCTGCCAGAGCCCAGTCCTAGGCACTGCTTTCAGATCACAGCCCAAATGATAGTAAAACATCTTTATAATCACAGGCATTACTCTATATATGGTTTGAGTCTTCTTCTAGGTATCTATGCTCTTGTACAGGAGCTTAGCCTAGAATGGGTGGCAGAGCTAGTGCTGGGCTAGTGCTGGGGCTAGTGCTGGGCAGACTTATACAGTCTGTGCTGGGACTGGTAGTTGGGAGGCGGGGATAGTGCTGGGCAGACTTATAGGGTCTGTGCCAGAGCTGGTGGTGGGAGGCGGGACTGGTAGTTGGGAGGCGGGGATAGTGCTGGGCAGACTTATAGGGTCTGTGCCAGAGCTGGTGGTGGGAGGCGGGACTGGTAGTTGGGAGGCGAGGATAGTGCTGGGCAGACTTATATGGTCTGTGCCAGAGCTGGTGGTTGGGAGGCGGGGTTGGTGGTTGGGAGGCGGGGATAGGGCTGGCCAGACTTATACGGTCTGTGCACTGAAGAGGACAGTACAAATAAAAAAGTAGCACATATGAATTTATCTTCTTGGGCAGACTGGATGGACCGTGCAGGTCTTTTTCTGCCGTCATCTACTATGTTACTATGTTACATGTACAATTATGCTTGAATTCAACTGATTGTCTTTTTACCAAATCCAAGCTCAAGGCAAATTCATTATTTATTATTAATTAATAAGTTGAGGGACGTTGACTTGGCTAAGATGACTATTTCACTGTTGGCATTAATCTCAACGAGGAACTAATCTGGAGAAACCTTCCATCATCATTTCTTTAAAAGACAGAATGCAGATTCGATCACATTACCGCACTATTGCAGAAATATCACTGGCTCCCAGACAAACAGCGTATTATTTTCAAGCTCCTCACTCTGACTTTTAAGGCTTTCAAAATGGGTGTCCCTTCTTACTTATTTTGTTACAATTGTACCCCACATTTTCCCACCTATTTGCAGGCTCAATGTGGCTTACACAGTACCGTAAGGCGTTCGCCATTTCCGATAGAGAAAACAAATACAAAGAGATGTTATGGTTGGATAAGGTTCATGTGTTATAGACACATTGGGGAATCGTAGAGAGGAAGAGTTATGCAGTGTCTTTTACAAGCTTTGGTTTCGTTGTGTTGCAGGGTTTAGGCACTTAGGTTGGGTCGATAGGGTATGTCTTTTTGAACAGGTTGGTTTTTAGTAATTTCCGGTAGTTTATGTGGTCGTATGTTATTTTCATGGCTTTTAGTAGTGCGTTCCACAGTTGTGTGCTTATGTAAGATAAGCTGGATGCATAAGTTGATTTATATTTGAGTCCTTTGCAGCTTGGGTAGTGGAGATTTAGGTATGTTCATGTTGATTTAATTGTGTTTCTTGTTGGTAGGTCTATGAGGTCTGTCATGTATCCCGGGGCTTTGCTGTAGATAATTTTATGGACCAGGGTGCAGATTTTGAAAGCAATACTCTCTTAATGACTTCCGCCTAGTTCTTCTCAGTCCTAGAAATGTGCAGCTTGCGAATATTAGGCATTGTGCTTTTGATTTTGCCTCCCTTTCTTTCTGGAATTCCCATCTCTCTTCCCATCCATGCTGAGCAATATTTTAAAACTTTTGATAAGACCTGGCTCTTCAAAAGGACTTTCTTGCTAGACTAGGTCTGTTTGGCTGTTTTGCCCTGCTCTGTGGTTTTTGTTTTGTTTTTTTGTTTTTTTACTTTCCTGTTTTCCCTCCTCTTCTGCCTACTGCCCTCTCCCTTTCCTTCACCCTATTTTAGCCAAGGTTGTGTGAACGGGTGCGAGTGCCTACCTTTTCTGTCCAGAATTTTGTAGTTCTTTTCTTTTTGTTGTTTTTGTATTATTCGGTTTATAAACCGCTGTGATCTAGCAGTAAGGTAGGGCAGTATAGCAAGTACCAAAAAACCATAACATGCATGAGCATTTGCTGATTTAGGTGGGAAATTATCAAAATGGGCTACTGTTAAGTCAGGTTATTTTACTGGATCCCATTTTATGCAATAAGACTCTGTGATAAAATAACCTGACTTAACAGTAGCCCATGTTGATAATTTACCGCCTCGGTACAGCAGTGAATGGGCATAGCTAGAGCTGCTTCTAATAAGTTATTTGGGTCTTAAATCACAGGTTAAATGAATGCAGTGTTCTCAGCCTACTTAAAATAATTTCACTTCAAGGACTCTGGAAAAGAATGTCCAAGAATAAATATATTTGACTTTTTTGACCTTCTTATGCCTATACAAAGTCCCATTCCTTCAACGAAAGCTCATTAACCAAGTAATCATGGAGAATACATGCATGCAACACACAATGCATGACAGAGATGGACTACTCTGCTACTGAAGATAAAACAGAAGTTGTAAACAGCAAGGAGGAGGGAGCACTTGCACTTCTAAATCAGCAAGGCATTCAGCCCAGGCTCACTGCTGCTCTCTGCTGGATGAGGGTGAGTAAAGCTGTGCCTTTAGCCAGTGCTTTGAGTTATTACTGTACAACTTTTAAGAGCAAACAATACAGATTACATGGCCTGTGCAAGGGTCTCTGGTGCCCCCCTGCAAACTATCAGTCATCCTCGCCCCAGCATCTCCTTTCTCTCTTCTCCCTCCCCCTACTCCCACCCACCCCTCTTTTCAGCCCCAGCTCCATTCTCTCACCCCTCCACTGGATCAGCTCCCACGGGTCTGGCACGCAAGCAATGCGTGCTCCTCCAAGCCACAGATTAACTACTGGTTTCAGGAAACCGAAGTAGTTAAAATTTTGTGACTCAGGAGTACACGGTGCCGGCGCACCAGACCATTTGACTAGAGGCAGAGTGGCGGCAGTGAAAAAGAGCAGGGCAGCTGGGGAGGGCTAAAGCCAGACGCCCCCGAATGTTGGCACCCCCCTGCTCTTCATACCCTGCTTACCGCATTCCGCTGGCCCTGACAGAATAGGCTCATTCCTCTTCTCTTGCTATATTTATAGAAATAAAACTTGCAGAAACTATGTTCTATCACTGCTGATCCCTGATCCACAGCTTTGAGAGGATCTACATACACACATACAAAACACTATTTCTAAAAAAAAAAAAAAAAGTGATTATAGCCGTTTAGTACACTGAATTTCACTTTTTTTCTTTAAAAAAAAAAAAAAAAGCGTGCGAGTGTATATGTAGATCCTCCGACAGTTGTTGATCAGAAATCAGCAGTGATGAACACACAGTTCCTGCAAGTTTTCATTTCTTTAAATATAGCAAGAAAAAAGAGAAGGGCCTATTCTGTGTTGTTTGCTGTTGAAAGTGTACAGTAATAACTCAACGCATTGGCTAAAGGCATAGCTATACCCACCTTCATCGGACAACACATATCTATATATATGTATGTATACAAACATACATACACCTCTTAGCTTACTTGGATGTGTCATAGGCTAATATCATACTTTTAACAACAGCTTACACTCTTCAAAATAGTTCTCTGTCAGTCAATTCTGTTTTAATTGTAAAAAAAATGATACCAGTAATCATCTAAAGATTTGTTGTCAGACTCTTAACTGGTCACTTACTGGTCAGTGCAGCAAAGTGCCCGAGCCCACTGCGGAGTTCGGAGACCTTGACGTCAGTATCAGAGCTCCCAAAGAGACTGGGTGGGACCATTTCTGGGGTTTTTGTTTCCAGCAGGTTTGGGCCTTTGCCAAGAATTCCATATCCCCATACAAACACATGTCCTTCCTCTTAACAAGAATAAAAACAGAAATTAAACTCAGAATCTTTTCAGAGACTTAAGCATTTCTTCATTAGAGACTTATTATAGTATTTCTTTCATCCAATCGAGATGTCCAAAATATTTTACAATTATATAGAGAGGCCTGTCCAGTGTTTGTGCTATGTGCTACCATGTGGAGAACCTGGGTTCAATTCCCAAGCTAGGGAATGCTGTGGAGGAAAAAGAGAAATCTCAGTATCACTCTTCAGTGACACAATTCACTGGATTTAGGGACCATGATTAGGTGTTCCAAAGGAAGCTGTAGTGCTTTGCTCCTGGTCAATGACTGGTACAGTGATAACAGGGCTAAAAGTGGAAGGGGCATAAAACTCCAAGTAGTTCAAAAAGATGTGAAGCATAGGAAGGAGTGGCCTAGTGGTTAGGGTGGTGGACTTTGGTCCTGGGGAACCGAGGAACTGAGTTTTGATTCCCACTTCAGGCACAGGCAGCTCCTTGTGACTCTGGGCAAGTCACTTAACCCTCCATTGCCCCATGTAAGCCGCATTGAGCCTGCCATGAGTGGGAAAGCGCGGGGTACAAATGTAACAAAAAATAAAAATAACCTAATATGGAAGACATTATCAATTGAGTTGAAAGCCCGAAAGGTGCAAGAGGAAACTATCAGAACAACAAATATTCTTGAAACCACCTTTAAAAGGTGGAAAGTCACTTTGGACACCTGTTTCGATACCTAGACTCATTAACACTTTTCAAAGAGCAGAGGCACAGAACCATGTGAGTAAAGTGAAGCACAGGGATGCTACAGTATTACTGGGATCACAGAGAGAAGTAGCAACACAGGAACCAATACAGTACTTTACAAACATCTTCCATCCTTGTACACCGTTCACATTTTGTTTAAAAATAATTAGAAATGCATTAAGGTAAGCTACATAGCATACTCTATATGTGAAAGAACAATTATAAAAATATTTTAAAATAATTAAGAAACCAAAGACTTATTTGCATAAATCCTCCCACCCTTTTGTGATAGCAAACTGAACAAATGCCTTAAGTCAGTGTCTGATCACAGCAGCTAGCTGATTTGAATACTCCTTGGTAAGGGTCAAGCTGTTTCTATTGTATGAAACGAATTTGAAGCCCAAGTCTAAGCGTGCTGAACACAAAACTGCCAGAATATGCTTGGATAGCTATTCTTTAAGTACAGATGAGGAAAGGCTATACAAAAAAATATCATGTATTTCAACATCCCTTGGGGCACACTGTCAGGTCCACTGTTGTAAACATGGAAACCGTTTGTAACCAAGAAAACACGGCCTCAATCAAGCCATCATCCAACAACTACTGATTTTGGAAGAAGGAAACTGCCAAGGAAAGTCACTACGAAACCTAAGAATACTTTCAAAGCCAGAGGTTCTGAGATTGGGGGAAAAGCAAGTGTGATATTATTGAATAGTCAACATAACAGCCATGACTGTACGGTGGGGGAGGGGGGAGAGAGGCAAGAAGTAAGGTACTGCTGCAGAAAAGGAATACAACGTGCTGCATAACATTTGTGAAGAAATATTTAGGGGACATAGCACACATGTGGGAGAAAGTTTTATGGTCTAATTCTGGTCTCAATGCTAAGCAAAGCAAAAACAGCACCTCACCCCGTTAAATACTCTAAATATGGTGGTAGGAACAGCATTATGCTGAGGGGTGCTCTGCAACAGGGAGGACAGGGAGACTTGTGAAGACTTAATGAAGGAAAGATGGAAGGCACAAAGGACAGGCAGGTGCTGGAGGAAAATCTGTTTCAGCTTGAAAGACCTAGAACTGGAGAGAAGATTCACCTTTGAGCAGATCTATGACTCTAAGCAGTAGTGTGGTTCAGCAAGAAGACAAATGAATGTGCCTGCATGGCCTGGTAAAATCCCAGCCCAGAATCCAATAGAAAATCTGTGGCAAGTCTTGAAGACTACAATCCACAGACCAACTGCAGACAACTTGAAAGAGCTTAAGCTATTCTGCCACAAAGGGGCAAAAAGTATACCACACCACTGAGCAAAATTACTGTAGTTGTTTAGAACATATGTCTATCTATGGCTATTACTGTGAAAGGAGCTTCCACCAAGTATGGAATCATGGGATGTGAAAAAAAACTTAATCTACGTTTCATTTGCATATTATTAATTATAGAACAAAAAGTAATTAGCGTGTTCTATAGATGAGTGAAAACAAAGTCTTACTTTAAAAGTACTTTTAATTGTATTTTTTTACAACATACAGTAGAATGTAAAAAAAAAAATGTACAACAGTGTGAGGATTTACAAGGATCTGTAACTTTCAGGTCCTCTTGCAACTCACAAATCAGAATTACAATTACAGTGCCCCAGTTTCCTGTGGCAGATTATTTCATGATTCTCTGACTAGAAACAGTTTGCAAATTCTGCAGCAGAATTATACAGCACTATGTGCATATACCTTAATATACAGTACGATGCCGATATCCAGAGTTGGAACAGGCCCATCCACTAGCAGTGTATCACCCCCCCCCCCCCCCCCCCGTCTCCATTTATTTCTGTTACATTTGTACCCCGCGCTTTCCCACTCATGGCAGGCTCAATGCAGCAGGCAATGGAGGGTTAAGTGACTTGCCCAGAGTCACAAGGAGCTGCCTGTGCCGGGAATCGAACTCAGTTCCTCAGTTCCCCAGGACCAAAGTCCACCACCCTAACCACTAGGCCACTCCTCCACTCCTTGCCAGTGGCCTAGCATTGCCCCCCTCTAAACCTACCACGTTGCACAGGACAGTACCTTCCCAGCGATTCACCCTCACCGTCCGCTGTAGGAAATTAAGACAGCAAGAGCGGGGACTTGGCAGAGAAAAGTCTTTTCCCCTTTCCTTTTCATCTGGACCACCCCCTTGCCAATGATAAATCGGTGTCGTACTGTTGTAATGTTTTAGGCACATTTTAATTTCACTCTATATTCCACTCCATCCACATTCTGGATGGATCACAATAAAAATATAATCTATACAAACACAGAGACACAAATCTAGACAACTCCACACAACAATTAAAATCAGCATATGTGATTTACCAGTTCAAGTTCTCACCCACCAACCCATTCAACTGCCAGCTCATTACTTAATAAGTCAACTGCCTTAGCTTAATAGTTCCCCAAGCTAGATCCCATACATCCAGAAAGCCTGTTAAAATAGGAAGGCTTTCAACTTCTTCCTAAACAGAGTTAATCAATAGAAATAAAACATGGAAAAGAAAATAAGATGATACCTTTTTTATTGGACAAAACTTAATACATTTCTTGATTAGCTTTCGAAGGTTGCCCTTCTTCATGTTTTATTTTATTTCTATTGATTACCTTTAAAAGTGGACTAACATGGCTACCACACCTCTCTAAACAGAGTTACACTCTCCATTGTTCTCAGTTCCAGTGGTAATTTATTCCAGGGGTGGACATGTAACCGAGAAGATAATGATTTTGAGACTGACAGAGTTGCCTAACTAAAGGAGTAAGAATGTTTATACATTTTCAAGATTGTAGTAATATATTGCAGGGGATCCCCATCTAATAGCCAATAACTAATCATTAACCTCTTGAATTTTATTCTCCATATAACTGGGAGCCATTTTTTTCCTTGACTACTTATTTGGGAAAAAGGTTGTGTGTATGTTTATTGAAATTTTTGATTAACTGCAAAAATTAGTGCTGGGAAGGGAGGGGAGGGGAGAAAACAGAAGAAAGGATCTGGGAAATTAAGAGAAGATTCTAGAGAAGGGATATCAGAGAGGAGGGGCAGAAGAGGGAAAGGAAAGAGGGATGGGTAGGGGGATCAGTGAAGGAGAAAAGAGGGGATTCTGGATTAGGGAGAGGAAAAAAATTAATTCCACCACACTCCACAACCACCCCTTCCAAACTCCTCTCACTCACTCTTCTCCTCCACAGGCCACAACCACAAATCACGGGAGAATGTGCGCCCTGGTTATTACCATATCTTAATCCCCATATGACTACTGGCTTACCATTTAACAAAGCACTGTTTGTGCCTCCACATACGGCCTGCTTTACCTTCCCAACCTCCGTGAACGGTAATCGTCTAGGAATGTTAACCTGTTAAAAAAAGATAAGGGGGGGGGGGGGGAAGAGAGAGAAAAATCTTTTTTTGAGAACATATAAGAACACAAGAAATACCATACTGGGTCAGAGCAGTCCATCTAGTATCTTGTTTCCAACAGTGGCCAATCCAGTTCATTGGCAGGATCCCAAAAAGTAGCTTTTATTCCTACTCCTTATCCCCAGGGATAAGTGATGGCTTTCCTGAAATCTACCTTAACGGTTTATGGACTTTTCCTCCAAAACTTGTCCAAACATATTTTAAACCCAAATACGCTATCTGCTTTTACCACATCCCCAGCAATGAATGTTACAGCTTAATGACAACTTACATCTCAGAACTAATTTAAATTAAAATGTGTGCTCCTGTAATTTTTTTTTTGTTCTTTTTTTACCTTTTAAGTTTGTAAAGCATGATTCTCTTAGTGAGATCATGAAATATTTTTAATGTCAGCGTTCACCAACACATAGGAGATCTATGTGATTCGTAGATTCAACATCTGCCTCGAGTGCGTTGGAGCTCTAGGGGTCCCAGCTATTGCACAAAAGCTGTATCTGTAGGTAGTGCATACATAATGGGTTACAAAAGAAAACAGGATCTGAGACCCCCTACTGAGTGCTCTCACTGTATTGGCGAGGCTGGAGAGAGAGAAGGGTGAGGGAAAAAAAAAACAAAGATGTATACAAGGGAAAAACAACTCTGTTTTTTTTCTTCCCTGGTTGAAACATGTGCAATACTCAACATGTGTGTGAAAAAAAAATGTGTGTTTCCTTATGAAAAAGGACATTATACAACAGTAGCTATGAATAAAGGATCACAGCAGGCAGTATATCAAATACATGACCCATAATGATATAGGTGTCACTGCCAACTGTGGGACTTCCTTTCTCAAGCTGGGTTCTTCCCAGGACACAGCACGAGACCATCCTTACAACCCTGCTCAGTGAAGTGCAGTTTCCTGGACTGAGGACTTTGTTTTGACTTTGTTGACCACTCCCCTTCTATCTCATCTCAAAGATTTGGTCTGGATGGCCAAGTACTTCACTGATTTTCCTTTTTCCTTCTATGCCATCCTATTTCATGTGGAGTTCTCCAGAGATTGGTTCTTGCCCCTCTACTTTTCAACCTTTTCCCCAAGTTCATTCACTACCATTATCCAAGGTTTTGGCATTAGTGGCTTCTAGTATGCCAATGATATCCTCATCCTTGCTTACCATGAACATTGGTATCCTGATCATACCAACCTGAATTCTTTGGACACTGTGACTACCTGGCTTCTATTGCAGCAAACTCAACCCCTGTAAGATACTGGCACTGTGGCTCACTGGTGGGCCTTTTAAGCCTGATGTTTCTCCATTTCCCTAGGAAGTACCTGGGTGTCAACATTGACCATCAGTTAAAATTTTGATGCACAGATTTCTGCAACCATCCAAGGTTTCCATTTCTGCTTTGAGACAGATTCGCTCCATCAGATATATTGCCTTGATCCTCCTGCTTAGTACACACTAAATATAGACATTATTCTAACTTGTAGGACTGGCAAGAAAGCATTTTCAATGCCTCTAAGCAGTACAAAATTCCACTGCATGAGTCATTGTGAGTGTCATAAAATGGGGTTCTGCTAGGCCATTATTAGCCGTTATGCTGGTTGCCAGTACCAGCACAGTTACAATTCAAAGTGATGAGAGTGACCTTTTGTGTTTTGTGGAAGAACGGACCCAAATATTTACAACAGAAGCTTGACTGGTGTGCCCCAGGGTAAAAGTTGCAATCTTTTCAAGATGCTCCATTGCACATACCCTCAATGAAGACGAAGGGACTATAGAATCATAATAGAGCTTTTACAACGAAGGCCCAACCAAACTGCCACTGATGTTACTGTATGTCAGGAAAGGAATTATTTGACATTCAGGAGAAAATTTAAAACCTTCCTGTTTCCAGAGGGAGCATAACATTTGGGAGCTCCCACTGTATATCGGTTATTATTTTGTAATTTGCCTCGGGTGAACTTTCGGATTTGGAAAGGTGATTAATAGATTTGCCTAAATAAAATAACTGTGTGTATTGTGGACTTAGATTTGCCAATTTCAAATGTTCCCAAAACAGACTGCTGCTATTAAACTTTTTTGTAAAGCTTCCAAATACGATCATGTCACCCCTCTATTATCCAGTGATCAACGGCTTCCTATCTCTGTTAGAATACAGTTTAAGGTCCTCCTCCTTACTTGGAATCCTCTCTAATTCCCTACACAGCCTCTTGTCTTCTCTGATCTCGGGAGAGTAATCTCCTAACAGTCCCCAATGTAGCCCATTCACAAACTTGACTATCAGATGTTTTGCTTTCTACTATTTAGCTCCCTTCCTCTGGAATTCTCAACCATCCCTACTGTACACTGAATCATTCTACAAGAAATTTGAAGCTGTTCTCAATATGGCCTTCAGAGTAACCTGCCTTTCAATCTGGATCGTTGAGCAGGTTAATTTAGTTTCTCAGAATGATTGTTTTCTTTCCTCTCTCTCTCTGTACTTATCCCTTTCCTATCCCAGTAATTGGAATTGCTTTCCATGTCCCTCCTTTCTTATTATATTATGCTTTGTTTTGTAAACCGCTTTACTGTTATTCCCTTTGAAAGGTGGTATAGTAAATCTCAATAAACATAGTTGACAAGAGCTCCAACTGACCCAGCAGTTCAGAGGAGGAGGAAGAAGAAACTGACAAGTTAAATTAAATCAATAACAGTATAGCGAGACAGAAGATGATACGTTATATATTGAAAGACTTGCTTTCGAAGAAGGTCAGTGGGTGACAAATTCTAGGACTGATAGATGAGACATGTTTTGAAAGCACAAAGCAAGTCTCTTTAGAGATAAAGTTAGAACTTTGCAAAGCCCTAACTATGGAGAGACAAATTCCAAACAAACAACTGAGAAAATGATTACTGCAATGAACCACAACCTGTAAGTAGACTAAAACCAAATGTTTAGATAACGGAGATGCAAAAGCAGAGAACCCACTGTTCTGTTGGTTTTCGGAGAAAAAGCATTATTTTCAGGAATGCTCACAACTCCAAAGCTGTTTGGTAAACACATATATGGAGAAACAGTTATCTTAGTGCACTTTACAAGCACTAAACAAATTTGCACATCTCCAATAGTGTCTACAAATAACCCTACTTTCTTGCTGTGTTACCATAGTTCTCCAATGTTTTTAATTATATATGATGTCAAAACAGTAGCAAGCAGATGATCAAAAGCAAACGCCGGCGCTAGAGGCTGTTAGCGCCATACCAGCACCGGAGTTTGATCAGAGCCCTTGAGCGCGTGAAACGAGGTTGAGGGCTCTTAGCACAAGTAGCCTGCAAATGCATGCTAATCAGCGCTTAATGCATTCATCCCCAATGATCAGCGTCCAGCGCGCCAAAGATTGGGTCGCTGGCCATGACAAACCCTACGCCAGCTCCGAGCTGGCGTTAGGGTTTGCAGATCATTGGGGAGAAATGGTGAGCCCTGTCCAGCATGCATTTGCATGCTGGCAGGCCCCCATTGCCCCCTACAGCAAACCTGCCAGCGAGGGCAGTTGAGGACGTCCAAAATTTGGACGTTTCTGTGACGGGGCAGTTGAGGATGTCCAAATTTTGGACATTTCGGCAATGGGCAGTTAAGGACGTCCAAAATTTGGCCATCCCTGCAACAGGGCAGTTGAGGCCATCCATCTTCTGATTTAAAGATGAACGTCCTTCTCTTTTCATTGGTCTCCAGCCCAGACCTGTCAAACAAGTGCAGGAGGATTGTGCTGAGCGCATGCTCAGGCACAATTCTCCCGCACTTCTACCCCATAATCAGAGATAATTGCGCTGCTTAAAATTGCATGCATTATTTCTGATCATAGGTCTAATAGCGCTATTTTACAGCGCTGTTGGAACAGCGGGGGGTTTTTGATCATCTGCCTGTAGAAGAGGTACAATTTTCTTTTTAAGTTCTACAAACAAAAAAAGCAACACTGGGCCTTCAAGACTGGGACAATTTAAATTGTCCCAGTCTTGAAGGCCCAGTGTTGCTTTTTTTGTTTGTATACTTTCTGTGTATGCTGTATTACCCTCTCTATTTGTGCTTTTTAAGTTCTAAACATCTACATAAAGTAGAATATTTTCCAAAGAGGCAATCATTAAAACACCCTGGCACTTGAAGGTGCCACAGTCCTAACAAGTTTAGTTTAAACAGGAAGACTGAAAGAGGTGAAAAGCAAGTGATCAGAACTAACCCACTGCAATGCAAAGTGAGCCAACAGGGCAACTTAAATCAATCTACTCCTAATTATGTCTATTACTAAACCTGAGTCTCTTTGGACACTAACACTTCTTAATTCACCTTATTCCTACAGCTACTGATAATAAAGTAAAAAAAAAAATTTGTTAACTTAACAGTTGCAAGAGTAAAAACTGTATAAGCATGGAAGAGGGAGGTCCTTCTTCCTCTTAACTGACAGCTACAGCATATTTGGGAATTTTTATCTTTTCACAAAATTGAGCACTCTTAAGATGAAATAAGATGCCACCATTTAAAAATATGGGACTCCTATATTGTACAGAGGAGTGGGAGTAAACAGTGAGGTTATCTACTTTAACAGAGATCCTCCACAAACAGCAGGATAAATTAGCCACATATCAACAGTCATCCCTGACAGTACCTCTTCTGATCTGCTCTACTAGAGCCCCCAAAATGTCAGCAAAATTCTGGACATGTGCAAGCACTCTGTCCTGAGCAATCATTGCCTCTCCCCCTCAGTCTATTCCATAGCTTAAACAACTTGAACCATGAGGGGAGGTGGGAAGCACTATGTAGTTGATTTATCCTGCTGTCCACAGAGAACCCCTAATACAGGGCACAAAACCTCACTTCCTCCATGTACAAGCCACACATGGGTGACTCCCAGGCTGAAAATACAAAAGTTACAAACCATATTCAGCCCCAAGCAACCCCAAGTGCCACTGCTGTGTGGGTTAAAGGACTCCAATGTACTCCAAGAACGTCTTAGCTTTACAGGGGGGACCAAAGTAAAATTGGGTTATGAGTAGGACCCTAGAGGACCATTTCTTTGAGAGAATATACTGGCTATCTATGTGAAGTTCCCACTGGACTGATGTGTGTATACCAAATTGTACACAAAAGAATGGGACAGGGGTAATTGTATCTGACGAGTCAGAATAAACTAGAGACCCTATTTGAGGAGATCATTCAGTGCTTGTTGGTTTAACAACTGGAAGCATGTTTGTTGACGTTTGAATGCAATTTTAAAAGTCTGACCTGGTGCCATTTGGTCCAGAGGAACATATGGCTGCAGTATTTCACCCAGTCCTCTTGGAACTGGAGTTCCAATGTATCTTCTGATTTCAGATTACTCACGTATTCAGCGCACCTGATAGACTGTCCTATGGGATAGCAGTCTATATTCATTATGCCTGGAATGCTGTCCTGAGGGTTGGCTGTCTGTATGAGAACAAGCTTGCTTGACTGTCCAAGGATTGAGGAGTGCGACAAGATAGGATACAGAATCTAGCAGGAGTACCCAGTTGCAAGGGATGGGTTTTCAAGGGCGTAGAGATCAGCCATGAGAATTAGTTAAATGAATTCTGATGAAATTTAATGAATGAGATGGACCCTAGCATCAGGTAACTATGATTCGTATTATTCTTTCCAATGTGCATCACATTGTATTTTTCCACATTTAATTTCGTCTGCCATTTGGTTGACCTGTCTTCCAATTTCCCTTCCCTCGTCGCAAGTTATAAACCTTTAATGCATGCCTTCTGAATTGTAGCCCAAGGTGCATTAAGTTTAGGGAAAGTGTTTCTCTGCTCCTTACAGGGCTCAAAATCTACATGGGAGTCAACTTCTCAAAAACAACTAGGAACAACAAATAGGTTCTCCATGGAGAGACCGATGGGTTTTGCTCATGAAAGACCCCCAAGCACCTATAGATCTGGTACCTTGATAATCTAAGATTGTATCTCGAGCAATAGAAAACAAAATAATTTGCCCTAGGTCCCAAGGAGCCTCAGAGAATTAAAATCCTGATTATCATGAATCCATCGAACTATTAATTATCCATCCAACTGTGCCAACTGTGATAGCGTGAGTGAGAGTTGAATACTGAGCCTTCACAGAACAGCCAGGCTAGACTAGGCAAGGAATGTAAACAAAAATTCTTTATTTCTTAAACCAAAATATTCTGAAGCCTACTTATTGCACAGGCAGGCTTACTATACATATAGTTTATAAAGTCAGTAAATAGTCCTTCCAGGTTAACTTCTTGCTCAACCCCAAACACAGGATGCAGCAGTTTAAAGAGCTTACTGTAGCCCAGATCTACCATCACCCCACTCCTCAGCCTGGACACACATATATAGCGGAGAGCAGTTCTTCTGCCGGGCCTGTCTTCAGACACTGTAGCACTTCCTGGGAACCCCCCCTGGAGGACCCTTCCTCCCTGTTCTGTTCCCCTTCTAGGGATTTTAACTCTTTCTATCTGGATCCCACCCTCTTGGCTCAGAAGGCTAGCTGTGTCTGCCTCAACCATGTCCTTTCTACTACACACTGCAGTCTCAAGCCTTTTAAGGTGATCCTGCAAGGCAGGGTTATTAAGGGAGACTAGCAACTTCCTATACACTCCTTCACACCAACCACATTTTTTTCATATTAAAAAAGTGTCTATTAAGAGTATCCGCTAGAGGCTCTATGGGCACATATCGGCACTTCAACTGTTATGGAATTTGTGACAGAAGACTTGAATTTAAGGCTGAGAAAGTGCTAGGAGCACTGTCACTAAACCTGCAGGAGAGTCAGTCCCCACCAGTCAGCCCAGTTAGGATTATTTGTTTTGGAGCAGTGAGATACTTTCAAGGCACTGTATTGATTTCAAAAAGATAAACACTTGCTAAATATGGTCTTGGAGGGACTAATCCAAATATAATTGCAAAAGCTATGGATGTGAAAGGCAAAGCATTTGAAAAAAAAAAAATCAGAATTCTCTGGTCTCTATTCAATGCAAATAAATCTTTTGCCTTGTACCAAAGAAAATTCAAAGATCGTGAGGACTTAATTTCCCAAGACTGCTTCTGTACAGTTCTGAACCAAAGTTGCTTGGCTTCCGTCCCACTGAAAAGACAGTGAGCATGGGATAATGAAAAAGTTTAAACAAAAAAAACCAGCACCACGAGCCTTTAAAAATGGAACACAGTTCTTTAATGAATGAGCCTTGACAAAAAGACCCGACACGGGCCGTGTTTCGGTGACTAGCACCTGCGTCAGGGGTCACAGTGATGACGTGGAAAACTTGGGGAATAACTCGAATATATTCCTCTACAATATATTATTCCTTACCCCACGTCTCATATAGTGAAAGCTACAAAGCACCAAGGCACTTTCACTTTCTGTATCC
The DNA here is from genome assembly GCF_901765095.1 of Microcaecilia unicolor. Taxonomy (NCBI): domain Eukaryota; kingdom Metazoa; phylum Chordata; class Amphibia; order Gymnophiona; family Siphonopidae; genus Microcaecilia; species Microcaecilia unicolor. The sequence continues at coordinate 36,723,742 of NC_044043.1, forward strand.
AAATGGTTTTTCATCCATTTGGATATAGAAAGTGAAAGTGCCTTGGTGCTTTGCAGCTTTCACTATATGAGACGTGGGGTAAGGAATAATATATTGTAGAGGAATATATTCGAGTTATTCCCCAAGTTTTCCATGTCATCACTGTGACCCCTGACGCAGGTGCTAGTCACCAAAACACGGCCCGTGTCGGGTCTTTTCGTCAAGGCTCATTCATTAAAGAACTGTGTTCCATTTTTAAAGGCCCGTGGTGCTGTTTTTTTTTGTTTGGACTTTAGTTTGTACTTCGTTCCCTCTCTTTTGTTATATTATAATGAAAAAGTTTAACAGTGTGGGAGATATAGATTCCCATATAAAGTCCTTCACCTGACGCTAGAGACGGAATCAAGTGCAGGATGCCTGACTCAGTGGCCAGTAGATTCTAAAAAGTGAATTTTGTGGCAGAAGAATGACAAATCCATTAAACTGTGGAGAAACCTGAGATAGTAGGAAACTCTGAAGGGGTAACCCATAAAACAAAGAATACTGGCTGGGTGGACTTGAGGGCACCATTGATTGTCTCCTGTGAAGTTCAGTTTTGGTTTAGTTTATCAGTTAATTAATACAACACTTCCCTCAAATAATTGCATCAAAGCAACTACAAATAATTGCATCAAAGCAACTGTGTAACATCACAGTTTTTACTAGAATGGCTCCTAAAAACTAAGATCAGCCAGGTGGACACGGGGAAGCCAAACTTTGCCCCCTATATGAGCATCAAGAAACTGATGTGAACATACCAACCCTAGTGAACTGAACTGGATAGGTTACCATGGGCGAATGATGCAGGGCTCAATGGAAACTGACCCAACTTTCCTTAGAGCAGCTTCAGTTTTCATGTTCCTGACCAGGAGATTGTGCCCGTCTGCACTGGTTGCCCACATACAGTTTTTGATGTAATGGACGAAGCAACATTAACTCGCCCAAGGCTGATCTTGACACAGGAGCAGTTCCAGAAGGAGGGCAGGAGACAGCTATTACCAGTGGGAAGAGCTATGTCCTGGTAATGACTGAACGCACACTCTAGTGGAGCAGCAGTGAGGCCTGTCTTCTTGGGATGCTGCTCATAAAGACAGGCAACTGGCACGGTTCAGTAATTAGTACTGCTATACATTCTCTGAATACTACAGGGAGAGAGCTCTGCTTAGGCCTCTACTGGTTCCCTCTTCTCATCCTCTGGGAGGGGGGGGGGGGGGAAGACCGTTGCCTTGGAAGAAAGAGAGGGCAGGACAGCATCAGCCTGGGAAAGGTGAGCTGGTTTGAAAAAGGGGGGGGGGCAGGAGGCTGAGAGGTTGAGTATGCAAGAAGAAAAAAGTAAATGAGAAGGGGATGAATCTGGAGAGGTGCCACTGGGCAAGCGAGAAAAAGAATGAAAGACAATAAGCCTACGAAGGGGTAAGAACAAGACAACGATGGGGGGGGGGGGGAGGGAAAAAGTGGATGACTGGTTGAGTCTAGAAGAGGGTTCAAGGAAGGGTGATAGAAAAGGGTTAGACGGGGTTATGCTGGACAGGTGGGAAAAGGGAAGACATTAAGAGGAGATGAAGGGAAGGGGGTGTGAGAGGGAAGGGATGGAAAAGAAAGCTACAAGGGTGACAGACAGAAGGGGTTAAGTCACACACCACAAACCAGTCACTCACTACACCTGTGTAATCACGCACACACACTCACCCCCACTATTCACAAGTCATTCGCTTGCTCTTCTCCTCACACATACACACCTCTCCCAATTCATTAACTCACATAACCTTTCACACAGACTCCAACTACACACCTGTAGGCAATCCCCCATTAATTCTAACACACTTCCTAAGTGGTCACACACACCTGGATAAAGGGTCATGGATTTGATATACTGCCTTTCTGTGGCTACAACCAAAGTGGTTTACACATATTATATGCAGGCATTTTTTCTGTCCCTAGTGGGCTCACAATCTAAGTTTGTACCTAAGGCAATGGAAGGTTAAGTGACTTGCCCAGGGTCACAAGGAGCTGCAGTGGGAATCGAACCCAGTTCCCTCACTCAGTTCCCCACATAGATCTCAACTACACATTTGTTGAAATCCCCCTACTCCATCTTGCAAAGTCCATGTGTCTCATGTATTTATTTTACTTAAATTTTAAGAAGCACAATGAATGCTACTCATGTTTTTAAGTAAGAAATGTGCATTGGTCATTACCTGGGGTCCCATAAGAGAAAAGGTTAAGAAGCGCTGTTCTAGCCAACAGCTAACATACCTGAGTAAACTCTGTGACAGAAGCAAGCTGCAAATATTCAGAATTGCCCCAGCCAAACAAGTCTCCTTCATCAGAAACTGCCAGACAGCAATCTCCGTAAGTGGCTACCTGAATGATATTCACGCCTGCGATGTCACCACTCAGTTTAGTAGGAAAACTGGCAATATTGTAATGACCAAGACCTGGTAAGGCAAAAACACAAGACGACCATAGATGGTGGCTCCCAGTGCGGACTTACTCAACTATTGTTTTTAGTGAACAGCAAGCAGTTTTGGGAACATGAATTGATATTGATAAAAGTATGAAATATTTATGAATATAAAAATCCTAGATAATGGGTTAACAGTGGTTCTCAAGCTAGCCAGTGTGGGACATAACTAGCTAGTTGGATTTTCAGGACATCCAAAAGAAATATCCATGAGAGAGATGTGCATAGAAATCTTTTATGTATATTCATTGTGGATACTGTGAAAATCAATTGGCTGGGTCTATCTGGAAGACTGAGGTAAGACCAAAATAAGCCCTTATGCTTACCGATGAATCATTTTTTTGCTACAGATTTTCTCCCAGTTTCCAAAAATGACTTGCCGGTAAGCATAAGGGTTTATTTTGGTGGATAGATGATATATTCCTTTGAATCAACAGTTTACTTTGGTATACTATATACTAAAACCATGAACACAAATTACACTGAATGGTTAGTTCATTTTATGCAGCCTATGCGCCTTATTCACCAACCTTTTCTTTTGAAACGAAAAAGAGGCAGGACAAGGAAGGAGGAAAACAGAGAGAGCTTTAGTTGTTTGTTTCTGGTGTTTGACTAACACCCCCACTCTTTTCTACCACCATTTTGTTTTTTACTTCACCCAACAGCCACAGTCCCCACTGCCTACTTTCATTCATCCCTGAATTTTCTGGCTCTTAATCCCAGCACAGGATTATGGGTACCTCATGGTTCCAAGCAGGGCCGTGCCAACACGGTAAGCGAGGTAAGCATGGCAGGGGGGGCGCTTCCCTCTGGGGGGCGCCGCCGCACCATGCTCACCTCGCTCGCCCTCCCGCTCCCATTGTTCAACTTCCCGCCCTCTTCTCCCCCCTCCCCCCCAACATCCCTTTTCTTTTTTTTTCCTTTTTAAATCTACCTCCGTGGCGGTTCCAGCAGCGCAGCGTCAGTGAAGGAGGCGGCGCTCCCGTCTCTAGCCTTCCCTTCGCTGTGTTCCGCCTTCTTCTGACGTCAAGGAAATGACGTCAGAAGAAGGCGGAACACAGCGAAGGGAAGGCTAAAGACGTCGGGAGCGCCGCCTCCTTCACTGACGCTGCGCTGCCGGAACCGCCATGGAGGTAGATTTAAAAAAAAAAAAAAGAAAAGGGATGTTGGGGGGAGAGAAGAGGGCGGGCAGTTGAACAATGGGAGCGGGAGGGCAGGGGAGAGACGAGAGCATGGATGCGAAGGGGGAGGGGAGAAGAGGGCGGGCCAGGCACATGGGACATGGGAGCGAGAGGAGAGACAGGAGCATGGATGAGAGGGGGGTCATGGAAGGGAGAGAGGGGAATTGCTGGATAGGGATTAATGGAGGGTGACAGAGGAGCATGGATGGGAGGGGCAGGGCTCAGGGAGAGAGGGGAATTGCTGGAAAAGGATGAATGGAGGGGGGCAGGGGACAGAGGAGCATGGATGGGCATGGATTGGGAGGGCAGGGCTCAGGGAGAGAGGGGAATTGCTGGAAAAGGATGAATGGAGGGGCAGGGGACAGAGCAGCATGGATGGGCATGGATTGGGAGGGCAGGGCTCAGGGAGAGAGGGGAATTGCTGGAAAAGGATGAATGGAGGGGGCAGGGGACAGAGGAGCATGGATGGGAGGGCAGGGCTCAGGGAGAGAGGGGAATTGCAGGACATAGAGGGGAGGGAAGAGAGATTAAGGAGATGAAATGAGGGAAAAGGAATAGAGGAGAAAAACTGCACATGGATGAAGAAAATAGGCAGAAGCTGAGGACCAGAAATGAGGAAAGGAAAGAAATAAATGGAAAGGAAGCCCTGGAAACGGAGTTAAGAGGACAGATAGCAGCAGAATCAGATACTGGGCCAGCATGATCAGAAAAAGAAAGTCACCAGACAACAAAGTAGAAAAAAATCATTTTATTTTCATTTTAGTGTTTGGAATTTGTCCACTTTGAGAATTTACATCTGCTATCTTATTTTGCAATGTATAGCAATTTGTTTCTAAGAATATTGCTGACAATTCCTGTCAGTGTGGCAAGTGGTGAGCGATCATTTTCATGGGGGGGGGGGGGGAGGGGGAAGGCCGCCGCCGCCAACTGATAGTCTGCAGGGGGGCGCCAGAGACCCTAGGCACGGCCCTGGTTCCAAGTGCCTAAAAATTGCCCCAAAACAATGCAGGTGCAGTAAAATTCTATGCTGCAGTAAGGCCCAGATTTAGACACAGGCACTGCCTCCAGCAACAAATTTTGACAGGTACCAAAGTCCTTGATTTGAGCCTGGCGCTGCAGTACAGAAAACTGGCCCCATGGCAGCAAATATTCTTCAGTAAATAATTAAAGAACAGAACCTTCCAGCACTGTAGCATCTACCCTTTGCATAGGTTATGGTGACAGGAAGCCTGGGGTGGGGGGGGGGGGGGGGGGGGGGGGGGGGGGGGGTCAGGGCACAACAAGACCTGTCACTCCACAAGCCTGGAAGGCCCCCCATGCTGAAGGTTCTCAAGGGTCAATATTTAAACTCTGCGGTTACCATTCGTTTTGCATTTAAGCTTATTCACGGATATTTAGTGCTGCTATCTGGATAGCAAGTTCAACAATATCAAAAATCAGGAAATGAAAACCCAAAGAAAAACCCAAAATTCCTGATATGAAATATATGAAAATAAAAAATACAATAATCATTCAATATATTGTCATAAGTGAGAGACCTCATTGTGTTCACTGTGACTTCAAATTAAGGCTGTGGCTTCCAAGGGTCATACAAGTCACAGCAGAATATGAGCCTTATATAAAAAGCTACCGTTCATTCTTGTTACACCATCAATGGGCTCTCGAATGCGTAATCAAACGTGATGTTTCAATGTGTGTCATTAATTACAATTATGATAGTCCATCAATTTTACTTCCCGTATATAAAAATAAATAATCCAAATTGGTCCACAATCCACCACAATATTACAGGGACACATATAACACATCACTGCTCAAAAATACAAAAAAATCCACTTATCTGAATGTTGCTTTTCTTTCATAAATCAGAAGGCTCATATTCTGTTTTGACATATGTGGCCCTTGGAAGCCACAACCTTAATTAGAAGTCAGAGTGAACACACCAAGGTCTCTCACATAATATATTGAATGATTATTATATTCTTTATTTCCATATATTTCATATCAGGAATCCGGATGGCAAGGGACAATGACAATCTGGGCAGAGTTTTTGAGTGCCGTCGCTATCCAAAGAGTGGCAATATTTGAACTGCTAACCGGATAAAAAGTTAGGACAATTTTTCTGTCCTACCTTTACTTAGGTAGTTAACTCAATGGTGGTTTGAATATCACTACTCTTTGGCTAACTGCCAGTTCTGAACTTGCACTGATCCAGAACTGTCTGGATACTGCCAAGTTGGTCTGTAAGGATACAGTCAACAGCCAGTGCTGGCTAAGATATTCCTCCAAATAACAAATGCCTTTGTATATCGGACCCTTACTGAAGAAGTGTTGGTGCTGCAGGTTCAATTTTTTACATAACTGAACTAGGATTGTGTCCACCCCCCCAACAACTGCGATACTTGTCTACACAAGTTAACTATCAGCTACACTGAACTTACCACCAGGTTGGAAAATGTGAGGTACAAATGCATAAATAAATGACAGAAGTAAGGTGGACAGTGCAAGAAGAGAGACCACTCGCCTGATGATTTCAGGAAGGGATTTGCATCCAATCCCCCCCCCCCCCCCCCCTTGCCTGTAGGCATCCATAACTGAATGCAGCCCTGGGGCAAGACTGCAGCCACACAGTTACAAATGCAAAATTCCGAAGTAAGCCATTGTAGGTGGTAAAATCAAGATGAAAATTATTTTAAACCAATGTTCACCTGTCAAAGCCAGTTTAAACTGAAAACCCTTTATATAAAAAGTTGCCTCTAATTATACAAAGGACTGCTAGAAGAGTTGTCTCTGCATGGTTAAAGTTAGATTTGCAGAAATCATCCCAGCAATACAATATGGCAAAAACTGTCCTCTTTTATTTTAGGATATCACTTTGGCCGGTCATGCAGGTTATCCAGGGTTTCCAGTATTTGAACACATTCAAATTATATGAAATGGAGGAAATGAGTGATGGTATAAAACACTTTCTCATACCGAATCTCAGCCTCCAACTCTGAACTCAAACAGCTCAGCAGCACGAGGCTAAGAGCAGAAAATTTCCTCCTTGTAAAAAGATACTGCTCGACACTCGGGGAAATTCTGGCCAAAAATTGAGAATTCTGTACAAAATAGTTCAAAATTTTCCAAATACTCTGTATTTACCAAAAAGGTGTAATTGCTATCTTTGAGTAACAGATAATTTAAAATGGAATAAAAAAGGAAACAGTTATTATTCAAAGATGCAGAATTTTTTAGGTTTTGTGCAAAATTTGCTTATGGATTCTAAAAGATCCAAAAACTCTTCCCCCAAGGCCTGTAATACCTCGGACTCTCCCTAATTTCCTAAATTCAATTCCCCCATCTTGCACTCTATCCCCACTTAGTTTTGCTTAGTTTAATTAGACTTTCTAAACCATTTTTTTTTCTGGCAGGACAGGGGCGTAGCTACGGGTGGGCCTGGGTGGGCCCAGGCCCACCCAATTTCAGCTCAGGCCCGCCCACCCAGCTGATCTCTCCAGACTCGCAGCAGGGGCGATCTGGCGGGCGGCGGCACTAAAAGCATAAAGCAGCAAAGCTCTTCGATTCCGTCCTTTGCTTTCCATTTCCTGCCCTCTCAGCGTCCCGCCTTCCTTTCGGGCGGGCGGGACGCTGAGAGGGCAGGAAACGGAAAGCGAAGGACAGAATCGAAGAGCTTCGCTGCTTTATGCTTTTAGTACCGCCGCCCGCCAGTTTGCTGCTGCGACTACAGGAGGAAGCCATTTAAAATCTGTGTTTCTACTCCCCTGCGCAGCCGTCGCCATTCACTTAAAACACAGCAAGCAAACCAGTGAGCTGCTGTGCTGCCTGCATCCACGTTGTCTTCTTTATTCAGCAGAGGGTGGTGAGCAGAGGGAAGGATGGGCCTGGGAGGGGTAGTGAGAAGGAAGGAGCAGGAGATAGATGGGACTGGGAGGGGTGGTAAGTACAGAGTATGGGGAATGGGGGGCTAATGAAGTAGGTGAAAGATGGGGGAGGAATTTAGGAGACTGGGTAAGGGAGAGACAGAGGGGGGAATGGGAGTGCTGGAGAGGGAATGAGAGGGAGATGGTCAAAGGGGAGAGAGGAGCATCGATGGACATGGATGGGAGGACAAGGACCAGGGAGAGAGGAGAAATTGCTGGACATGGAGGGGAGGGCAGGGGAGAGAGGAGAATTTCTGGATATGGATGGATAGATGGATGGAGGGCAGGGGAGTTGCTGGATATGGATGGATAGATGGATGGAGGGCAGGGGAGTTGCTGGACATGGATGGATAGATGGATGAGGGCAGGGGAGTTGCTGGACATGGATGAATAGAGGGGAGGGCAGGGGAGAGGAGAGTTGCTGGACATAGGTGGGTGGAGGAGAGGGTAGAAGAGAGTTGCTGGACATGGATGGAGGGAAGGGCAGTGGAGAGAGGATGGTTGCTGGACATGGGTGGATGGAGGGGAGGGCAGGGAGAGAATTGTTGGACATGGATGGAGGGGAGGGCAGTGGAGAGAGGATGGTTGCTGGACATGGGTGGATGGAGGGGAGGGCAGGGAGAGAATTGTTGGACATGGATGGAGGGGAAGGAAGAGAAGACAGGAAGGAGATGCACATGGATGGAGGGGAGAAAGAAGAAATTCTGGACATGGATGGCAAGGAGGGAAGACAGAGGAAGGAGATGCACATGGATGGAGGGGAAGGGAAAGAGAAGAAATGCTGACATGGATGGAGGGGAGAGAAGAGAGAGGAAGGATATATGAGGGAAAAGGAAGAGAGGAGAAAAACAGCACATGGATGGAGAGAGAAGAAATGCTGACATGGATGGAGGGGAGAGAAGAGAGAGGAAAGATATATGAGGGAAAAGGAAGAGAGGAGAAAAACAGCACATGGATGGAGAAAATAGGTAGAAGCTGGATCCACTGGACAGTCAAGTCTGCGGAGGACCCAGCTTATACTTACGGATGTAGAGCAAGAAATGAAGAAGAAAGGAGGAAAGTAAAGAAATAAATTGAAAGGAAGCCCTGGAAACTGAGTTAAGAGGACAGATAGCAGCAGAATCAGATACTGGGCCAGCATGATCAGAAAAACAAAGTCACCAGACAACAAAGGTAGAAAAAAAATCATTTTATTTTCATTATAGTGTTTGGAATATGTCCACTTTGAGAATCAGGTGCTCAACATTAAAAGTTTATATTTATTTATTTACTTATTTATGGCATATCATCCCACATTAAACATGAATTAGATTGGAACCTGGGATCATTTAATTTCTTTTTCCTGGAGAGAGTAATGCATTGCCTCCCCCCCCCCCCCCCCAACCCCAGGCTCTCTCCCTGGCTATAGCCAGCTCTGCAATTTTGAGGGAAGGTGGACAGGGGGTGGGGCACAGAGGTGGACCAGGGAGAGAGCCTGTTGTTAAACATTTACCAGCAAACCACTGTCTAGTGCCCACCCATCCAACCTGTTGGCCCACCCAAAAATTGACTTCTGGCTACGCCACTGTGGCAGGAAGTCAAAAGCAGTGAACAGGTTAAAAATAAAGATAAGAAAGTAAAATACAAAACAATATTCGCAGCCAAAATCATCCAGCAAATAAAAGCGAAAATGGCCATCATGTGAAAAGCAGGACATAGATACAACTATCCCCAAAACTCACAGCAATGGTTGTAGCTATTACTTAGCCCATCAAGTCTCCAAATACCTTACAAAAGAAAAATGTTTTTAATGATTTCTTAAATTTAGAAAAAGATAACTCCGTTCTCAGGTGACTGGCACTACAAAAAAAGAATGTGGAATGACTAATAATGTACAAGGGCAGGCCTAGAAAGAACCAAGCGGTATCCATGTCGTGAACAGAGCAGATGTGGAGGACAGTAGGGTATAACGAGATTAGCAAGATATTGTGGAAACAGCAAAGGGGTTACATGATCTACTTTCCCCCAATAGCCCCCCAACCCATGACACACACATCCACCTTTCTCCAATCTCCAGCCCTCCCCCTTCCTTGGCATAGACCTGCAGTCATACTCTTCCCCCCCCCCCCCTCCCCCCACATACACAACATTCCAGCGCAAGGAGGAGCTGCTGGGCACCAAAGAGGCAGAGAAGACAGAAGCAGTCCAATGTGCAGCTGGGCAGCTCTTCCTTTTTCCGAGCTGAAGTGGTGTGTGTGCGCAAGGAGGGAGGGAGACAGCTAGGAACAAAGCATCTGATTCGCACTGCATTGAAGCGGAGACAGAATTCTGCACAAATCCCATGGAGGTTAAGAATTGTGCGCAAATTTTGTATTGCGCAGAAGTGCAGAATTCCCCCAGGAGTATATCACTTTTAATAACTTGCTGTGCAATTTAGAAATGTGCATAAATAAAAATTCCAGTCGTTCCAAGTCCGGCTCCTAGATCCTAACAAACTTTGACGAGAGCTGCAGTAGGGTATAATGAGATTAGAAGGGTATTGTGGAAAGAGAGGGGTTATATAACAGTGAAATAGCAGAATTTTGCAATGTTTGAAGTCGTTGTAAATGTAATTTAGAGATCCCTGCATAGACCACATTACAATAATCTAGCCTCAACAGAAACAAAGCATGTATAAGTGTGTGAAAATTATCTATGTTTAGATAGCTATGGACAGAACACAGCTGATGTACTACTACTACTATTTAGCATTTCTATAGCGCTACAAGGCATACGCAGCGCTGCACAAACATAGAAGAAAGACAGTCCCTGCTCGAAGAGCTTACAATCTAATAGACAAAAAATAAAAAATAAGCAAATCAAATCAATTAATGTGAACGGGAAGGAAGAGAGGAGGGTAGGTGGAGGCGAGTGGTTACAAGTGGTTACGAGTCAAAAGCAATGTTAAAGAGGTGGGCTTTCAGTCTAGATTTAAAGGTGGCCAAGGATGGGGATATAAAAACCAGATTTTGATAGTGCTGAAACGTGGAGGCTAAAAGGAGAGTTGATAATCGATAAAGGATATCTAAAATTGCAATAAAAGTCAATGGGTGTGTCAATCATCAAATCAGAAGCAGAGCAACTAAAACTTTGCTCTTGCATTTCCCTTCCCACCAGCTGGATTCTACAGTTCATTCTCTTCTCCTCCCCAACAGTTGTGCAACTCCTTTCTAGCTGTCTCCCCTCGCCAGCCTTAGACTCTTCTCTTGCTGTCCACCACCACCTCAGGCTTAGCACCGCCTCTGGACTCAGACCCTCTCTTTCTGGGCCCTTCTCAGTCTCTGACCCCCTCCCTCCTCTTCTACCTGCATGGCCTGCAGCTGCCTCTTCCTGCTGTAAGGTAATCGTTGCTGCCTCCCTCCTTTACTGGCTTTGCATTACCTAAGTCCACTGCACTGACCACTAGACTACTCCTCAAATTTGATTTCTGCTTTGTTCAGAATGCCCATAATTGCTATCATAGAGCTTGGTATTTCTCTTGGTTTCACTTTCAGGGGAAAGGGAAGGGGTCATACCTTGATCCCTCCAGTGGTCAGCTGCTCAATCAGAGCATTTTTTGTACCCTGAACGTGACTGAACAGATCTAAATAAAGACGTCCTTTCTTTTAGGCTTGGACTTTTCTTCCTGTTTATCATGGCTGGACATCCTAATTTTGGGCCCTCCCTAGTCCCACCCAAAACACACCCCCTTGCTATCTGGATGAACTGCAGTGTAGGGCGTCCAAATTCTGCTATTCCAAAATCACAATTTGGGCTTTTTGGCAGATGGATTGTTTTTGTCGCACTTTGAGACTTCTATGTGTTTTGAAAATGAGCCCCATAGGCACCTCTCTGTCTTTATAAAATATCAGGCATCAAAATTACAGCTAGATTGAAGTTGTAGACATTATGTTAATGCATATTTTATAAGCTATGTGCATAAAATCGCTATGCCACCCATACTCTGACCCCCAAACCACACCTACAGTGGACTGAACAAACATATGCACCTTTTTGACACTGTGCATATTTCAACATGTAACCGATGGGGAAATTTTATAAAAGCAGTTCTATGTAGGGCTGGGGAGTCAGTACACCAAACCTTGGATTCAGACTTCTCCATTTTTCTATTGTCCAACACCAAGTCCAGCTCCAATTGATATTAGACTTTACATTTTTTGTTCTGGATCTAAATTACTGGCAAATAGCTTCAAGCTTATTTAATTTGATATGCCGCATAACAGGTATCTAACCTAGTTTACAATAAAATAGTACTAATAATAAAATGAAAGGAACACCATAAAATCAAGAGGATAGGGAGATTAAGAGTCCTGTAATTGCACACACCACAGATCCATTTGCACCCCAAACAACCCTCACCATAAGCGACACTGAGCCAACTAATATGTCTGTTTGAAAAAATGTTCTCAGGCCCACTTTAAAATTTGGCATAGGAACTCTTCAGCCATAGATACTGTGGCAAAGTGTTCCACAATGTGGGCCCAACAATGTCAAAAATGGAATTACGAATGGAAGTAAGGGGTGTCACGAAACGCCTAGCCACCCACTTGGGACTACTCCGCAGCCACAAGAGTGTCTAACCCCAGCATAGCTCAGGTCCGCCTGCACCTGCCACTTGTGCTCTACACTAGCACCCTCCTCCCAACGACTGGGTCGCAACCGCCTCTGGGCGAGTCTCCTGCTCTCAAATTATGCCAAGTGATTTCTAGGTTACTGCGGCCACACTCGCAGTGGCCCCACAGTTCCCAGAAAGCATTCATAGACCCAACACACAAACCACCTGGATTCCTTAGCAGTCCACAGAGGCAATAAACTAAATTATTTATGGTCTTTAAAAAAAATCGAACAATGGAACAAAATAGTGCAATTAGCAAACAACAACAGGTAACTGAAATATGGATTAATTATAACACTAAACATTTGCTTACTTCCTAGAAAATGCCTAGGAAGATCAGGACATATAATTCACCAGGCCTCAGCAAAGAGATGTCTCTCTTTTCTCCCAGACTAAGACTGGAGACAAAATGAGTACACTCCAAAGGAAATGAGCTCCCAGGCCAATCAGAGCCCAGTAAAAGTATACTGCTGCATGCTTCCTGATGTGTTAAAGAAAAATATTCAGTTCCCTATAACAGCTTTACAGGAAAGAAACACCATCTGCTGGTCAAATAGGAGAAATAAAGTTCAGGACATAATCAAGGCATGGAAATATCCAGTACATTTTACAGACTTAACACACTGTTTCTTCACAAGGGGAATCTGTTTAAACAATGGAATTTGTCAGTAGATTGTGTTGAGAGGAATGGAGGGCAAGACCAGAGACATGGGGTATAATATAACTTCAAATCCAGGACAAAGATATATGTAAGTACAAAAAGATTTTAAAAAAACAACCCCACACAACAATCCAACAGAGACTCATATCTTCCAACATACTGCATTTGTAAAATTTCTAAACACATGTACCTCCTTTACGAAGCTCTCAACATTTCGTCAAGCAAGGTTCTTGCTTGCCTGCCTGCCAGCCAGCAAACACCATTAACCACAACAGAACTTTCAAGGGGGGGGGGGGGGGATACTCAAAGCAGCATTTCTAGTGGTGTATTCTCTTTGAAAAAGAGCAAAATCCAAAATAAATAAAATGTATTACCTGGTAATGAAACAATAGGCACAGATTCTGATTTAGTTACCTGCCAACACCAATCATTGTGATATTTAGCCTGTTATCCAACTTCGTTCTGCTCCAACTTTAAAATGTAAGCAATTTGGTGAAGGAACATTGTAATCCTATAAATTAATCTGTCTGTAATTGTTTACACTACCACCATGTAAACAAACACATGCTAGGACTGCTGTTTTACAGTAAAGCATACCTCATTACAGGCCCTGATGATTTATCACTGGATAATATGAAATTACCAATCCAAAGTGACAATTTTTACACCGACACCTGATTTTACACCAAAAAAACAAACAAAAACAAAAACCTGACCTGTTTGTCCGTCAGCTCCCCATCCACAAGCATAGACCTCGCCTTTCTCTGTCCTAAAGAGACTGTGATCTTGTCCACAGACAACCTGCATGTAAGAGGAAAACAAAAAGAGAAACAGGCTGAAATGTAAAAACAAGACAGTCAATATCAGCAGATAAGGTCCACTTGATCTGCCCATTTGTTACCCACCAATGGTGGAGCCATAGATGTTAAGTATCTTAAGATCTTCTCCTCATCTTTGCCCTGTCCCTTGCACGCTTGAAATCACTAGTTTGGTACCTGTCACTTCTACTGTAAGTCTGTCTTTGATGTCCACCAATCTCTTAGTGAAAAGATAATTAAGGGTGTACATCTCTGATGGCCTGAATGTAGTCAGTGCAATAGAGCAGTAAACAAAGCTAATAGTAGATGTAAATGCATAAGGCAGATGTAAACTCTGTATAGATCTGTGGTGAGGCTCCACCTGAAGGACTATGTCTACCTCTGAAGACCATGTCTACAAAGAGCACTGAGAAGCTGAAGGTAATTCAGATGAGGTCCTTCAAAATGGTGCATAGCCTGAACTACCGGTATAAACCTTATGTGAAGAGACTCAAGGAGCTAAAAATACTCTCCTGAGCAGAAAGGAGACAAATATACAAATATTCACATATTTAGCAGCCTTCAATAAGGCATTTTCATTAGATTAAGAAGCCCCCAAGGGTAAGGAGCCTGGGCTTCATTATCACCCTGAAGGGAGGGAGGCACAAAAAGAAGCATTTAGAAAATACTCTCTCTTTTTGACTAGTTTTTATACCATTTTGATGCTTGGATTTTCTGCACACCACTTCCAAGATTTAACATTTTGTTCTGGATTAAAGCACATTAAAAAAAAACCTGGAAGAATGGGCAAAGGTTTGGTCAAGTCATCTTTCAGTTTTTGTATCCCACTGGCATGCCTGCTCACAGAGATTACCATGTAATCATGCACGGTTTCTTTTTTCTTCTGCCAATCTCTCTATTCTTTCTTGGCAGCCAAGTGCCCACCACACACACACACCGGTTTATCCAGATAAAAGCCATTAAACTCCTGCCAACAGTTTATTTGTTAAAGGGAAAACAAAATTCCTGCACATCAGACATAATTTCTATTTAAAGCTCATGGTAATAAAGTAATTCTATCTGAAGTTGGCAGACTGCAGGCATGGGGGTTACTGCTCACATGGTAAATCCTTATAAAACCCTCCAGAAGAAAAAGAAAACTACAAACCAGTTCAGTAGACCTCATACAATTTACAAGACTAATGTTGATAGATGACAAAAATATCATCTCTAACCAACTACATGGTTAAACTCTCTCTAAACAAAAACAAAACTATGGCACTTATGTATTCCCTTGCAAAAATGTTTGTGGGGGCAGTGCCCATTTTTGCTAAATTTCGCTATGGAACGAAAATGAGAGCCTGATGCATCTGTATCCTGTAGCCAAAATGTTGCATGTTGTAATGGCCAGAACTTCACATATTTCCCAGCAGCGGCAACCTGCAACCTTGTAGAGGCTATCTTTATATGGCAGCTGCTGCAATTTAAAGGGCCACAATAGCCTGAATTGGGGGACCCTGGATCTTCCAATCCCTGGTGTCTAGTGGCCCTTCTCCCAAACCCACCCCCTGAACTCCAAAAGAAGGGCACAAATAAATATACAAAAGGTCTCTGCACACCACCACAAAGACCTGGTGGTCTAATATGCTGTGAACCCCCCCCCCTCCCCCATCCTAGAGCTAAAATTACTGAACACCACCCTACCCCCACCCCCTCCCCAAACCAAAGCATACCCCTTAAAAATATAATGGTCATCCCCTTCAGAAACCCCCAACTCAACCTAGAGATTAGTGGTGATGGAGGATGGGGAATTATGAAGGCAGGCTCAATCCCCACTTGCTTAGAACATAAAAATAGCCACACTGGATCAAACCAATGGTCCATCTAACCCAGTATCCTGTTTCCAACAATGGCCAATACAGGTTACAGGTACCCGGCAGAAACCCAATTAGTAGAAAGATTTCATGCTACCAATCCCAGGGCAAGCAGTGGCTCTCAATAGCAGTCTATGGACTTTTCCTCCAGGAACCTGTCCAAACCTTTTTTTTAACCCAAACACGCTAACCGCTGTTACAACATTCTCCAGAAAACAGTTCCAGATCCTAACTATTCACTGACAGAAAACAAATATTTCCTCCTATTTGTTTTAAAATTATTCCCATGTAACTTCATTGAGTGTCCCCTAGTCTTCGTACTTTTTGAAAGAGTAAAAAAACAAACAAACTTTGATTCACATCTACTCGTTAACTTCTGCCCTGGCCGGCTGTGGTTAAAACAGTGCCCCCTAACTCCTAATGGTAGATTGCAAGACTGATACTAGGGGTCAAGAACTGCAACTTCTGAATACAGAATAATCTTCACTCACTTCTATCCTGGTGGCTGCGAACCACCAATGCCTTGGGTGAGTTGAAGTCTCTGGGAGGATGGATGTGAAACCAACCAGGACTTTGAGGGGGGCAGGGAAGGTTCCTTGTTTGTATCCATTTATGCTCCACTCTGGGGTTGAAATCGGAGGGAACTGAGGGGGGGGGGGGGGGCTGCAAGACATCAGAGATTTGAGTCCTCCCAAGCAGGGGTCTAAGGGCTTCTGATTCAGGTCAGCAGACCTTTCACGAACTTCAGCAGCCAACAAAATTTGGCATCTGCACATGTTTCCAGATGCTTTGCACCATTTTTCATATCAAGTGCATTTTTGTGAAATCACTTTGTAATTTTTCAGCACACGAGGGCCTTATTAGCAAGTGATACCAAATCATCAGCTCTTCCTACAAAGCTGTTAACTGAGCAGCTCTACTGATCCAAGACCCAGATCATTCAAGCTTTTGTTGCAGCAAAGCTTTACTAAAGAAAACTGCTTACATTTTTAATTTTTATTTGCATGTACAAACCACATCAATTTTTTTTTTTCATAAACACATCCTTTTAGCTACACAAACAGCTTTGTGGATACACACACAGCTCTTTTTTTCAGACTGTGTCTACAGAGAAAATCTTTAGTGAATAAGGCTCAAGTAGACATGGTACAATATACTTAGATTGTGAGTCCATCAGGGCCAGTGCAAGTAAACTGCCTCGATTCATGCTTCGAAAGAGGCGGTATATCAAATTGCTAAAAACTTAAGAATTGTTATGGTAAACTTTACCTTTCTGCATGTCAGTATTGTTCAGTTACTGTACAGAACTATACAGAATAAGCAGTTCCATATTGAAAGGTTTTCTCTACTTACCTGGACAACTGAATCACCAAACTCTTCTATTCTGTGAATGAGTTGACTTTCACTACAGCAAGCAGCAGACAATTGGGAAGAAAAGAAAAAAGTTGTTTTTTTATAATACTGCAACAATCCTCTGCAGCCAGGCTTACTCTTTTCCTGATTACTGTTTATAGGTACGTGCAGCCAGCCTCAACTCAGTTCTTCACGTTAAAAGTTATTAAATTTACCTGAAACAATGCTTATATAGCCATCATTCAAAAACAAGACAGATGCTGTACAAATATTCACCAACTCTTATGAAAAGATACCAACTACCCAATATACACCCCCCCCCAATCCCAACAGTCATTCAGCATCACCCCTCTCCAAGAGGTCTAACATTTCAGTACTAAATCGCTACTGTATCTTATTCAAAATTAAACTTCTCACTTTCGGAGTAACAGATTTGAGAAGTTCATTTTCAAAGCAGATGGATGTCTCAAAATGCCCAAAAGAAAAATCCATCTGCCCAAAATGTCCAAATTGCAATTTGGACATCCTACACTGCAGTTTGTCCAAATACCAAGGGGGTATGTTATGGGCATTCTTAGGGTGAGCCCAAATTTAGGACATCCAACAGCAATAAACGTCCAAGTCTAAAAAGGCCATTTTTTATTTAGACCTGTTTAAATCACGTCCAGGGCACAAAAAGGTGGGCTGATTGAGCAACTGACCACTGGATGGATTAAAGCATGACCACCCATGAATCCCCCAGTGGTTACAGTCCCCCTCCATCACTTCTGAAAGTGACACCAGAAAGGGAAATCTAGGCTTCCTGACAACATCAAGTATTATGGGCATTCTGAACACAGCAGCGAGCAGGTCTGAAGGACAGCCTAGCGGTCAGTGCAGTGGACTGTAAACCAGGGGACACAGGTTCAAATACCACTTCAACTCTTTGTTTACCTTTAAATTGTGAGCCCTCCAGAACCAGAGATATGTCTACTGTATCTAAACATTAAAGACACCTGCAAGCCTGCGTATGTCTAGTAGTGCTATAGAAATGATAAGTAGTAGTAGCAGCAAGCCTGAGGGTTATTGAAGTGGTGCACATTCAGGTACAGTAGATATTTCTCTGTCTCTGGATGGCCCACCATTTAAAATAACAGACTTACAGTGGAATATGAACATGAGTGCCCTGGGTTAAAGTCCACTGCACCGACTACTAGGCTGCCCTTTGCTCTGGAGGGCCAGCTGTGTTGCCATTTTCTTGCAAATGTTGCCAGACAAGACGTCCTTGCCCCTGGTTTGTTTGTTTTTTTGGCTTTCATAATTTGGAAGTTTTATTTTAAAAAATGGCTGTTCATTTTGGAGGTTTTCATGTATTTTCGAGCAGGAAACCCCAACATTTTGCCTGTTTGAAAATGGCTGTGAGATGGACGGTTAACATTTTACCTGTTTGAAAATGGCGGCAAGATGGATGGTTTTTTTTTTTGGACGTTATGAGCGGGACATCCCAATTCTGACTTGGGCATCCTTTTGAAAATGACTGTCTGTGTGTAAGGTTCCCAGACTAAGAAAAAACATTTGCATTTTAGGGTTAAATGAGCCTCTGTGGCCTCCCACATCATTAGCATATGAAGTTGGTTCCTCCAGCAACCAAACAGAGGAGGATCAGTTCCAAACCATGAAAGCCAAATGCATTTTTTACCCACCACTCCTGCTTTACAAATCAGCAATCATACATCCTTTAACGTTCAATTTATCAGGTATAATTGAGCAACATAACCTCTGAAGTGAGAATGATCTCTGTTTAAAGACATCTACACAGGGCTTTTTTTGAGGGGGTACTGAGTGCCGGCACCTTTTCCCTTGACTGCTAAAATTGACCCATGGACCCCGTGTTTTCATGAAAGAACTCAGACTATACACACCAATTCTGCCTTGTCATAGATTCTGTGATTGGTTGCAGGGGGCCTGGCTATTGTAGAATGAGTCCCTCAGTGATCACCCCACCCCTGAAGGGTGGCCTAGCATTTGAGTACCGGCACCTTTTTTGCTAGAAAAAAACGCACTGCATCTACATGATATCTTATACTAAAGAAATCACTAAATGTTCACCCCCTGTGGTCCAGTAACGTATAAACAATGAAAGGCAAATATTTACATTTTTGATATAATCAAGCTCTACTTATGAAGAATGATTAAAATTATTGTTCCTGATTTTTCAAAATGGACACAAAATAGGAAAAAAGTATCAACAGCATGTGTTAGCTTTAGGTGCCAAGCTTCAACTGCGATATCCGAGAATATGTCTGTCTATCCAGTCTATGATTTTTAACTCTCTCCTGAGAGAGATGAGGCACATCACAAATCTTTATCTAAAAAGATAAGAAAGATTTTTGAAGAAACTTTAGATTCAAAGAGATCTCCAGCCCCTGCCAAGAAGGAAAGGGTCCTACTGCAACAAGAATCCAGTCTTTGCCAAAGTCAGTTCTAGTCATGTCTGTACATCATAGCTCTTAGTAAGAAGTTAGCCAGGAGCTAAATAAACAAGTCAATATTATGCAGTCAACAGTAGTTGCTGACAACATTAAGAAAATGTCACTTAACTGCAGCCAAAATGATAGCGGGGATGGGACGACTTCCCTATGAAGAAAGACTAAGGTGGCTAAGGCTTTTCAGCTTGGAGAAGAGACAGCTGAGGGGAGACTTGATAGAGGTATTTAAAATAATGAGTGGAGTGGAACAGGTGGATGTGAAGCGTCTGTTCACGCTTTCCAAAAATACTAGGACTAGGGGGCATGCGATGAAACTACAGTGTAGTAAATTTAAAACAAATCGGAGAAAATGTTTCTTCACCCAACGCGTAATTAAACTCTGGAATTCGTTGCCGGAGAACGTGGTGAAGGCGGTTAGCTTGGCAGAGTTTTAAAAGGGGTTTGACAGTTTCCTAAAGGGACAAGTCCATAAACCGCTACTAAATGGACTTGGGAAAAATCCACAATTCCAGGAATAACATGTATAGAATGTTTGTACGTTTGGGAAGCTTGCCAGGTGCCCTTGGCCTGGATTGGCTGCTGTCGTGGACAGGATGCTGGGCTCGATGGACCCTTGCTCTTTTCCCAGTGTGGCATTACTTATGTAAGGAAGTTATTTATTTAGGGGGTTTTTACAAAGACGCACTAGCGATTTTAATGCATGCTGATTAGCATGCGCTAAACACTAGAAACGCCCATAGGAATATATGTCTTTAGCGTTTAGCACACGCTTATTTTAACGCGCACTAAAAATGCTAGTGCACCTTTGTAAAAAGGGCCCTCATTTTGGTAGTGGCAGGCAGGGTTAGAGGTGTTAGAGGGCTGAGGTGTTAGAGGGCTGGGCCTAAAGGTTATCTTTTCAGTGGTGAAATTCAGACTCTGATGTATAAGATTTTCATCCAAGTCTAGAAGTGACAATACCAAGTACAAGTTTAACTTGATAAACATGTACACTGAGGCTGCCACTTATAAGTTAGAATATAACAGATACCTTACACATTTAAAGCTCTATGGCACATGTCTAATTGATTAGGTGCCTTTAGATGTGCCATGCTGGGTCAGAATAAAGGCCCAGCAAGCCCTGCATCCTCTGACAGGGGTCAACCAAGTTCACAAGTATTAAGCGGGATTCCATAAGTTGTGATTTTTCCAAGTCTGCATGGTTAATAATGGTTTATGAACTTTTCCTCCAGGAACTTCTTGAAAACCTTTCTAAAACTCAGTTATGGTGTCAGTCACGTCTTTTTAAGACGTTTCACAGCTTACTTGTGGCCATAAGGAAAGGTTATTTTAATCTGCTACTATGCTTTTAAATAAATAGCCATTACATATTCCACCCCACTCATGATTTTATAGATTCTTCTCATAACCTTGTCTCAGCTAGCTCTTCTTCAAGCTGAAGAGTTCTATAATTTCTAACCTTGTTCATTGGGAATAGTCCCATCTCCTTTATTGTTTTGGATACTTTTCCACGTACCTTCAAAACATGTGCGCCATGGATTGACAGAAACATAGGAGTCAGCTTTTCAAAACGATTGGGGGTGCTAAACACAATAGAAATTACTCCTGTCTGGACACAGTCAAAGAGTCTGCTCAATATTGGGGGGGGGGGGGGGGGCTCAAGCACCCACAGAGCTGGCACCTATGGATAGAGAGTCAATATTCTCTGTTTTATTCTCCATTCAGAATTCCTAACATTGTTTGATTTCCTTTGACTGTCAACACACACACTGTGCTGAAGACTTTGATGTATTGCCCAAGACTCCACAATTTCTTTCCTGGGTGGAGAGTCCTTATATGTAATCAAACATGGTGTATTTAGACTTGGGGAATCCTATCCACACCACTTTGCATTTGCTCACATTTAAATTTAATCATTTAGATACCCATTCCCAATTACTGACTGATAACACAAAAGGGAATCTCCCAGCAGCAGGAATTTCATAGAGATATGATACAGACATTCAAATATCTAGCAGGCTTCACTAGGGTACTATAATTTAGCATTTTTCCATAGACAAATGGGAAGCTCAAAGACAAGGGGTCATCATATGATTCAAACAGGAAAAAGGCTCAAAAAGAAAGATTGCAAGAAGATACTTTTTCGCTGATGGGTTGGTAAACACCTAACAAATTCCCAGCAGATCATAGGAGCTAAAACAGCAACCAAATAAAAGCATTCATAGTACAGACACGAAGGAACCTTAGTGGTAAGTCAAAGAGGAGACCCCAGGGATCACTTAGGACCACTGACAGCAAAGCAGATACAAATAAGCAGACTGGATGAACCAAGTGTACTGTTCTGCCGACATCTTGGATGTTGTGCTGTTTAATGTAAGATTTCCTGGACAGCCTTTCAGGCCTAAGTAAAAAGTTACCAAGCAGTAAAAGACATCACTGCCTGGAGTTTCACATAATAGTTATCCTTCAAATTATTTTCTTGGAGGGCGCTACTACAAGTGCAAAATCTGAAGATCATGTTTATCAAGAATGGCTGATATCAAACTCATAACACAGCAATCAAATTTATTATCAAGTCATAGACTGGCAACAGAGAGCAGTCATTGCTAATTATTTTTATTAGCTGTCAAGCAGAGGGCAGCACACTTGTGTGCAGACTTTACAGGAAGGCCCTGCGCTGGTGTAGAAACAACACTGGAACTCCAGGAAGATACGAATGAAAGTGGCTGCAGGGTGAAAGAAGGAAGGGGGAGAATATGCTGACGGCTGCTACCCATGGGACCATGGGAAATGAGACACTGGATCTCAGGGAGAATAGGGAGGAGGAGGAGGAGAGATGCTGAAATCGGTGTGGGTGGGTGGGTAGGAAGGGAAATACTGGACTTGCATATATATGCCCCCCTCCCGACTTTAAAATGGGTCATAAATATTGCAACCTATAGGCTAGTATATATGGTACAATATCCCATACCTGATGCACTGTGTTTTCTATTGATGTGCCGCTATGTGGCAAGGCTATTAATTCTCCATCGTCTCCTCATGCACACTTACATTAGCTTAGAACAACCTTCTCATTCACAGCAACCCACTCCCCCACCCTACTAGGGCTAGGGGGCACAAAATGAAGCTATGTAGAAAATTTTAAACACTTAAGCAAAACAAAAATAATAATCCACAGAAAAAATTTAAAACCAACTAGAGAAAATATTTCTTCACTCACTGTGTAATTAAACTCTGGAGTTTGGTGCCAGGGAATGTGGTAAAAGCAGTAGCAGGGTTTAAAAAAAGGTTTGGATAATTTAAGTCCATAACCCATTATTAAGATGGACATGGGAAAATCCACTGCTTATTTCTAGGATAAGCAGCATAAAAATCTGTTTTACTGTTCTGGGATCTTGCCAAGTATTTGTGACCTGGATTTGGCCACTGTTGGAAACAGGATACTGGGCTTGATGAATCTGATCTGTGCCAATATGGCAAGCTTATGTTCTTATGTAACCACTACCAGAACCAGACTGGAACCTACACAACACGCCACTTTTAGTATCATGGCCTCTTCTCTCTGGAACATCATGTCAATCAATCTAACACTGGACAGCTCCTGTGCCTGTTTCTAAGTCAGTTCGAAGATGTGGCCTTTCACAGTGGCATTTGAGTTATACCCCCTAGGCTATAATTCAAGGCTCTCAATAATCAGTCTCACTCTCTCCATTTGACACATTCCACCCTGCAATTAGTAGAAGTTATTTTCTCCGAGAACTTCTTTTCTGCATGTCTGATCTCCCACTTTGATTTATAACGTATTTATTTAAAATATTTAGTCTGCATATCAAAACATCTGTGCTCTGGACTTTTTAATTCTAAACTGCTTAGACAGCATATCTGTAGCAGAACATCAAAACACTTACAGTCTTACCATCATATTCTTTTATTTTGAAATAGTGGCACTATCACCCAGACCTCAAGCGATTCAGCCCTACCTATAACCATTCTTCTAACTCAAACCTTTTACGGCTGCTTTTGATTAAAATTTTAATTGTGCAATAAAGGTAGATTATTTTTTTCACCCACTGCAGCTCCTGGTGACTAAGGCCCTGTTTACTAAGGTGAGCTATCGTTTTTAGCACTTGCTAAAAATTAGAGTGCTCTGTGTAGACGCCATAAGGAATATTATGGGTGTCTACACAGTTAGCACACGCTAATGCTTAGAGTGAGCTAAAAATGTTAACGCTCCTCTAGTGTGGCTTAGTAAACAGGGTCCTTAACCCTCCGTTGCCCAGAGTCACAAACAGATGCAATGGGGGGGAAATAAAACTACCTTTAATCACACAATTAATCACAATTAGAAATTTTAAATTGAAACACAGCCCTAAAAAAGAGAAAAAAAAACACAGTACACAAATTGAAAAGTTACAAATTAAAGAATTAAAAGAGTATGCAGAATAGCTATAAATAGCCTTCTAATTTTCAGAGGTTACTTCAGAAAAACAAGCCTACTTTTTACATCAATTTATTAATCACTTTTATCTACTGATCTAAACATTTATAGTTCAACTTAAAACAATCTTCAATAAGAAAATAAAAAACCTAAGTGGTTACTCCAAAAGAACCATGGAGAGTCCAGAGTTTGATGCATTACTCTAAGGGGGGCATGGGGGGGGGGGGGGAAGGATTTGGGGTACGCAGTTCTGTATTTGGAAGATCATATCCTGTTTACTGTCTACTGCTGTATACTATTTGGAGTTTGTAATGGGTTTTTTTTTCTTTTTCAAACCTTTAATAAAAATGTAATGTTTAAAAAAAAACCCCAAACTAAGGTGCACTGCTAGAATACAGCAGCCAGAGCAAGGGGGAATGGCAAGATGGCAGCGTGATTCCCTCAGAAAGAGACAGCATTCTAGAGCTGAGCTGTTTTAATTTGCTTCCTGCAACTATGCCCCATACTAAGCAAAAAGGGATGGTCAGAACCACTCCCTCGCCGACTTGGACATCTTCACCTGTCCAGCAGAAGCCTGACAGTTATGCCGTGGGATCCTCAGCTTTAAAAGCACTCTGCTAGGACCCTAAATGAAGCAGCAACTGGGACAAGACACCTGCCTTTCTCCTCCAACAGTCAACACACTGCCTTTTCCAGCGGCGTTAGCAACAATGGGCACAGAAGCCCTGGCATCAGAGTCACAGACCAGGGTCATTCTGGCAAGTGTGCAGTTTTTGTTGGTCGCACTGCTAAAGAGAAGAACGAAGGGGCTACAGATATTTTGGCCTCCCTCCACAGCAATGATGCTGTAGCATAGCTGATCTGCAGCATATGGATGCCACAGTGACCAAATCGACAGTACTACTACTACTACTTAACATTTCTAGAGCGCTACTAGGGTTACGCAGCGCTGTACAAAATAAACAAAGAAGGACGGTCCCTGCTCAAAGGAGCTTACAATCTAAAGAGTAGTACAGGCTCTTTCTGTAAAAGTTGGGGAACTACCTAAGACAGTGGAAGGAGTAAAATTGGATTATGCTAACCAATTCCACCAAAATAAGGAAGATATTAAGACTCTTCAAGAATTTAATGTTACAACTGCTAAAAATAAAGGAAATTAGAACAGATTGAAAATTATAGTGGGAGACTAAATCTCCAAATATTAAATTTTCCTAACCTCCCTGGTGCTCAACCTGGTGATTGGTTCAAACAGTATTTGATCGAGACCCTTAAAATTTGCCCCAGAAGCTATTCCCCTTTAAATATTCTTCATTCCAAATGCCGAGACAAATAAACCGGGAGAAAACTCACAGGGGCAAATTAAGGAAGGTGGCCTTGATCTGAATAGCTTATTAGCATTTCTGAAAGAACCTACATCTGAATTTACTGAAAGGTCCATACTGGCGGTATCCTTTACATTTGAAAAGGATTTGAATGCTGTAATGAGGTTCTATATTCGTAATTCTCAGACACTGTTTCATGGCCAAAAAATATGGCTCTATCCTGATGTGACTAAATCTACTCAGGAGAGGAGGAAGGCTTTCTTGGCCATGAGACAAGAAGCTAAACATACTGCAGCATCTTTTACCTCATCCATGCAAAGGTGTAACTAGATTTGGTGGATTAAAATATATATTTTTTGCTCTTGAATGAGATCCTTTTTTATATGAAGAAAATTACAGCTTAAAGAACTTTGTTGGACATATAATTATAGGATGGTTTCATGTTAAGCCTTTAATATTAATGCTTTGCCTAATTATGATCTCCTGTTGTTTCCTTCTGCTCCCCCTTTGATATTTCATTGTGGTCTAATGAGGAAGTATCTCATAAGCATTTGAAGCCGACTGTTTCCCTCTTATTTTTTTTCCCTTGTTCCGGTTTGCTTTAAGTGGATGCTTGTACTTTGATTATTGCTAGTTAATTAAAAAAAGAAAAACCAAGGGGTAAATCTGTCCATTAAGCGCTGTAAATATCTGGCATGCACTCTATAAAGATTATTATTAATTTGTTCATAAGAAAGCAGGGCCACGCTGCTTTAGTTCCTCACCTGTAGACTTCACCTTCAACAACTTTCCTTCCACATTGTCCATATGAATTATTTCCCATGCTGAAAACTGCAAATAAAACCAGGATACTAATCAACATTAAGAATAAGGACATTGTGTTGTCTGTCCTAATTCCTGAAAATCTCTCAGCTCAAGAAAATACCATAAACCTCATCTGTATTTTGTGATTAGACATGAAAAGAGAAAGGAGTTGGGTATGAATTAAGTATCAATCAACACTCGATTCTTTATTTCAGAAGTCTAATTCAAATTTCACTGCTTACAAGTCTTTCTTCCTGACTTCAGTCATATAACTAAGGAGAGGAAAAGACTTCAGACGCTCGATACCATTACTAGATATATTGTAGTGGGTATCGTGCTGCTCAGCGTTTACTATTGAAAATAGATTTTTCTTTATGTAAACATACTGGCGAGCATCCTCATGAGTCTAAAAAACCTCTCCAATATGTGTCTTTCTTACTTAATATATTTTCATTTTATGTATGTTTTTAACATTCTCATCAAAAACGCTCTGGCACTTATCTGTTCTGCGGTTTGGACTAATGGGTAACGCCCAACTGCGAGCTCCTGTTTTGCAGATTGCTTCGTAAGGAGCAGGTCCCTTAGAGGCAAATTTTCAAAGCACTTAGCCTTCCAAAGTTCCATAGGTTTCTATGGAACTTTGGAAGGCTAAGTGTTTTGAAAATATGCCTCTTAGTCTGCCACACCCTGAAATCGACATAATTATGAATGAAGTTAGAAAGTCTGCAGAAAATGTCGAAATTTCAGTCTACTCAGCTTGTTACTTATTCATACCTATTTCTATGTTTGCCACTGTCTTATGTGCCATACTTTCTCTCGAAGATGGCGGCTGTTTTTTAAACTAACGGCACCTTCGTGAGCCAATCGAATCACAGCACTGAATACACCCTTTTAAAGGGGACGAACCCTCACCCTCTCTTTTAAAGGGATACCCCCCTTTTTTTCGTTTCTTATCAGGCCCTCCTTATATTCTCTCTTTTATTTATTCAAAGTAAGGCTTTCATCACAATACACTTGTAATCCTCAAACTTATGCGACCTTTCTATACTAAGTGTATTGCAATTGATCATATTCTGAAATCGATACGTGGAGGAGATAGGGATCGGAGGCTAATCCAGAGAGAGCAGCGCTGGATTTATAGACTAAAGACATTAATTCCAGTAGGTCTAAACAACAGAGTACAGTGGAAAGCCTTCCTATCTCTCTATATAAAACGCACCTCCAACGTTCTATGAAGCCTCCACAAGTCCCAACGTTCTAAATGCATGGTGGTGAAACCACAATCACCCATGAGTGTTGGCCCCGCCCTCGCGTCAAACGTTATGACGTCGAGGGCGGAGCTATGGCACTCAACCAATCGCATCGCTCCGCCCTCTAAGTCATCACTTTTGAGATGAGGGCGGCACACACTTCGATGAAAACCACTACAAACGCTCACCCAACCCCCCCCCCAAATTCACCACCCCTCACCCCTACAACCCCCCAAGTGGCCAACACTACCACCCTCCACCCCACATTGCCAGCACTCCCCCCTCCACCCCCACGGTCATAACACACAATGCTCCACTCTCTACTCCCCCCCCCCCACACACAGATAGTCGCAAATGCACAAAAAAAAGAAAAAAAAACGCCGCTCACCACACAGTACTCCATCCTCCACCCCCTCCCCAGAGCAGCACCACCCGCTGCTCCACCCTCCACCCCCCCCCCCCAAACAGGTCGACACCACCGAACACCCCCCTCCCTCCATCAGATACAAAAAAAATAAAAATAAAAATATAAAAGGCAGCGCCGCTCACCAACACACACGCCCCGCGTGTCAAAGTCACCACCTCTCACCCCTACAGTCCCCCAAGTTGCAAACACTAGCATCCTCCACCCACCCCCCAATGTTGCCACTGCTCACCCCTCCACCCACCCCGAGGTCACAACACTCAGTGCTCCACCCTACAACCCCTCTCTCTTTCCACTCCCCAACGCAGCCATCATTTGCCATACACTGAAACCCAAAGTAAATCGCCACAGGATCCCTCCCCCCATCCTACAGTCCGCCTCACCCACCCTCCCGCAGCAACTTGCTCAACGTTCCTCCGCTCTCCCTCTCCTCTCAGACTCCGGCCATGCTGCAGGACGCCAATGAACTACATTGTAAGCAAGGAAGCCCATTGGTTAATCTCGGTTTCCTCTACCCAACACAGCCGTCATTCCCATACACTCACACCAAGCACACATAGGAGCTGCACATCCACATTGTCGTTTTTTTTGGACTTCTTCCATCTGAAACAAGTCTAAAGCTGCTTCTAATGGAAAAACTGCATCTTAACAGGTAAAGGACAAAAGGTTTTTGGGGTGGGGACCCTGAAACTATGAGGGAGGGTGGGGGGGACCCTGAAACTGGAAGGGACCCTGGAACTGGGAGGGAGGGAGGGGGGATAACCCTGGAACCTGGATGGAGGGATGACCCTGGAACCCAGACAGAGGGAGGGGGGACCCTGGCACACACTCTGATTCTCACACACACACTCGCACCCAGTCTCACTATCACACACACACTCGCACATTCACTCTCTCTCATTCTCTCTCTCACACACAGTCACTCACACACAGTCCGACGAAAACCTTGCTAGCGCCCGTTTCATTGCTGTCAGAAACGGGCCTTTTTCACTAGTGAATATATAAAAGAGAGAGAGAATATAAGGAGGGCCTGATAAGAAACGAAAAAGAACAAAAGGGAGGTATCTCTTTAAAAGAGAGGGTGAGGGTTCGTCCCCTTTAAAAGGGTGTATTCAGTGCTGTGATTCGATTGGCTCACGAAGGTGCCGTTAGTTTAAAAAAAACAGCCACCATCTTCGAGAGAAAGTATGACACATAAGACAGTGGCAAACGTAGAAATAGGTATGTACAAGTAACAAGCCGAGTAGACTGAAATTCCGAAATTTTCTGCAGACTTTCTAACTTCATTCATAATTATGTCGATTTCAGGGCGAGGCAGACTAAGGGACCTGCTCCTTACAAAGCAATCTGCAAAACAGGAGCTCGCTGTTGGGCGTTACCCATTAGTCCAAACCGCAGAACAGATAAGTGCCAGAGCGTTTTTGATGAGAATGTTAAAAACAACCATACATAAAAAGAAAATAATATATTAAGTAAGAAAGGCACATATTGGAGATGATTTTTAGACTCGTGAGGATGCTCACCAGTATGTTTACATGAAGAAAAATCTATTTTCAATAGTAAACTCTGAGCAGCACGATACCCACTACAATACCGTGCACTCCATTTAAGTGCAAGTCGGATAAGCGCATGCTCTAACTGCATGCCGTACTTCGGTCCCGTTTTTGGCGCCATTAATTTCTATGGGGACAAACTTCGGTTTAGCGCACCACTGATAAGTGCAAGATTCGCTTATATGCATGGTTTAAGACCGCTCCTCTGCAGGAAAGACTCCGCATAAGCGCACGCACGGAATATGGAAGCCGATTGGCACATGACAAAGGGGCGATAAATTTGAAATCTCATTGGTTAACTGCCACAGGCAGAATAAGCGAAAGAAAGTTGTTAGAGTGTACACTGGAGTCATCGTCGTCATCGCGCAACTGTAAGACTAAAACTGGCTGAATGAATAGAAGTTCTTAAATTAGAAAGCAAAGTCAAGCATCTATTGCTAAAGAATATGGTGTGAATCCCAGTCTAATTTCACGTATCTTGAAGCAGAAAGATCAGCTTCTGGAAGACTGGCAAAACAATACAAATCCACACAGGAAACGTAAACGGGCAGGAAAAGCTGAGGATATAGAAGATGCTCTTCTTCGGTGGGTTTCTCAAGTCAGGAGCAGACAGTTTCCTGTCAGTGGTCCACTGCTTATGGAGAAAGCTAATCAGCTAGCTGAAAGTCTTGGACTAACTGTATTCAAAGCCACTGTTGGATGGTTGGAAAGATGGAAGGAGAGGAACAACATAAAATTCAAGAAACAGCATGGTGAAAACAAGAAGCTTAGACTTTGGTGCTGAAAATTGGGTTGTTTCAGTTCTTCCTACTATCACCTCATGACATTTTCAATGTTGACGAAAATGGTCTCTACTGGTGAGCGATTCCTGATGGAACACTTGCATTCAAACAAGCCGAAACTACAGGAAGTAAAACGTCAAAGGACCGACTGACGATCCTCCTTTGCTGCAATATGGATGGGAGTGAGAAGTTGGAACCACTCATCATTGGAAAGGGCAAACAGCCCCACTGCTTCAAGAATGTTAAGCGACTTCCTATGTCATACGCAAATTCATGGATGACTGGGGAAATTTGGAAGCAGTGGCTAAAAAAGTTAGACACTGGAGTGCAGGCAGAAAAGCGTCAGATTTTGTTGTTTGTGATAATTGTGTTGCACACAGTGATGATGTCAGGCTGTCTAACGTCAAGGTGGTCTTCCTGCCACCAAACACTACCTCTCTGATCCAACCTACGGATCAGGGCATAATAGCCAATTTCAAAAAACATTATCGGGCTCTTGTACTACGTTGTCTGATGAGCGTTACGGATGACCAGATTGGCAAGGATAAACGTGCTGTTGAACTGGCTTGTAATCTATCACTGTTGGATTCCCTACATATGCAGAAAGAAGCCTGGAATCATGATACACAGGCAACCATTGTGAACTGCTACAAGCGGGCAAGCTTTGTTAAGGATGTGGAGAGGGACGAAACAGATGCAGCTGTTGCAAACGCATCAGATGAACAGGCTATTGACATCCCAGCCAGTGTTACTGAAGAGGAGTTTCATCACTATGTAGCTATTGATTACGATCTACAAACAGCTGACAACAGCACTGATGTCGAGATATGCTCCTACACGAAGGCAATAGCTGATGATGAAACAGATGATAAAATGAGATGCGAGGCACATGCTGACGACATTCAACAACCTCCTGTCACTTTTGCAAGAGCACTGGAGAGTCAACACCGTGTGGGCCTATCTGGAGGCCACTGGATGTCAGTGCTATGACAGTTTTTACCGTCTGGCAGACATAGTCTATGGAACTCACAGACACAATAGTGTATAGAGGACTATGGCTGATTACTTCAAGTAAGCCTAATGTCAGTTAACAGAGACTGTATAACGTCAGTTAATAGAGACTGTATACTGTACGTATAATAAACAGTACTGTACATATGTTTATCAGATGTCAAGCTTCTTTGGGTCACAACAGTTAAGTGCACACTTCGGTTAACTGCATGTATTTCTTTGGTCCCAGAACCTTGCACTTAAGCGGATTGTACTGTATATCTAGTAATGGTATCAAGCGTCTGAAGTCTTTTACTCTCCTTAGTTATATGACTGAAGTCAAGAAGAAAAACTTGTAAGCAGTGAAATACGAATTAAGTATGGAATTTCTATACTCGTTGGCCCAAGACGATAAAGAGATGAATACAAAAATCCAGAAGACAAAGAACAGTATTACCACAAATAAAGTTTCTTTGGAAGATGTGATCCTTTATTAAAACCCGATGTGGCCACATTGCACCCTCAGGCTGCATCAGGGGTACAATAATACAGTAAATCCCAATATCAAACACACGGTTATTGACTTATAGAATAAAACAGCAGTGTAAAACTGCTCTCATATAACTCCTCGCACAGCATTACAACATAAGTCCATCAAAAGTTGTCTCCCTGAGATAATAAGAGCACAGATGAGGAAAATTACAAAAAAAAAATCATCGCAGATAAGGAAAGGTATTTTACAAGTGATCTCACACTATGGCTGGCAGCTGGGCAGATTGCATGATCTGAATGGTCTCTCTCTCTCTCTCTCTCTGCTATCACATTATTAAAAGTACTAGTAAAAAAGGCCCGTTTCTGACACAAATGAAACAGGCGCTAGCAAGGTTTTCCTCGGAGTGTGTCTGTTTGAGAGAGTGTGTGTGAGAGTGACTCTGTGAGAGAGAGAGAGTGAATGTGCAAGTGTGTGTGTGTGTGTGACAGAGAGGGAGTGAGTGTGTCTGTGAGAGTCTGTGAGTGAGAATGAGAGTGTGTGCCAGGGGCCCCCCTCCCTCTCTTCGAGTGCCAGGGTCATCCCCCTCCCTCCCTCCCAGTTTCAGGGTCCCCCCCCCTCCCTCCCTCTTTCCCATCCCAATTCAGCATCTCCCTTCTGTCAGCCTACTCCCACCATGTCTACTATCTGCCCTTCTCTCCCTGAGCAAGCATATTTCCTTTCTTTCCATCCTTCCTTGATCCAGTATCTCCTGTCTTCCCTATCCTCTCTACTCCTCTATCCAGCATCTTCCCCTTGACCAGTGGCATAGCAAGGGCGGGGCGGTAGGGGTGGTCCGCCCCGGGTGCACGGCAGGCAAGAATGCACTCGGGGGGGGGGGGGGGGGGGAGCTTGGGTGATGCACCGAGGGGGGGTGTCACCAGGTGTTTCGGGAGGGTGGCTGCTCAGCGCGTCAGTGGCAACAGGCAGGCTCAAGATTCTTTTTTAGGTGTGTTGCTGTCAAGCTGTATGGCAGTTTGGGAAAGGGGGGGGGGGGTTGGATCAGCTGTGAGGCATGGGGTTTTATTTTTTTTTAACCCCGGGTTCTGATGTTGACGTCACAATGCGTTTGCTGACGTCAGCCTGTGCTACGGAGCCTAGCAGACCAACTCCGAAGAAGTCACAAACACAGGCAGCAAGACGCATAGAACGTTGGAGGTGAGAATTATTATATAGGATATGTGCTTGAAAACCACTAGGACATCCATCTTTAATTCCAACGCTCTCCAATGAATTCAACCAGCAAATAGAGAGCAGGCATTTTAAGAGGTTCTGCGGATCGACTCCCCTAATTCTCTCTCCTCCCTAACAATTCCATACTCTCCAGCATGGGATCTACGTTCAATAAACAATCATCATTGACTCTTCCAGGCTCAAAGTCTGCACATTTAGAATCCACAAGAAACTGCGCTTTTTTTCTTTATGGCACCTCATGTTTGGAACAACCTCCCGTTATCCCCCCGAAGTAACACATCATCGAAAACAGTTCAAATCTGAACTCAAGACCTCTCTCTTTACACAAGCATTTGGATCTCCAACTAAGGTTTGCCTACCACTTTTTACCCCTCCTCCTTGCCTCCTTCCCTGTTATTTAACTTCCCATTACCCATCCCTCCTAATCTATTTGTATGAGTGCATTAATTTTACCACTTTCCTATCATAACAATGGCGTTCCTTTTCATATATGTGTTTTAGCATGTAAACTGCTTAGTTCTGCCTAGCCAGTTAATAAACTATAAGCCATTATACCAAGCCCAGCGTTTATTTAGGAAGGTGCTCAGACGTGGATGAACTATCCTTTTGGGAAGCACTTATCCTTTAGGTCAGTGCTTTTTGACTTATTAGAGGGCACACTTTATTTGACCCTTGTTGCACACCAATCACCTCCCTCCCCCCCTCCCCCCCCCCCCAAAAAAAACAAAAAACCACACACACACTGGCACTTTTCTCTCTCCACCCTTTCTGTGCTGCCACACATGTAATTACTGTTCTCACCCACTTGATTAACAGTTCGCTAAAATTCAAAGTATAAGACTTCAGTCTTGGTTTTAACCCCCCCACCCCCACCTTCCCATGTGGCTTCACTATCAGGAAAAGAATCTTAACAAAATCTAAACTTACAGCATTCTTGTTACAAACATCAAAAAGAGAGATACCTCCTTCTTTGTCCGTCAAGATGAGAGAGTGAGCTCGTCCACAAGAAACCTGCAAAACCCGAGTCTCTTGAGGTCTGTCCAATGGTAGTGGAACAGGGGATGGCTCCAGGATGTATTCATATCCTCTGGCTTCAAACAAAGAACATTATAAAAATTTCTACCACAAATAAACTAGAGACAAGGAGCAAAATTCTGAAAGTGACCCTAACAGAGAAATCTTCTATAAATCAGTGCAACCACCTGTGAGTTGATGGACAAGTTGGCTCATCAAACATATAAACGGCGAGTGACCGTACTCACTCGCAAATGCGCAGTAGAGACTTCCCTCTCTGTCCCGCCCCCGCGTCAATACGTGATGACAAGAGGCGGGACAGAGAGGGAAACTGCGCGAAGGGGAGGGAACCGCCGAGGTTGCCACCACTCCCCCCCCCCCCGAGGTTGCCGCTACTGGTGCCCCCCCCTGGAGTCACCGCTGCCGCCACCCCTCCATCCGGCCCGTCTCTTCGCTATTCAACTTACATCTCCGCAGCAGGCAGATCAGCTGAGCTGCCATTGGCCTTCCTTCCCTGCCTGTGTCCCGCCCTCGCCGACGTTACGTCCTGTCAGAGAAGGCAGAGAAGGAAGGCCGACGGGAGCTCAGCTGATCTGCCTGCTGCGGAGATGTAAGTTGAATAGCGAAGAGACGGGCCGGGTGGAGGGGTGGTGGCGGCGGCGACTCGGGGGGGGGAGGGGTACTGGCAGCGGCGAACTCGGGGGGGAGGGGGCAGTGGCGACCCACTAGCCCGTTTTAACGGGCTCAACGGCTAGTTAAAATTTAAAAGGCACTGTTCTCTCCCCCTCCCTCCCCAAATATAACTGCCCCTAGAACAACAAAAATTTTGAACTTGGAAAGTAACCGTTTTCACTTAAAGTCTTAAAAAAGATACTTACTTCTGTCCCTTCTGCTCCTGTGAAACCCAATCTGCGAATCCTTATTCAGACCCATGCCCCACACTTTGGTGATATCAGATGTTTTTGATGATAACAATGTAAATCCATATCCACATGCTGCAGATGAAATCTGTGAAAAAGCAATTCAGTAAATATCTATTAGTAGTATTAAACACTACATACTTTAATATCCCCATTCATTCATATAGTTTGTATTCAGATACAGGATACCACTGTTCCACGTCACAGACAGGATACACAAACTTTTAGAAGGGGCTTAACAATTAAGATTGCAGGGTGGCTTATGGCATAGTTTTCCGACAATGAGATCGTGTTTACTGGTGAGCAGAATCCATTCAGCATATTTTCCATAATGGCTAAAAAAATGCAGCAGTGTGTTTTTCTCAAATGCTGATGCTGTTAGAGCAATAAGCAGTCAATGTAATGGTAGTTTCAACTGCAATGTATATAAATTACTCAATCTGTGTCTGGTTAAAGGTATTCTAGACGGTCGAAGGGTAATGTTGCTTCTTGCATACAACTATGTGCACAGTGGACTGTAAGCACTTTATGTCACCTCTACTGGGACACCTGCCTATAGGGTAGTGCACAGAGTTGCCATTCACCCAGACTGAACAAACAAGCTGATCCAATCCCGATTCTTCTTCTCTGTATAAATGAGAATTATAATTCCGAATGTTCCATAGATGTTCTTTAAATAGTCAAATACACAGCTTTTAGACTAGAATAAGACAGAACCAGGCCTGGATCACTGACAGGAAAGCTGTCATAAGAAAAAAAAAAATCCAACAAGCAGGCTGTGGCACTCCCCCCCCCCCCCCCCCCCCCCCCCCCCCCCGTAAAACAAAACATATCCCTGGCGTTCAGCGGCACCCACCCCGGCCCCAGATACACAATCCCACCATTATCCCCAAAATGTTAAAAAGCAAATAAATGCCCTATTAGTCCAGTCCCCCACCCCCATTGCAACTGCCTTAGTGGTCTAGCAAAAGCCTGCTCAACCCACCCACCTACCTACCTCACATGAGGCAAGAGTGATGCCCACTCACTCCTACCTCTGAGCACCATCACCTGCAAAATGGCAACACCCTGAGCAGTGCATCTTGGGGCAGGCAGCTCTTTCTTATACGGTAGATAGGCCCCACTCAGTGCATCTTATGATGCATCTCACAGGTTGCTGCCATTTTTGAAGATGACAGCACCTGGAGGCAGGAGTGAGCAGGTAGACCCACCACAGAATTTACTTATATATAGGGGTAGGGAGGTTAGGCTCAGTGCAGAAAACAGTCTGGGGCAGGATGGTCTGATTGGAGCAAGAAGGTTTTACGAAAGGAAACGGCATGATGTCAAAAGGCTGAAGCTGTCTCCCCTGCACAGCCGCCAAATAAATAAAATAAATCTAAATATTGTGTGACCCCCCAAATTCCCAGATGCTACTGAAAACGTGCAAACTTGTGAGTTTTATGACTGCCTGTCTTTTTTTTTTTTAATGTAATAGCTTTTTATTATTTGAAAGCTTCCCATATGTAACCTGAGTTTGTTTGTTTTTTTTTAACCTGGGGGGTCCCCCACAACTAGGCCCTGAGGCTCAGGCAGAGCTGGGGCCTTTCTTAAAGCTGTCCCTCTAGAAAAACTGAGCTTCTTGCGGCTCCAAAAACAAGTTTGCTGCTCTGGAGCGCCTGCACCCGCACACTGTGAAGGGAGGGGGCTGGGGATTGACTCGCTGCCCACTGGGCCACCAGGGCTCTATTCATTGGAGGGGATGCCAGGGGGGCCGGAGATCCACTGGATCTCCAGCCTCCCCCCTGAACTTGTGCTGGAGGGGGAGGCGCAGGGGACCGGAAGTCCGCCACACCTCCAGCCCCCTGTGTCACTTGACTTGGGGTGGGGGTACTTGGAGGTCTGGTGCTCCTATGGATCTCCAGCCCCTACGTATGACAGGCCTGGGCTTTTGACAGCCTAGACCTGTCAAACAAGTGCGGGAGGATCAGAGTGAATAGTGTGCTTAAATTTGCATGTTATTATCTCTGATCATAGAGGGCGGTAAAGCCCCACGCTGTTCCTGTGCTATTTTTTGAGCAGTTTGGAACAGACTGGGGCTTTTGATCATCTGCCCATGAATGAGCTAGATAGGCTCATGTCTGCCATAAAACCTCCTAGAGTTTTGGGAGAGAGAAGAGGTGTTGCTAGACACCCACTACTCTCAACCAACCCTTCTATGCTGCCCTAGATGTTTACATTTCCTGCCCTAAAGACAAAGTGACAAACTTTTTTTTTTCATGGCTATGGGATGAGTAATGAGTGCATTTACAAGCATTTAAATGCATGCTAATAATGGTTTCAGCACGAGAAAACCAGGCTAAAATCAGTTGAACATTGGGCGGTCGTGCACAATAAGGTGCGCTCAAACCCTGCATTGGGGACCCATGTTCACATCAGCAGTAGTTTTAAGCATGGGCCTCACTGATCACAGAAGAATAAGCTTTTGTACCGAAAAAACTAAAAAATGGAGCACTTCTCTGCGGCTTAACCTTTCTCCCAAATTACATTATCCTATCCTGTCTACCCTCTTTTATCCTAGCCATATATTATCTAGCTCAACATATACACTACTAAGCCCAACTTTACATTGTTTTACTACTGTTTTATTAACATTCTATTAACTTTGTATTTCAAATTACTATGTAAGCCGCATTGAGCCTGCATTATGTGGGAAAGCGCGGGGTACAAATGTAATAATAATAATAATAGCTTTAATGTGGTGGATTTCAACATGCTGTGCCCTGGTAGCTACGTGAAGCTTTGCGCACAGTTAGCTGATACACATAAGTAGGGTGCTCAGACCTCACCAGGTTAGCTAACCGGTGCTGCAAACCCTTATGCACTTGATTGCTCCCCACCATCTTCCTTACTTTCTCATCCACGTCCAGTCTGTATGGCGTAACTTGCTGTCTCCTGCGCCTCTTCCCTTTTCCGTCGGGGACCACAAAGCTGGGGATACCCAGCGCCCCCGTGTACGAGAAGCCCCAAACGAAGATCCGGTCTTTCCGGCGGGCCCGCTCCCCCACGTACTTAAATACGGGCAGCTCATCCTGTGCGCGGCTGTCCCCTACCAGCCGGGCTTTGCTTCTCGAGCTGGGCAGCCGCAGTCGCGCCGGAACCTTCCAAGGCTTGAGAATCTTCAAGAGCGAGAACGCCATGATGGAATGGAACGGCTTTCAAAGCTACCCGGTCAGTGGATGCACAGAAGCACGCGCGAGGGAGTCTGGGGCGTGTGGTTCCCAAATAACGAACGCGCAAACTTTTTCCACACGTTCCCTCTTCCTAAACGAACTATCTGTCCCAGGATGCCACAGTGACAGGGGAGAAGCGTGGCGGAAGTCAGGTGCACCCGAAAGGAAGGTGTGAAGAGGTTGTGCTGAGTCGGGGGTGACCGGAGCCAATAGTTTGTCTGTCACAGACTTTGTAGCTTGTGGGTGTTGTGCAGGAACGGAGAAGTACTTTTATTGTGTTAAGTTCGGCTTAAAAACTATAAGCGCCAGACCGAAGGTCCATAAAGTCCAGTATCCTGTTTCCAATCCAGATCCAAGTACCTAGCAAGATCCCCCCCCCCCCACCCCCCAAAAAAAAAGTAAACAGTTTTTTTGCGTCTTATCCTAGAGCAAGTAGTGGCTTTCCCCAAGTCCAGCTCAATAATGGCTTACGCGCGTTTCTTTTCGAAAATTATCCAAACTAGTTATTTTGAAATGGTGGGGGCGATGTTGTAGATAAATCTTGTAACAGAAGAACCCAGTTTATCAAGGACAGGTTGTGTAAACCTGGTTTTACTTCCACATCTGATTCTTTGGAACTATTTGCAATTGTTTTGGTTGCTTTATAGTAGAGCTCTGTCCCATCTGGCCTATGACATCCTTCCAGCCCTCAGAACTTCAGAAGCTATATCACTTCTGCTAGCCTTGAGGGGAAGTGACATACACAGACTGGTGGATATGAGGTTGGAATGTAAATCTGCCTTCCCCTGTATCCTAGTTTGAGGATGACTGGTTGGCCTCCTCCCTTGACCAGAGGTCTGAATAGGGGATACCCCCACCCCTGATAAAGTGGCCTATTTAGACAGGGTCACCACCAGTGTGGACCTTAGGTCTGTAATTGGGAATTTGGCCCAGTGTTAAAGCATAACACAAGGGTTGTTTTGTGAGCTAGAGATGCCTGCTTAAGTAGAGAAAATAACCCTTAGTTTACATCAACAACTCTGTGAACCAAAAACTCAGTATTATTAAGGCAGATTGTGACAGTCAGACCGCAACAAAATAGATGTGTTTCTTGGAATGTCTGTAATTATCTTAATTGGTGAGAAAACAGTCTGTCTATGAAATGTATTAAAAAAAGTCCACATGATGTCTTTCTGTAGGCCAGCATAGAAATGAATAAACCGATATTCATTGGCAGTGATTTGTTTGCGTTCCTATTTCTCCTGTAGTGTCCAGCACATGCCCCCAACCTTTCCACCCCTACCAAGGCCAGCATCTACCCCACCTGTGTTCATATTTCCCCTCCCACAGCCCCATCAGGTCTGGCACCTCCCCTCTCTCCCCCAGTCCAGCATCTCCATTTCCCATCTGCTGCAGCACCCCAGTTATGAACTTGCAGAAGCTGTAATAAAACTGAAAAACAAACTGAGCCTGCCTTTAACACATACACACTGAAATAAATACTAGTCCTGGCTCCCTCTTATGCAGACTTCATGTATCTATGGAAACAGAAGCTGGCATCGTTTTCAGCGTCCATGTACTGAAGGCAGGCTGTACGCATCTGTTCAGTTTTATCATGGCTGGTGCAAGTTCAGACCCAGGGTGCTGCAGTGAGCAGGAAAGGGAGATGTAGGGGGAGGCCAGCTGCAGTGGAGAGTCACCCAAGTGCAGTGATGCCTGGACAGAAAACCAGGACTTACACTGGCTGACTTTCTGTCATGCTGATCCACTGGTGCCATCCCCAGAATTGTGCTGCCCAAGGCAGGTGCCTAGCCCACCTAATGCTAGGGTTAGTCCTGTCCTTATTTTATGTAACTTTCTTTAATTACAAGCCATACATGGTAAAATATGTGAAATTGTCTAAGATTTTTTATAAAACTCCCTGTGTGTTGTACAATATGTGATGTAACATATAGACACTTCTTTTAATTTTCTTGTTTTTTATATTTGTGAGATGATAGAAAACAACAAAAACAATTTCACAGAGGGAGAAAGAACAAGGTAATTTTTACAGTTGAGATGTAAGGAAAAAAAGTAGTGATCTCATCAGCATAACACAAAACCACCAGAAGAGTATGATTAGAACTCAGGTCTCACAATCTCTCATTCACTGGAGGAGTGGCCTAGTGGTTAGGGTGGTGGACTTTGGTCCTGAGGAACTGAGTTCAATTCCCACTTCAGGCACAGGCAGCTCCTTGTGACTCTGGGCAAGTCACTTAACCCTCCATTGCCCCATGTAAGCCACATTGAGCCTGCCATGAGTGGGAAAGTGCGGGGTACAAATGTAACAAAAAAAGCCCACAACCCATCCTTTCCAGAAGATTTCAAACAGGAGCCAGTGCTTCAGTTTCCTCTTATGCAATACAAAGTATGAGAGATTCTGAAACGGGAACTGTACTATACATTGTTGGTCTTGCAATTTTTTTAGAAGTTTTTGTTTGCAGGAAAACATGAGAGAACTGTACACTTTTCAGAAACTTCAGAGCCCTCTGTTCAGTGGCGTTGCTAGCCTCGACGGCACCCGGGGCGGATCGCCGATGCGCCCCCCCCCCCCCGCGAAATGACACCCCCCCCAGGTGCACGCCGCTGGGGGGGGGGGGTGCCGCAGCACGCGCCTGTCTGCTCCCAGGTTACTTCCTGTTCCGGGGCAGAGGGAGGAAGCTGCAGCGAATGAGAGAATTTAGCGAGTGTAGCAAACTAGGAGCAGACAGGCGCACGCTGTGGCACCGCCCCCAGCGGCGTGCACCCAGGGCGGACCGCCCCCACCCCTTGGTACACCACTGCCTCTGTTAAGCTTTGTCTATGTGTAAACATTCCCAAAATTAATATATATATATATATATAGAGAGAGAGAGAGAGAGAGCGACCACCAAGAGAATCGTTTGATATGAAATTTTATTTCTTTAAATACATAATTTTACCTCAAAATAGCCTAGGTCATGCAGTATTCAAAATGGCAACTGTGAGGCCCCAACCATGCTATTTGTTTCAGTCCTTGTATAGTGCTCTAACACCAAGAAAAGTCACCTCCGTTTAGAGCAGGGGTTCTCAACCCAGTCCTCGGAATACACTCAGCCACTCAGAATACCAACAATGAATATGCATGAGATAAATTTGCATATAATGAAGGTATTGCATACAATGTTCATTGTGGGTATTCTGAAAACTTGACTGGCTGGGTTGAGATTAAGAATGAAAACCCCTGGTTTAGAAAGATTAAGGTGCTCATTTTCAAAGCACGTAGACTTACAAAGTTACAAGGCATATTTTCAAAGCACTTAGACTTACAAAGTTACATAGTAACCTATAGAACATCGTAAGTCTAAGTGCTTTGAAAATGAGCCTCTAATAGTAAGTTATGTGACTTTGTACGTCTCTGTGCAGTGAAAATTAACCTCTAAATCTGTTTATCAGTAACATTTACACTGAAAGTTTCACAGCAAGACTAAGTCTGAAACAAGTTAGGTGAAGCAGGAGTAGACTCTTCAATGCAGTTGTAAGCAAGCTGATCCAGTTTTGGAAGGGCTGGCAAAGGACTTTGGCCAGTCCTGTTTTTAGAACTGCTGTCCCATTGTATTGTGGTGCTTGTAGTCCTGATACTTCCATTTGTAATTAGTACTATGCAAATCCATCAGTAGAGGGCTATCAACAAGCCAGGAGTTTTGTTTTATTTCACAGTATCTGTTCCTATTTGAAAACAGGCTCTGGGGCAAGGGCCGCCATCGTCACCCAAATTAAAAATGCTCAGGACTAGTGGTCTCCACATCCTGTAGAGTCACCACACAAACAAAAGCCCATCTGATTTAAACAAAGTGTCTCGCAGTGGAAGGAGTGTATATAGGGTTCCTGAGGCGATGGTCACGATCTGTTTTTAATTGCAGTTAAGAAGACAGGCTGCCTGCTCCAGCCAGTCACAGGACCTCTGCTGGATCCTCCTGCTTCCTGTTGAAACTTCCTGTTTCCTTTAGGTGGGATGCAGCAGAGGCAGCCTGTGGTAATCGTTGCTGGCCACAGCCACCGCACCTGAGCAAAACATCAGCCCACTGCCTGGCTGACACTGACTGGCATCTATTTTAGAAAAGTCTGCTCCCCCTGATGTCAAAACCTGGCTATGCCATCATGCTTTTGGCCCTGTCTAACCTTATCTCCCTTCATCGAATCATATGAAGGATTAATGAAAGTAATTTCTATCTTATATTACCATTCCTTTCCTACTTCCTTATATTGCTTGTAAACCATTGAGACCTATTACTCAGACCTAGTGATATATCAAATAATACATAGAATATGACAGCAGATATGAACCCTGTAGCCTATCTTTGTTACACATCTGAACTATTTACATTAAACCCATGTTCTCTTTCTGTCCTGCCTCAAGCTCATACTTTCTAGTATAAGGGTGGTCCTCGCTTGTTCAGATGATAGTATGTTGAAAATATTAATGTTCATTTGAACTACGGGAACAGTTTCCAGTTTTTCTTTTACAATAAATACCTATTTCTGCTTTTCCAGTGAACCTCATTTTGACATTTGGAAAGTGCTTGCAAAATGCGTTTTCCCGTAAGAGGAGTCTAAGTAAATGTGATATCAGTACAGACCCCTTGGCTAATTATTGCATATCATGTAGCTGGTACTGTCTGAAATCATTTAACCATAGCTTAAGATCTCAGGTGCTCCAACACTGGAGCAGCTCATTTAGCAAAGCGTATCGCACCCTCACATGCATGTGAAGCATATGCAGGGTACTCTTTCCCAAGGGTTATTCAGAGAATCCAAAGATGCCACACAGGTGATAAGTTGTCTATATTACATCCTATGAAGTCCAGAAGGAAGCTCTCTTAGGCATGATACAAGTGCTACGGAGACTGTTAGCAGGACATTTGTGAGACTGAGATCAAACTCCACATACCCTGGCTTAGGAGTGAGGTTCACGACTGGTATGGCATGTCTGAACTAACTCATTTGGAGATAGTGCGCCCAAGAGAAAAAGTTTTGTTTTGTTTTTTACTTGCAAGAGTCAGTGGCGGCCAAGCATTGCTACATGCTGCCCCATTATCCCCTTCAGTGTTCTGCCTGGATTTTGTTCTTTGTGCGCTCTGTGCAGCGGTTCAGAATCAGGTCCTTGCTGGGTCTTGGTGGGATGGCAGGCTGGGGCTTAGCCTTGTTTTGTGTTATGGTTTCCTCTTCTAGAAATAAGTAAAAAAAAATGTTACCAACTAAACCATGTAAGTCACCAAAGTGGGTAAAGTGGTGTGGTAGCCATGTTAGTCCACGTTTAAAGGTCATCTATTTCTATTTATTATCTTTAAATGTAGGTTGGCTAACTTACCACTGAGTTTACTGATACTTGGTAATAGAGCTATGACAAATAGCATTGAGCTTTAACATAACAAATGATAAAAGAAGCAACATGCTAAGGAGTAAGCAATCCACCGGGGTGGATGAATACAAACTCCCACGTAAAATGAAAATATCTCATAGAGAGTGGGAAGTGGACCAATGACTCCAGGGAAACAGGACTATGGTTGTAAAGGAAAAAAACTTTATTCACAGACTCGACACAGTACTGTGTTTGGGACACAGGCCTGCCTCAGGTGTCTTGATAAAGATTGTAACGATATAATTTTGGTAGTGCAACGTCAATGTAGACCTGAGAGAGACGCTACACTACCGAAATTATATCGTTACAGTCTTTATCAAGACTCCTGAGGCAGGCCTGTGTCCCAAACACAGTACTGTGTCGAGTCTGTGAATAAAGTTTTTTCCTTTACAACCATAGTCCTGTTTCCATGGAGTCATTGGTCCAATTCCCACTCCCTATCAGATAAAAGAAGCAACATGAAATCAGAGATCAAGTGTTTATTTCAGTGGAGCGGTATATCAAGTCCCATTTCCCCT
Source organism: Microcaecilia unicolor (assembly GCF_901765095.1). Lineage (NCBI taxonomy): Eukaryota > Metazoa > Chordata > Amphibia > Gymnophiona > Siphonopidae > Microcaecilia > Microcaecilia unicolor. Next base: position 36,767,462 of record NC_044043.1, read on the forward strand.
TCCCCTTATATGAAGAATCAGCTTTATTCCATTGTGCATTATTCCATCCTAGTAACTCATTTACACACTGTACAGACTGGACATACCAATGTTGTTAGAGTTCTGGTTTTGTTTGTTCTTAGCACTGACTCTTGAATTTCGCTGCTGGAGATACTTCTTGCTGTTCCGACGGTATGCTTCTTGGCTTATCTGTTTGCGGTTTTGCTTATGGATGCTTTGAGCATTTCGGATGGTAGAGCTGAAAAGAAAGAAAATAAAGCATGGAAGCTTTCACTAGAGTTTTTTTTCTCCAAACAAATGAAACAAAAATTGTTAATTTTCACTAAATTATGAAATACTGTTGTGACTCAAAAATGGTGCATATATGAGAGAGATATTCAAATCTATCATTTTACTTAGGTTCTGATCCTTCCTTTGAGGCCCTTTTACCAAGGCGCAGTAGGGCCACCATGTGGGTAGTGTATGGCAAAATAGCACTATAGCCGGATACACCCAGGCGCCCTGTGGTAGTTTTGGTTTTGCCACACGCTGTTTCCCATGCTAGAAAATCATTTTTATTTTCTAGTGCAGGGGGTGGGGAGTAGGTGTTCCCGGCGGTAATCAGGCAGCATGGGCACATCTAAACCAAAGGTTAGACCTTTTGGTCTAGATCTGTTTCAGTCACGACTAGGTCACAAAAAGGTGCCCTAAATGACCAGATGACCACTGGAGGGATTAAGGCATGACCCTCCCCCCTTACTTCCCCAGTGGTCACTGACCTCCTCCCCCACCACCCCCAAAGATGTGAAAGAAACACTACATACCAGTCTCTATGAAAGCTTCAGGTATTATGGCCAGGCCTATTAGAGCACCAAGCAGGTCCCTGGAGTGGCCTAGTGGTCAATTCAGTGCACTGTAGAGAAGGGGACCCAGGCCTATACCCCACTCTAATTATTACACTTGTGGTGGAAAGTGTGAGCCCTCCCAAACCCTATTGAACCTCTTTGAGAGGTTTCTACCCATTGATGGAGTGCGTTAGATTATAACTGGCAATCAGTGGTTCAATATTTAGTTTTTATTTGTATCTTATTTGTGCTACTCTGCTCTTACTTGATATTTTGTTTATGGTATTGTAAACCTTGCCTGTCATTTTATTTATTGTAAGCCACATTGAACTTGAGTATGTTCAGGATAATGTCAAAATAAATAAATAAATGTAGGCAAAACCTGCAGCCATAAGGACTATTGTAGTGGTGTACTGTAGGTTTTTGGTGGGCTCCCCATGCAATATAAGGGGGTAACAGTGAGATGTGTACCTGGGACCTTTTATGTGAAGTCCACTGCAGAGCCTGTCTAGGGTGCCCCACTGCTCTAATGGGATGTCCGTGTGGTCAGCCTACTAAGAATTCTGTCCCACCCACCCACTCATACGTCTCAATGGCATCTTTTTGTGCATTTTTCCCCCTCTAACTTTTTTTTTTTTTTTTCAAAAATGGTCACAAGAAAAATGCAATGAGAACAATGTCTAGGAAATGGACATTTTCGAAACAAAAAGACGTTTTTCCGGTGCAAAAATGGGCATGTTCACCACTTGATTTTTGGACATTTTCAGCAAAACATCCAAAATGGGATTTAGACGTCATATTGAAAATGCGCCTCTATGTGTGAGACTTGAAAGACCCAAAGAGGTGGATGACAAAGCCTGGAATAGTTCAATCAGTGGAGCAAGTGGAGGTCAGAAAGGTAAAGAAATTGAAACGGGCTTGAGACAGATACAGAAGGCAAGTAGTAGGGTAAGACATGATGTGAAGCTGGTGTTGATTTACTATAGAAATCTATCCAATTAATATTCAGTGAGCATTTTTTAAGATGCTCACTGCCAGCTAAATTAGACTTGGAATATCTAGCTCAGCAGCGATAGCTAGAAGTTATGCTGGTATGGCCAATGTTCAATTCTGGTCGCTGCATCTCAAAAAAGATATAGTGGAATTAGAAAAGGTGCAGGGAAGGGTGATGAAAATGATAAAGGGGATGAGACGACTTCCCTATGAGGAAAGGCTAAAGCAGCTAGGGCTCTTCAGCTTGGAGAAAAGGCGGCTGAGGGGAGATATGATAGAGGTCTATAAAATAATGAGTGGAGTTGAACGGGTAGATGTGAAGCGTCTGTTTACGCTTTCCAAGAATACTAGGACTAGGGGGCATGCAATGAAGCTACAATGTAGTAAATTTAAAACGAATTGGAGAAAATGTTTCTTCACTCAACGTGTAATTAAACTCTGGAATTCATTGCCAGAGAATGTGGTAAAGGCGGTTAGCTTAGCGGAGTTTTAAAACGGTTTGGACGGCTTCCTAAAGGAAAAGTCCATAGACCATTATTAAATAGACTTGGGGAAAATCCACTATTTCTGGGATAAGCAGTATTTATTGATTTGTTACATTTGTATCCCACATTTTCCCACCTATTTGCAGGCTCAATGTGGCTTACATAGTACCATAAAGGCGTTCGCCAATTCCGGTATGAACAAATACAGTAATGTTGTGGTAGAATAAGGTTCGTGTGTACAGACACATTAGGGAATCGTAGGGAGGAAGAGAATCATAGAGAAGAAGAGTTATTATATGTCCATTACGAGCTTTGGTTTCATTGTGTTGCAGGGTACAGGCATTTAAGTTGGGTCGGTAGGGTATGCCTTTTTGAACAGGTTAGTTTTTAATGTTTTATACTTTTTTGGGGCCTTGCCAGGTAGTTGTGACCTGGATTGGCCACTGTTGGAAACAGGATGCTGGGCTTGATGGACCTTTGGTCTTTCCCAGTATGGCAATACTTATGTACTTAGGATGTTCAGTGTTGTACCTTCATAGCTGAACTGAGCAAAGTTAGGACTGTCATTTAAATGGTTCTGCTTGCCTGATGAGTTGCCAGTGCCCACATAATTTCCAGGACCATCCTGACACTGCCATTCTACTACTACTTATAATTTCTTTAGTGCTAGTAGATGTACACAGCACTGTACACATTATATACAGGTACTTTTTTTGTCCCTAGTGGGCTCACAATCTAAGGTGTTTTTTTTTTTTTTTTTGGAACCTGGGGCAATGGAGGGTTAAGTAGAACTGCAGTGGGAATTGAACCCACTTCCCCAAGATTATCAGCTCACTGTAGTAACCATTAGGTTACTCCACTACCTTGGTTGGGTGCTGCTGAATATTCCCTCCCAGCCTGTTCCATGTGGTTTTGCCAGATTAAACCCTTTTCAAAAATTGGGCCCTATGTGTTTACCCAAAGTGATAGCATCAGCAAGGAAAACAATAGAACAGACCGGGTGTGTTATTTGGCCCTTATCTGCTGTTAGCATTTAAAGTTTCTCAGTGTTTAGTATCTTTCTATGGTGTCCTCATATGAATCCTCACGGGGCATTAACTTATCTCTGGAAAAATGTGTCACATCTCTCTCTCTTCTGCTCACCGAATGTGGTCAGATATCATCACATAAACATCTCTTTCAGACAAGCTGTTTTTCTGCAATATGTACTTTGTCAATTATTTACAGAAAATCTACCATATTGTATACTTCTGGATGCAACCAGTACTAGATAAAAGTAATTAGCTTTACTACCAATGCATACATACCGTCGTGGAGGAGCACGCTTGTTTTTAAGCTGGTTTATGTCTGTTGAAGGCTTCTCTCCGGATTTCTGCATATACATGGAAGGGTAGTAACCAGTTGTTTCATCTTTCCTGGGACAGAAACATTAGCGTAATGTCAGAATCAACCTCTTGCTGGTGGCCACTGTGATAATCATCCTAAAGCTAGTAAGATACTGGTTCTTTGCTAAGAGAGGATACAGTCAAGCCTCAATCAGTCCCAGTTGATGAAGACTGAGATGTGTCTGTATGCAAAGAGTTACTGGAACCCAGCTCTGACATGGAGTAACTTAACTGCTCCTGTTCAACAGAGCCAGTCTGTGGATGGACATTCCTGACCACGACCAACCCATGAGGCAACGCAGTGAATAACCAGCACCTAAACCAGTGGTTCCCAAACATGGTCCTGGAGGCACCCAGCCAGTCAGATTTTCAGTATATTCACAATGAGTATTCATGAGAGAGATTTGCATGCATTGGAGGCAGTGCATGCAAAAATCTCTCATGAATATTCATTGTGGGTATCCTGAAAACCTGACTGGCTGGGGTGTCTCCGGGATCAGGTTTGGGAACCACTGACCTGTTATCGACAAATATATTTGTGAGATGAAGCTTGTAGGAAATACATTAGCATTTCTCACAGCAAAAGCTTAAGTCTATACCCATTTATTCTGGACTTCAAGCTACACACAGAGCTATAGATAGGTGAGGGCTGTTTCTCTAATGACTACCAACTCTTAATAGTCCAGCTGTCTCATTAGTAATTTAAGCGGTCATGTTTGTGCTTAGATTTTGCCAAGGAAGATGGAATCTATAATGATAAAGGAAAATGGCATGGTATGTATTTTAGTTATCAAAGAGCTAAACTCAGCTCAAGACTATTACATTTTGATAATAGAAATATCTAATGATCTGACCTCATTTAAATCTTTTGGTCAAAATTTCCAAATGCTAAGCTTTAGGAAGGCAGTTTTTTTTAAAGCCATTTATGTATGTACATGGATAAATTATAATCTGCAAAGTGCCCTCCTCCAATGGAACAGTAAGGTGTACTTTTATTTGGATATAGGAAAGGCAATTCTGGGGAGGTGTTATTGGGTGCTACTGGGAAATAATGCAGTGGAAATCTACCCACACAAAAAGCAAGTGAAAACGTAAGTACCCCTGGCATATTCCCCTTGAAATGTAGTGGTGTGAAGAATGCAACACTCGTGAACAGGGTCCCAGTGTAGTGAGTTTGAAGCATGCCCCCCTACGAGATCAGCTGCATTTCTGTAATGGGTTCCAGTCCTGGTCTTCAAATTTTTTACGGATTATCAGAACACAGTTTTATCATCATAAAGCTAAGGAAAGTACTGTCTTTGTAAGGTTTTCGGAAATACGTAAATCTAAAATTCACATATTTGTTTCTTCCTGTTCTTGCTAGAAACAAATAGCTATCACAGTTAGTTATTTGTTTCTAGCCAGAACAGGAAGAAACAAATATGTGAATTACTATTACTAGTAATATGTGGGATTACTATTAAATTGTGTCCTTATGTACAAAAGCATTCTTCATATAAAGAGGGATATTCAGTGGCGTTCCTAGGGGTGGGGGGTGCGGTCCGCCCCAGGTGTACACCGCTGGGGGGGGTGCCATGCGCCTGTCGGCGCCGCTCGTTCCGTGCTCCCTCTGCCCCGGAACAGGTTACTTCCTGTTCCGGGGCAGAGGGCGCATGGAACGAGCGATGCCAACAGGCACGCGACACCCCCTCCCCCCCCCCCAGCAGGTAAAAATGCACCCGGGAGGGGTGTCGTTTCGCCGGGGGGGGGGAGAAGGTATTGTTTTGCCGGGGGGGGGGGCGCTGCATCTGGGGGGGTGCATCGCCGGTCCGCCCCGGGTGTCAGCCGTCCTAGGAACGCCACTGGGGATATTATGCTTCCATAACTTATTTTTTAAATCAGAAAACTGGTACTGGAAGACAGACATGAAGCAGAAAATTTCTCTGTAAAGGTTCCATGGTCCAATGTGCAACATTTGTTGAACTAGATTCTGGATAGGATTTTCTTACCTGACAACCCACCAGCCATCAAGCAGCTTATGGATCACTTCTACTGTCTCTCCTTCTTTCAATGTCAACTCATCGTCTTGGTCAGCCACGTAGGCCCTGGTAGTTATGTACAGCTCCCCTGTGTAAGCAAGAAGAAACACTTGAGGATGACATAAAGCCTACATTTTAAATGTTTGTAATGAACCAGTGTGCAAACTGCTGGGGCAGATAGTCCCTGACTTTACAGTTTATTTCTGTGTGGTCCTGTATTGGAAAACTATTTCTAAATGTGTATTATAGGGATTTTTTTTTTTTTTATAAGTTTACAGTATATTACAAGACAATGTTAACACATCGAAATGTATAGATTTGAAATATAATTACACATATTTATATAAGAGAAACAATCGTAATTATTTGTCCACAACAAATGGGGCCAAGATAAGGAAATCTAATTTTAAGACAAGAAATAATTATATAAAAAAAAATAAACTGGAAGAACGTCAAGGCTCTGCAGCCTAGACAGTACACCTAAGTTGGGGAGGTCATCACAGGAGTATCACGTATACCTTCCTTAGCAATAATGAAATCTCTTAATTTCACAGGACAAAAAAAAGATAATTAACCTCATTTAAAGATATCAAACATCTACATGAGTATCTAAGCACAAAAGTTCCACCCAGTGAAAGGACTCTTGGCTTAAGTGCCAATATCTCCCTTCTCCTGGACTGTATTATAGGGATTTTAATACAAGTGCCAGGTAAGTTGGGACCCTACATGTGTGTGGAGACAAAAGAAAATGTATGTCACACAAGCGCCATGGCTCATATACCCATGGAATAGATAGTAAACTTCTCTTTATTTGTCATACTTTATCTTTGATAATAAATTTCACAGCAACAGAGGATACAGTGTAGCTCATGATTTGGTTTATACTATTTATCTATTCCAATATGTGTCTTTCTCTCTCCTAATGCTCTACTCTGGATTTCTCTATCTTGGCCAGAGACAAAGTCAGCCGGATTTGCTGTTGAGGGTTGAAGATCTCAGGTCTCTCAAACGCCCTTATTTTATAGGGTTTTGGCGCATAGATTTCCATGCCTCTCTTTTCATTTGCCGTGATGTATGTGCAGATAAGTGAGGTACCTCCCAGACATCTTTTGACTGGTAGAGCCTTTGATAACAGTATGGCATAACTCTTATCAAGGTTCTTGCATGCGTGCCCCTTTGGTTTTCATGACCTGTATTATTTATTTGGCAATAAATATCCCAGGCTTATAGAAGATTATTGCAGATGCCATTTATCAAGGGCCCCTTTTTGGTTCTTGACATCGGTTGTTTTTCTTGAAGAAGTTGATGGAAATTTTCAGAAAGTCCAAGTAATATTCCCCTTTAGGCCTAGTGTAGGAATCAGATCAAAATGTCCTAACCTGGCTAACATACTTTAATATTAATCTTTATTATTACCCAAGCTCTATCTGTTATGGTAGGGAAATATCACTTTCTTTGGAGTAATGTTGCATTGTTGTGATGTTCATGGTACAAAAGGTAAAACAGCATTAGAAGACATATGAGGGTATATTGAGAGTAATTGATGTCTCCTGCACAAGGAATCTTTAATATGAGGGTATATTGAGAGCAGTTGATACCTCCAGCATAAAGTAATTCTTTCATTAAAACTATTTGAACAGCTTGCCAATAAATAATGTGGTCAGAATCTGGACAAAAGCCCCCCCCCCCCCCCCAGACATGCAGATTCTTAGCTAAAGTTGCTGTGTTCTGAATAGTCATTGTATTGTAAGTTGTCTGGGAGTCTTTCACTAATTTATTACCGCCATAGTTGGGATCTGCTTCTTCTGGTTCATCAGGGCTGTCTAGAGGTTCCAGATAGGCTGCTGGCACCCAACCACGTTTGTTCTTCATCTGACAGAACCACCAGCCTAAAGACAAAGAAGCAGTGATGTCAAAACGCAGGGCTACATCATGCATATTATACTGCCATTCTAACCTCTTTGGTTGAACACCATATGAAATCCTGCCTGCAGCTAAAGTTATGGGACTTTAAATCACTACACTACTCTATTCCCTGGTAACCACAAAACTTGATTATTGCAATATCATTTATGCTGGGCTTCCAGCAGTTCTTTTGAAAAAACTTCAGTCGGTCCAAAACACCTCTGTTCGATTGCTTGCTCATGCCCATTGATTTGATCATGTCTCCCCCCTTCTTGTCCATTACCACTGGTTAAAAGTTACATTCCATGTATAACATAAGATCTTAACTTTGACTTACAAAGTCCTTCATTCATGTCCTTTCTTATCTCGCATCTATCATCTTTCCTTATAGGTCAGCTGAAACCCTCCGCTTGTCATCTCACACCATTTCACCATACCCTCAGTCCACTGTTCACATTTAGAAGCTACACGTCATCCTGCGTTTTTCTATATTGCCCCATATTTATGGAATTCTCTTCCAGAAAGCTTACTTTCTGAAGACTCCTATATTAGATTAAGGTTCTCTCTGAAGACCTATCTTTTTACTAAGGCCTTCTCAGGGAGATGATGTCATGGTGCATACTGCAGTCCAATGTGTCGTGCCTTTAGATCAGCAATCCATAAGTAGGACCAAATTAATTTCTATGCAAGGAAATATAAAAAACCTAGGTAATTGTCCCAGACATATATATCCTTATACATAATGCAGCAACAAGATTATTCGCTTTTCAAAATCCCATCAAATACTTCTCCAACTGTTTTACAAAATTGTATAACAGCTGTTCAACGTTTTGATATTATTTTTATGAGGATCATAAGAGTTCACAGCATCAACACTGTTTTAGCTAGACCTTTCAGAACAACGATGTGCAAATCTTCATCAATCCATCACGCTTATTTTTTAATTCAAAATACAACTTAGCAGTTCACCTTCGCCTTGATAACTGGCTTTCTGCTAAATTTTATCAATTTTTATAGATTTTATTTTAAAAACAGTGCAAACACTTAACTTTCAGCTGTTTTCCAATCCTTGAGAACCTCCACTGACACGGCCAGGTTTCGTTACTTCCTCAGGGAAGAGGTTCAGTTCTCCATGGCTTGCGTATTGTCTCACATTTTGAATTAAAAAATAAACATGATGGATCGGTGAAGATTTGCACATCGTTGCTCTGAAATGTCTAGCTAAAGCAACGTTGATGCTGTGAATTCTGATGATCCTCATAAGAATTATATCAAAATGTTGAAAAGCTTTTATAACATTTTGTAAAACATTTAGATCAGCGATGGCAGTTATGAAATCTGTTCTTTTACGATTTGTAGTTCCTTTCTAGATTTTATGATACTGGAATTTTTATCTTGTAAACTGCTTTGATTTTAATTTGAAAGATGGTATATGAAGCCATAATAAACAAACTGTAATTACTTTCAAACCAGAAAAACACATTGAAATGGCAACAAAAATAATTATGTTTACCATGTTCACTTTTCTCAACAACATCTACTATATCTCCAATACTGAGAGCCAGCTCGGTTTTGGAATTCTTCTCATAGTCGGCTATTGCTCGGTAGGTCTGCAGGATGATAGGGCCCGTGATCTCTTGTAAAAGGGAAAAGCAGAGAAAGCCATTAATAAGAAATCATCAAATCCCTTTTAATTTTTTCTCTCTTTCCACTTCCTCATTCGACACACAGTCTTCATATTTTAAGAGGAGGAGGAGTAGCCTAGTAGTTAGAGGCCAACTGAAACTGTCCCAGGGGCGTAGCCAGACCTCTAGGTGGGAGGGGCCAGAGCCCAAGGTGGGGGTTCACATTTTGGTTGCTACCCCACTGCCGCCCTCTCCAAATGCCACCCCACCCCCCTCTGCCACCCACTGCCGCCGCAAATACCTTGGCTGGTGGGGGTCCCCAACCCCCGCCAGCTGAAGACTTCATCCAGCGGTGGTCTCTGGCGCTGCCGCATTGCCTGCCCTGCTCTCTCTTCCCCTCACGTCTGGCACGCTCCTTTTAGTGAAACTGAGCATTCTCAATTTCACTAAAAGGAGCTTGCCCAACGTGAGGGGAAGAGAGAGCAGGGCAGGCAATGCGGCTACACTGCCGCAGACCAGTGCTGGACAAAATCCAGCTGGTGGGGGTTAGGGACCCCCGCCAGCCAACCTGGGGCCCAGAGCAAATTTGGGGGGGGCTCAGGCCCCTGTTGCCCAGGCCCCCATGGCCCCACCTACCTACGCCACTGGTCTAAACACTTTCGACTGAAACTGAAAGCAAAACAGAAAGCAAAAACTAAAGTATGATTGTGTGTATGTGAACCAATGAGGCCCACTGGGAATATTCCGAGCTTACAGTTGGCAGCCATCTGCTAAACCCACAGGAGATTATTACCCTCCAGTCTCTCAACAAGTCTGGCATGTTTAGGTTCTCAGGTCATTGCAGATGTATTTAAATATCCTTTGAGACAGGACCATTGTGAGAATGCAAAAAAAAAAAAATAATAATAATAATGATTACTAGCTTTTTATGCTTACCCAAACTGTGCACAAGTAACAAGAGAAAGGAGCATTGAGATGTTTACCATTTTGTATTTAGTTATAAAACTGATTAAGAAGAAGCAGTATATATTTTCTTCGTAAAATAGGGTAAAGGAGTCCAAACACTGGTCTACACGGTGGACATTATTGGGCTCATTTTTGAAAGAGAAGGACGTCCATCTTTCGACATAAATCGGAAGACGGACGTCCATCTCCCAGGGACGTCCAAATCGGTATAATTGAAACCTGATTTAGGACGTCTCCAACTGCACTCCGTCGCAAGGATGGCCAAAGTTCAAGGGGGCGTGTCGGAGGCGTAGCAAAGGCGGGACTTGGGCGTGCCTAACACTTGGACGTTCTTGACCCATAATCGAAATAAACAAGGACATCCCTGACAAACACTTGGACGTTTTCACCCGGACCTGTTTTTATTACGACTAAGGCACTAAAAGGTGTCCGAAATGACCACATGACCACTGGAGAGAATCGGGGATGACCTCCCCTTACTCCCCCAGTGGTCACTACCCCCCTCCCACCATCAAAAAACATCTTTAAAAATATGTCTTGCCAGCCTCTATGCCAGCCTCAGATGTCATACTCAGGTCCATGACAGCGCATGCAGGGTCCCAGGAGCAGTTGTAGTAGGCACTGCAGTGCACTTCAGACAGGCGGACCCAGGCCCATACCCCCTCCCTACCTGTTACATTTGTGGAGGAAAAAGCGAGCCCTCCAAAACCCACCACAAACCCACTGTACCCACATATAGGTGCCCCATTCACCCATAAGGGCTATGGTGGTGGGGTACAGTTGTGGGATTTTGGGGGGATTTTAGGGGGCTCAGCACACAAGGTAAGGGAGCTATGTACCTGGGAGCAATTTATGAAGTCCACTGCAGTGCCCCACCTAGGGTGACCGGCTGGTGTCCTGGCATGTCAGGGGAACTAGTGCACTACAAATGCTGGCTCCTCCCACGCCCAAATGGCTTGCATTAGGACGTTTTTGACATGGACATCTTTGGTTTTGAAAATCACCGAAAGTCAGAAACATCCTTGTCTAGGGATGTCCAAATTTAAGGATTTGGACGTCCCTGATGGTATTTTCGAAATGAAAGATGGGCGTCCATCTTGTTTTCAAAATACAGTTTTCCCCGCCCCTGGATTTCGCATTTTGCAATGACGTCCAAATCGCAACTTGGACGTCCCTCTCGAAAATGCCCCTCCACACCAGCCTGATGCACAATCCAGAATAAAAAAGCCCATTGATGTTACTGAACACAGGGACTATATGCACTGAAAAATTACAATCAAGAGCAATGCATTTCTCAAATTACTTTCTAATATATAAATTTCATTTCATTGTAATATCATTTCCCTACTAACACTATAAGCTGACCAGTACTTATGCTTAAAAACAATCACTGCAGGTTCCTTTCTCAAAGAATCTAGCTTCTGCACGCCACGTTTCATTAAAACGCTGTATCTTCATCAGACTGGACAGAGCCTGAAATTCTTTAGAATCAGCCACGTAGTATCCAAGCCAGAAATATAGTAACTTAAATAATGAAAGACTATATTTTACCTCCAAGAAAAAATAGCCTCCGCACACATGGACCCCAGCTAATGAAAAGAAACTAAAAGCCACAATGCTTTTACAATGCCTGATGTGCCACATTTGGACTAGAGCTGCGTCATATCTCCACAGGAGAAGGCTATTTCCTAAGGAGCTTATCATCCCAAATGTACAGACTTAAATTCCTGCTAAACTTATGTATTAAAAGCATTTATTTGGAGAACTCTGTTTACCACATAAATTACTATGCATGATCATAACTGCATTATGTGCAATCACATTACACACACAAAAAGAATGTAAATAGTAGCCCCTCCCCAGACTACTTTACAATCCCTGGTGGTTTAGTGGTGTAGTCAGGGTAGGAGTGATCCCCAGTTGCTCTTAAATATCAGAATATGTGGTACATATTTTTCTAAAGTTTCTTAAAATCAGTAGTATACTAGCTTCCGAGAATACTACAGTAGTTCTGAGTCTTCTTACAAAATATGGGCACCTTTTACAAAGGCACACTGAAAAATGGCTTGCGGTAGTGTAGGCGCGGGTTTTGGGTGTGTGCTGATCCATTTTTTTAGCGCGCCTGTAAAAAAAAGGCCTTTTAAAAATATTTTTGCCGAAAATGGACTTGCGGCAAAATGAAAATTGCCGCGCATCCATGTTGGGTCTGAGGCCTTACCGCCAGCCATTGACCTAGCGGTAAAGACTCACACGGTAACCAGGCGGTAATGACCTACACGCGCCCAAAAATGAAAAATATTTTTCAGACGCACGTATGGGATGCGTGCCAGAAATGAAATTACTGCAAGAGCCACATGATAGTCGGGCAGTGACTCCATTTTGGCGCATGTTGGATGCGTATAAAAGCTTACACAGCTTAGTAAAAGGGCCCCTATATGATTTAGCAGGAATAATAGAACAATGGTTATAGCCACTATTGACACTGGAGACATCTCTTCTCACACTTCTGCAACTTTTCTCATATTGCTCACCTCTTACCTGTCCCTCCCCATTCCAATTCTTCCTCCTCCTATTCTGATCCTTTTTTGTCTACCATCCTGTCTCCTTCTCCACCTCATCCCTCGCCTTTATGCCTTTCCCATTGTTACCCTTTTGTCTTCACCAACTCTCAACTTCACTCTTCTCCAGCAGCTATTCCCCTGCAGACCCCCACTTACTACTACTACTACTACTATTTATCATTTCTATAGCGCTACAAGGCATACGCAACGCTGTACACCATACACAAAAAGGCAGTCCCTGCTCAAAGAGCTTACAATCTAGATAAGACAAACAGAACAATTAAGGGTAAGGGAATAAATAGGTGATGTTAAAGGACAGGGCAAGTGAGTAGCGTTTAGGAGTCAAAAGCAGTGTGATAAAGAGGTTTGGACTTAAAAACGGCCAAAGACGAGGAAGATGCACAGGCTCAGGAAGTCTATTCCAGGCATGAGGTGCAGCAAGACAAAAGGAACGGAGTCTAGAATTAGCAGTAGAGGAGAAGGGGACAGATAAGAGAGATTTATCTACAGAACGGAGTACCCGAGGGGGGGCGTAGGGAGAGACGAGAATGGAGAGGTACTGGGGAGCGGCAGAGTGAATGCACTTATAGGTCAATAAGAGAAGCTTGAACTGAATACGGAAACGGATAGGGAGCCAGTGAAGTGACTTAAGGAGGGGGCTAATGTGAGCATAGCGACTTTGGCGGAAAATGAGTTGCGCAGCAGAGTTTTGGACTTCCCTACATCTGCCCCCTGTCCCTCTCAGGTGACACGATCCCAACCCATGGCTGCCAACCACCATATACAGTCTGTGCCAGCACGACAAACATTTTCAAAATTCACAGGCTGGCATTTCCTGACAGTTAATCTTGTGCATCATGAGATCAGTGCAGTGTCCCAGGTGTGTTTCAGAAACCAGAACTGATGTTTGAGACGAAACTAAACACATTTACATAAGAACACAATATCAGTCATACTAGGTCAGACCACAGGTCTGTCTCCGACAGTGGCCAATCCAGCTTCACAAGTACTCAGCTGGATCCCAAACAGCACATTCATTCTCTATTTCTCATATTCAAAGATAAGTGGTAGTGGGTTGCTTTTCCAGGATTACATGAATAATAATGGTTTACGGACTTTCTAAACCCAGCTATGCTAATTACCATGACCACTTCCTCTGGAAATAAATCCCACAGCTTAACTGTATGCTGAGTAACAAAAAATATTTTCTCTGCTTGGTTTTAAATCTGCTACCAAACAGTTTCATGGCGCACCCCTACCTTTACTACCATTTGAAAGGGTAAACAACCCATTCTATATTTACCTGCTCCACCTCTCTCAAGATTTTATAGACCTCTATCATGTCTCCTGTCAGCTCTCTCATTTTCAAGCTGAAGAGCCCTAACCTATTTAGCTTTTCCTAATAGGGGAATCATTCCATACCTTTTTCATTTCCATTGCCCTTCTCTGTACCTCTTCTAGTTCTGCTACAGACCACCCTTCTGGCAAGCAAAGCTTATCAAGGTGGTTTACGTTTCAAAATATCTGTTTTGAGATGAAGCAGTCAGAACTACACATAGTACTCAAGATGTGGCACACCATGGATCAACAGAGAGCCCTTGCAACATTCTCCATTTCTTTCCAAATAATTCCCAACATTCTGTTTGCTTTTTTGGACCACCATCATACTCTGAGCTGAGGATTTCAATGTATTGTCCACAATAACTCCAAAGTCCGTTTCCTGGGTGATGACACCCAATATGTAAATGAGGATCGATTGCCTATAGTTTAATTCTTTCCCTATGTACATCTGCCATTTAGATGCCCACAACACACATAGAGAAAAACCACAAACACACACATAAGGATTGGAAATAATTCCATGAGGCATGCTCCACATGTTTTTCTCACCACACATCCCATCCCTGATGGGCTGCTTCGTAGTGATTCAGTTGCAGAGGCGTAGCCAGACACCCAATTTTGGGTGGGCCTGGCCCAAGATGGGTGGGCAGAAGAACACCATCTTGTCCCACAAGTGATTTGGTCTGTCCCTATCTCGCCTGCATGCCATATGGTCTCTCAAACATCCTCCCTCCCCCACATATCTTTTAAATAGCAGATTTTCACTGGCAGCAACTAATACACACTGCTTGTGTTAGCCCCACAGCCTTCCCTCTGATGCAATTTCCTGTGTCCGCATAGGCGGGAATACATCAGAGGGAAGGCTGTGGGGCCAGTGCAAACAGTATGTATCAGTCGCTGCTCACTGCAGGCAAAAATAAGCTATTTACAAGGTATGCAGGAGGGAGAGTAGTTGGGAGTTTTCGGATGGTGGGGCTTGGGGATCCCTGCCAGCCACATCATAGGTGTGCTGCTACTGGATGGGCCTGGGCCCACCCTTGGCTACGCCACTGTGATGTGTATTTAATTTTCTTGGTTGTAACTTCTACTATGAAACCTACTGATTGAATTGTATAGGTTTCTTAGTGGATGTTATATGTACTACCAGAAATACCTATTAAAACCAAACAACCAATAACCCTCAAACAGAATTAAAATACGCAACCAATAAAAAGGAACAATCCTGTTACAATTTGTTAGCCAAAAGAATATACAATACCTCCAAAAATATTTAAGTACAAATACAAATAGGAGACACTCTCATAATACTGCTTCTTTAGCGGAGAGTTGGCTGTGAGATAAGTACTTATTTGTGATGTTTTCTAGACTGAATGGCACTATTGATATTGTGAACTTTTTTTTTTTTTACTATTTCACATTTATAGCACTAGAAGAGCAAAAGTGGTCTAATGCAGGATGTTCTGCGTTACTTTTCACACCTGAGTGTGCTTTTTCTTTTTTAAGGGGGTCTGTCAGGGGCAGAGAATGTTGCATGATACAATAGGCAATATTACCTGTCCTGTAGAATTATCAATTATCAGTACAGAGATTACATATAAGGACCTCAGAGCTAAACGCCTCCTCTAGAACCAAAGTTCAAACCAGAGACTACAGCTGACTCAATCAAGTCCAAAAAAAATCAAAGTTGGCAATTTGTGCCCCAAAAAAACCCCCCTCCAGAGCAACCATTAAAGATTCTTCATACAGTGGAGAAAAAAAAAGCCTATAAACTTTATATCAAAACATGATGTCAGTAGGAGGATTGTAACATAAATGGGTCTTCCCTTCAGTAATAAACTACATGTATTCACAAAACCTGCTAGTGCAGCACAAATGACAAATATTACATTATAATATAATCTTATTGTATTTATTTATTTATTAGAATTTATTTACCGCCTTTTTGAAGGAATTCACTCAAGGCGGTGTACAGTAAGAATAAATCAAGCATGAGCAGGAGGCAATTAGAGCAGTAAAAATATTCGAACAGCAATACAAAGTATGGCATGGTATACTACTTGCAATAACAACACAATATGAGCTAGAACATTATAATTGGTAGTGAAGGGTAAGGCAAAGTTGTAACATATAGATGAGTAAGAAAGTAGGAAGAATTAGAAAGTAAGGTGATTGATTTGAAGAAAGTTGCATGTAAGGTCAGAGAGATGGTTAAATATTATCTCAGCTAGGGTAGGAGTGGATAAACATGTCCCGCTGCAGTATGTGCAGCCTGAGTCAATCCTTGTGTGTGTGAGTGAGACTAACAAGTTAGTTACTTCTTCCGTTAAAGGATTGGTTGAAGAGCCAAACTTTCACCTGCTTCCTGAAGTAGAGGTAGTCTTGTGCTAAATAGCTCTTATATCCCGCAAAAGCCATCAAGTTCGATGCGGGTAACAATAACCAAACTGAAACATACTTCAAAGATTTACAGTACAATAAGTTCTCCAGTCAACACTACAGCACATCACTTAGCTTCATTATTACATGTGGAGAAGCATCCAACAGAATCAAAAAGACTCAACAAGGGCACCTTGTTTCGCCAGAGCTGCCTCATAAAAACAAGTGAATCTATCCCAGTATCCTGCTTCCAGCAGTGACCAATCCAGGTCACAAGCACTTGGAAGAATCCCAAGGAGTAGCAAAATTCCGGAACCCCAAAGAGTAGCAAGATTCCGGAATCCCAAAGGGTAGCAAGATTCTGGAATCCCAAAGGGTAGCAAGGCTCCATGCTACCAATCCCAGGGACAACAGTGGCTTTCTCCATTTCAATAGCAATCTCAATAGCAGATTATGGACTTTTCCTCCAAGAACTTTTTTAAACCCAGATATGCTACTCACTGTTCCCTCATCCTCTAGTAACAAGTTCCAGAGCCTCAGGAGTCATCTGTTCTCAAGGGGCAGAGAATGGACATGGATGTACTAATCAGCTACTATGCTGACACTACCACTGTTCTAACTGGTTAGTGCTTCTACAATGCGGGAGCCTTTAGTGCTTCCTGAGGCAAACATTAGCACATGCCATTAATGAAATAAATAGAAAAAAAAGCCCTTTTTGATAGCCACACTATAAAATGGACCAAGCGCACAGGAAAAGCCAGTGTAAGAATGCGCTAGACCCATTTCTCAGCGCAGATGAGTAAAAGGCTAGTATTATAGTCTGTTTACCTGTCTTATCTACATTGTAAGCTCTTTGAGCAGGGACTGTCTTTTGTGTATGGGGTACAGCGCTGTGTATGCCTTGTAGCGCTATAGAAATGATAAGTAGTAGTAGTAGTATAGTCATAAAGCAAAAGGTGAAAACATTCTGAATTCTTACCTGCTGCATTTTTATTGGCGATGTCCTTTGGCAACAAAAATGTCTCTGGTTTCCGGACACTAAACAAATTGAGAACAGATTCTGCATTAAACTGACCAGACCTGATCTGGCTTCATATTCTGGCCTTTAACTACTGCAGACAAAGTGCCAGGACGTTGTCCAGATTTTTCAATTCATCAGAAACATCCAAGCAATCAAACTGCTGACACTTCATCTTAATCCACATCTACAATTTCTTGTCAGGTTGGCACATATAGTAGAACTGCTGGATCATACTCGGGACCATTGAAAGGAAAGTGCAAAATAGGTGAACGCATGGGGTGTCAGAGCCAGGGGGCACTAGCATGGCACATTATACAATGGTGGAAGCTGCTCTCACATGGCTGTGCATTGGCCATCACATCATGGGACTTGCCAGCTATGACAAAGGGGAACCTCGGGCTCTGTTTGGCCACAATACCTGTGGGAAACCCCCTTCGACCCCCCCCCCCCCTTCTCTGCCCTCAAGTGCCTCAGTCACAAGGGATGGGCAAGAAGGGCAGGAGAGGCCAGCTGTTCTTTTGAGTCAGTCTGTGAGCTGCAGAGAGAAGGAGGTGCCAAAAACAGCAGCTGCCCCGATCAAAAAGTACAGGCCACAGGGACTTTTCCCTGCTGCATTTTATTTTAGGAGTAAACCATGGGGAAGCTTTTTAACTGATTCACCCTGGAGTGGAGGAGTGGCCTAGTGGTTAGGGTGGTGGACTTTGGTCCTGGGGAACTGAGTTCGATTCCCACTTCAAGCACAGGCAGCTCCTTGTGACTCTGGGCAAGTCACTTAACCCTCCATTGCCCCACATAAACCGCATTGAGCCTGCCATGAGTGGGAAAGCGCAGGGTACAAATGTAACAAAAATAAAATAGATACTATTGGAGATTCTACATGGAATGTTGCTATTCCACTAGCAACATTCCATGTAGGCTGTGCAGGCTTCTGTTTCTGTGAGTCACAGAAGCAGAAGCCTGTGCGGCCACATTGGTGATCTGCAAGGGTCTACTTCTACATGGAATGTTGCTAGTGGAATAGCAACATTCCATGTAGAATATCAAATAGTAGCAACAGTGGAGGAGTGGCCTAGTGGTTAGGGTGGTGGACTTTGGTCCTGGGGAACTGAGTTCCATTCCCACTTCAGGCACAGGCAGCTCCTTGTGACTCTGGGCAAGTCACTTAACCCTCCATTGCCCCATGTAAGCCACATTGAGCCTGCCATGAGTGGGAAAGCGCGAGGTACAAATGTAACAAAAAAAATGACTCTATGAAAACTTCACAGTCCTTTACCTGGCTAAAAGTATGTACAGGGCTCAACAAGGCATATATATCTAGCCAGGTAAAAAGCAAGCAGGACCAGGCTGAGGGAGGAAGGTAACACATGCAGATTACATTTTCAAATCTATGCAGGTTACTTTCCAGGGAAAAACTAGGACAGAAAAAGCAGGTGCAAATGTCTACAGGTAGTTGGTTCCATCCTAGGCCAGTTTAAAGGGAGAAGGCAGACATACTTTGAGTACTGGTACAAAACCTGCAATATCCATAGATTTTGCAACATAAGCATTTCTGTCAATTGGCCCAGAATGACATTTGTAGGCATTGTATAATAGGTTAATGGGCAATGAGCAGTGCCACTTTATTGAATGATTGATTGTCATAAGTACATAAGTATGGCCATACTGGGACAGAGCAAAGGTTCTACAAGCCCAGCATCCTGTTTCCAACAGTGGCCAATCCAGGTCACAAGTACCCAGCAAGATCCTAAAAAAGTACAAAACATTTTATGCTGCTTATTCTAGAAATAAGCAGTGGATTTTCCCCAAGTCCATTTTAATAATGGTCTATGGACTTTTCCTTTAGGAAGCCATCCAAACCTTTTTTAAAGCCCGCTAAGCTAACCGCTTTTACTACATTCTCTGACAACGAATTCCAGAGTTTAATTACACATTTGAGTGAAGAAATATTTTCTCCGATTCATTTTAAATTTACAACTTTCTAGATTCATTGCGTGCCCCCTACTCACGGATTGTCAGTAGCCACATTCAAGTCACTTGGTCTGACTTTGAAGAAGTTCAGAACATGGGCACATCGGGAGATTTTGGAGGGAAGATTTATCAAGGTGTAGCAGTAATCGGCCAGTGTGCTCTGTCTGCTCTCTGTGGATTTCTGACCATCAAACCACTTCGGTGCTGAAAAGGAGATATGAGAAACTGGCAAATCAGACTCTGTAAAACTCTGTCTCAGGCCAACATCACACCAATTAGTTCTTCATAGCTAACTATCGTCATTCAGAAAGGGAGAGCAACAGGATGCAAATATGTTAATAACAATGGCCTGCTGAACAGGTGCCAAATGCATACTTAAATCATTTCTTCATGTTCAATAATATTGTATTTGCTACTTGTACAAAGTTCTGTAATTCACCTGGTTACTGTAGGGGTATTTCCCTTTACTTATTTTCACCCTACATTACACTGTCTCTTCCCAAGTGAGCTTATGAGCTGCTAGAGTTCAATATGATTAAATTGTTCCAACCTACAGAGTGCAGTGGATAAGGGAATTTAGCTGGAGGTCTCTGTGCCCTACCCACCAGAGCTAGGGAGAAGCTGGGAAGGAGAGAGATGTAGACATGTGGGGTGAAATACTGGACTGTGGAATGATAGGGAAAGAAAGGGGACATGCTGGAAATAGGGGAGGAGGGCCTTAAGCAACCCTTTGATGAGGGGAGGGGCATATGTCTGAAGGTTGCCTAAGGTGTCAAATACCCTTGGGCTGGTCCTGCCCTCAGATCAGCAGATAAGTGGAAGATAAAGAACCACCAGCTGATACTTGGATAGAGTGACAATGGAGGAAGGAGCTAAACCATTTCAAAACACAACTGTTAAGTCCACACTCACTGAGCCAGGTGAGAAGAAGGAGCTGGTGGTTTTCCAAGTCAAAGGCAGGTGTCAAGGAAAATAACCAAAGCTGCCCTACTTGCATCAAGAAAGCAAGATGGACAGTATAGTTTTGGTGCTATAACTAGGGCAGTAGCTGGATGAATGTGAATGCAGAAAGTTGATTTTATTCACAAAGTCAAGGCTTTGGGTAAAGACTACAGGCTCCATATTCAGTGGCAGTGATCAGCGTTTAGCTGCTGGCATTAAACCCGGAAATTCAATGCTGGGCCATGTCTGAGCACCGGCATTGAATTTCTGGGTTTGCGGAGCCGGCTAATGCATGGCCAGTTAAGTGCAATATTCAGCTCTTAACCGGCTATGGAGCATCGCATAAAGATAGGACTGACTTTTATGCGGTCACCCTGGCCAGTTAAGTGCTGAATATCGGTACTTAACTAGCTGAGTGCCGAATCTTCCCCTGGAATACCCCCAAAATATCCAATTTTCAGTTTGCCACTAACCAGTTATTTTCAGTGGTGTTAACTGATTAAGTGCTGCTGACAATTAGTGGTTAGCCCCAAACACATGATTTTAACCAGCCAGGAACCATTTTTGGCCAATTGAATTGTTATGAGTATCGACCCGTACTTTCTCAATACGTTTTGAGAAGTATGGTAGATTAGAAACCAGTGGGTTGATTCAAAACATCTTAACCAGCCAGAAATGACTCCTGGCTGGTTAAATCGCCTGTTCAGAGCAAACCTCTAATTTTCAGTGACACTTAACTGGTTAGCACCAGCAGGGCTGCCAAGAGTGGGGGGACAGAGGGGCAAGGTTCTCCAAGGCCCAGCCGCCAAGGGGGGCCATCCCGGCATCAGCATGTCTGAGATTGATCTCCTGAGTCCTGCTCCTCCTGTGTGCTGCAGCCCGCAGTGCTGGGGTATCGCGTTAACTCTGCTCTGCCAGGCACAGGTCTTTCTTACTCTGCCTCGTCCCGCCTCCTGTGTGAAGTACTTCCTGTTTCCACAAACATGGGAGGGGATGCGGCAGGAAAAAAATAAGGAAGTGTGATCTCAATCTAACCTCCTTGGGAAGAAAGACCTGTGTGGCAGAGCAGAGTTAACATCCTGGAACCCAGGACAAGCAAGTGAGCAGGCCGGGGCAAGGGCGGGGGGGAGGCGGCCATGGGGACCCGGGTGATGTTTGTCCCAAAGCCCGGCTTTGTCTCTCGGCGGCCCTAAGCACCAAACTGAAAACTGGCTATTTTGGGGGTGTTCCATGGGAAGAGTTAGCTCTTGGCCAGTTAAGTGCCGTTATTCAGCACTTAACCAGCCAGGTTGACTGCATAAATAGGACCACATAAAAGTCAGCCCTATCTTTTTCGCGGTGCCCCATAGCCGGTTAATTGCTGAATATCATACCTAAATCTACATTATCCAAACTGTAAAAGGCTAAAATACATAACAACCTACGCATCCAACTTCTCCTACATAAGCACACTCCCAAACACAGTGAGAACAATCCATGCCCACTTAAACTTCAGAAAATCACTCAAGACTCATCTATTCAAAAAAGCCTATCCCAACGATCCAAAATAAAATCCCAGCACCCAACGACATAGCATAACTAATGATTATACTGGACAATTTATAATTGTCACCTCTTTCGACCCCTTGATACCTGATCCAATCCTACCTCATCTGATCACAATATAACTTTGTATCTGTTACCAACCGAATTGGCAACAGCCTCTACGGTACCATGTAAGCCACATTGAGCCTGCAAATAGGTGGGAAAATGTGGGGTACAAATGTAACAAATAAAATATCACACTTCACCGACTATGCGTTAGGTCCGTAAGCCTAGAAATTCAATGCCAGTGTCCGGAGATAGCCCGGCATTGAATTTCTTGGTTTAACGGTTACGGTCAGTAAAACGCTGATCTCCATTGGCTGAATATGGGGCCCCAGGTGGTAATTAAATAAGATGGATGGATTTAGAGAGGGCTGTGGTTTCTGCAGAATTAAGACAATTTTGTTTCTCTGATAGCATTTCAAAATCTGTCATCTGATCCCACTTGTTCTACTTTATTTTCTGTAACTAGCAATAGTCCTTCCTTATTGTGTCAATACCTATGAATTTAGAAATAGGATTGCAAGTAATACGTTTCTTCAGATGCTTGCTCTATTTTCCTTAGCTTGCTTAACGCTAGGGGCATTCATGGAGAAGTCTGGTTATGTGTTGTTATGCTAATCCAGTTCAATATCATTTATATAATTTCATTTTCCCAGGTATATCATGCTATATTTTAACGTATCCTATAATTTTACAATGCACCTTACTCTATAGAATTTGCAAGTAGTGTGCTCTTAAATGCTTTTAGCAGGGGTTATAATAGGCTCCCAAATTATATTTTGTTAGTTCTTAGTGTGGCTTTATATGGGAAATGAACTAAAATGACACAAATGTCATTGCTGTTTTCATGGCATTTTAAAATAGCAGCACAGCTTCACTTTGAAGCCAGAAAGGTTTATATAACCTCCAGATCTACCATAGTTTCACATTTGGTTTTCAAAGTTTTGAATACTTTTCTAAGACGGGACATTCCCAACAAAAATTACATTGTAGTACAACAGTTTCATTTCCTCATTACATACAGTAGCCAATGGAGGCACTAGTAGATTAAAAAAAAAAAAGAGTTTGCTGTCCCCTGGGGGAGGGGCAGGGAATGGGAAATGACAGCACATCAATAAAAAACAAAATCAACCAAAAAAAAAAAAAAAACCATACTATACTTCCCTCAGCCACTGTGCTCTGGTCTTAACCAAAAAGAGGTTGAGAAGTATCAAATATTTGCTTCTTTATAGGGAAAGGGGATGGGACTTGACATATTGCCTTTCTGTGACTACAATCAAAGCAGTTTATATATTATATGCAGGTACTTATTTTGTACCTGGAGCAACGGAGGGTTAAGTGACTTGCCCAAAGGGATTTGAACCTAGTTCCCCAGGTTCTCGCAGCCTTCAAATCCGGGCTAAAGGCCTACCTGTTTGATGCTGCTTTCGACTCCTGACTTGTCACTTTTATCTTATCCTTATGTGTCCCTTCTGTCTGTCCTTCCCTTATCCTTTTTGGTCCTGTCTGTTTGTCCTGATTTAGACTGTAAGCTCTTTTGAGCAGGGACTGTCTTTCTTCTTCATGTTCAATTGTAAAGCGCTGCGTAGGACTGGTAGTGCTATAAAAGTGATTTATAGTAGTAGTTCTCAGGCTGCTGCACTAACTACTAGGCTTCTCCTCCACGCCAATGATTATATAATGATTTATCCCCAGTTCTACAGAGTTCAAGCAGTCATACAGCTATGGGAGAAAACAAGATTCTTCTTAGGCTACAGAATCTTTGATCAGGGGGACAACATAAGAAGCAGCCAAAAGTATGGTTGTCCATAGACTTTGAAGACCATCCTTACATCTCAAGGTGGTATGTGGTCTTGAAACCTCATGAGTTAAAGAAAAAAAAGTTAATACATATTGTTGACTAATTCTTATGCTGGACCAAAGAAATGGGCAACAGGAGGAGCATAATTTCTACACCATCCCTTACCTGGCAAATGAGGAATGGTTCTGTTCTCTGCATTAATATCTCCGGACTCAATAGGAAACATCTCCTTCAAAGCTTTCTAGTATTAGAGAGTAGAAGTGAGATTACAAGTGTCAGATTCATAAAATGTAATACAACGTTCATTACTTATTTGGTAAATCCATGCCTCTGAAGGGCATCTTACTCATATCAGCTTTCATTTGAGCAAGAAACAATATTACAGCAGATACAGCCTGGAGGGCTCACAATCTAAATTTGTACCTGAGGCAATACAGGGTTAAGGGGTCCTTTTATTAAGGTGCACTGAAAAATGGCCTGCAGTAGTGTAGGCGTGTGTTTTGGGTGCACACAGATCCATTTTTCAGCGCGCCTGCAAAAAAATGCCTTTTTAAAATTTTTTGCTGAAAATGGATATGCGGCAAAATCAAAATTGGCACGCGCCCATTTTGGGTCTGAAACCTTACCACCAGCCATTGGCCTAGCGGTAAAGTCACACACAGTAACTGGGCAGTAATGACCTACACGTGTCAAATGCCACTTGGCGATATGCGTGTCCAAAAATAAAAATTATTTTTCAGATGTGCGCATCGGACGCACGCCAAAAATGAAAGTACCGCAAGAGCCACACAGTAGCCAGGTGGTAACTCCATTTTGGCGCACATTGGGCACGCATAGACGCTTACGCGGCTTAGTAAAAGGGCCACCAAGTGACTTTGCCCAAGATTACAAGGAGCAGCAGTGGGATTTGAACTAGGCACCTCTGGATGTCTAGACCAGTGCTCTAACCACAAGGCCATTCCTCCACTCCACGCCAAGCACTGGAAGGCTCATCTAGCCTGCCCAGTTTCATTTCTGGGGCATTGTCAAAAACCACTTTAAAGGGTACAACAGGTCCAACCACAAAACTTGTTCCAATTGATAACTGCTGTAATGGCCAATCTCCATCCCAGGAATTATGAATTATTACATGAATTCTTCACTTTATTAACAGATACCAAGTTCTCAAACTATTGTCCTGTCCAATCCCGCCCCCCCCCCCAACACAAAAAAAACAAGTGCAAGCCAACAGTGTATTTTTGAGGTGGGTTCCATTTGGGGGTTATTATGCATCCCTGAACCAGACGAAGTGTCCGGAGAAACAAGGATCTTTGTTGGGTAAATTTGCCTGCAAGAGGTGTCTTTGATTATTTTATTATAAGCCTGGAGTGCATCTGTTGCACACCTTATCATGTCTGGCAACATACTGGTTGGGTACATTTTGGTGACCAGGTATCTTCAAGTTTTACCAGAACAGCTCCTTCAGGGTTTCTCGCTGACTAATACGTTGCTTGAAACCCATCAATTTCCCATCCTCATGTTTCTAAGAGCATTAGAAGTGTGATTATGTAAGGCCTGTTAGTCACTCACCACATCAACTGAAAGCAGCATGTCTTTGAAATATACCAGAGAAAGGTGCAGACCTTGACTCTCATATTAAAGCATATCCCTGGATTCCCTGGAAGTTACAATAACAGCAGGGTAATATTCCAAAACAGGGTCCAGGTCAAGGTCAGTGAGGAATGCCACCTTCCACTCCAGCTGCGATGAGGAAAAGGTAGCAAGTTTTAAAAAGGTTCTGGGTTGGTGACCTGACAGAAACCCACCTCTGGCTAACAGGACCACATATCTTTACAGGTGGCCACAGCGAAATGCAAAAACCATAGGCTAGTGACTGAATGAGTGGGAGGGGAACCAGATCACAAGAAAAAGTTTCCTTAGCAAAATCAAGACTGAAACACAATGACATAGGGCCAGCTTAACCACTAGGCAAAGTAGGTGGTTACCTAGGCTGGTACCTTCTGGAGGGGGAGAGGGAGAGGTGGGAGGGGGAGAGGCAACACATAGTAGCTGCAGTCAAAGCAAAATAGATCTAGACAGCCACAGCAAACTCCGAGAGAACGTCAACCTGTTCTTAACTGTTTAATATTTTCAAGTATAATGTCAAGTATGTACTTTTAAAGGATCATTCTGGGAGGGATGATCCTGAGAAAATGGTTGCTAAGTTTAATTATTAAGGGCTCCTTTTACAAAGCGGCACTCATCTCTTCCAAAAGGCCTACAAGGAAAATACATAGCCTACAAAACTACTTCAACAATCCACATAGTTACCGCAGTTCACCTCTAACCTACCTAATACTTTCCGTCTATCCTCCCTTACCTAATCTTTAAACAGTAATAACTGTACTTGTTATCATGAAATGACTATGCCTATCTTCTCTTACCAACATTCAAACTATAAGAATTGTACCTGTTATCACAAAATGATTATATCATAACTACACTCTGTAAGCCACTTTGAGCCTGCAAATAGGTAGGAAAATGTGGGATACAAATGCAATAAATAATAATAATTAGTGTGCATTGAATGCAAAGCAGCCCATGGGAATTGAATGGGCTTCTTTGCATTCCGTGTACATGAATTGATAGCATCACTTCATAAAAGAAGCCCTACATCTTCTGTGTAGAAGGTTGGGGAGGGGGGCATAAGGCTGAAGGTTTGCCATTAGTTTTGCCTCACCCTGTAGCTGCCATTCTTCAGCCCAGTTTCATCTTCCCCTCTGCTGAATTCTGCAGTCACTCACTGTGAACACTCAAAGTGTCCACTCCCAGCTTTAACACAGGCTTTCAGTCTGTTTGGGAAGTTCTTAACAGCCTTGTCAGCTGGTCCGGGTGACAGGCTGTCCCAGATAGTCTGCAGCACTTCCTGGAGTTTGGCAATTGTTTGCGGTTTGGGGGTGGAGGTTGTGATAGGTCTCCAACATTGCTCCCCAGGCAAAAGTCTTTGACACTGTGATGTCCTTAACAGTAAGCTGGTACCCTGTTTTTTTTTTTTTTTCAAACAGTAGTAGTTTTACAGTGCAAACATTTTTGAATGCCCGAAAAATTTGGGGTAGTCATGTTAAAAGGTCTGTAACTTCACCGTATTTAAAGTTAATCTCATTCAACTTGGCAAATAAAAGTAGATAGTAACAACTCAAGACCTTCCTTTTTGGCAGAGCATATGCCGTGGGCCCTTCTGGTGCCACGCCCTTTTAACCCACGGCTCTCTCTGTGATAATTAATCACCTCCCCTCTCTTCCTTTCCTCCTCAGCTATTTCTTTCTCCCTCTTGTGACCTTGTGTTTTGTACTATTGTTTGCATACTAACTATTGTACGCCACATTGAGCCTGCCCTTGGGTGGGAATATTGTGGGATATAAATGTCATAAATAAATAAACAAATAAAGCTATGAAATTTCACGTTGAAATTCCAAGCGGTTGCTGAGGAAACAGCAAAAAAAAAAGGGGGGGGGGGAGGTTACTTTTTTTTGCCTCATCCTGTAGATATAAATCACCAAAACCAGTAGAGTTGATATCCTGAGTCTACCTTCACCTTGAACTCAAAAATCAATATGCTGCCCTGGAAGGAAGAGAGGTAAACATTACAGGAAGAGGAGGAACTGAAGCTCATAGACCCCAAAGTTGCAGAATCAGCAACCACTGTGTCTACTAAGCGAACAGTAGTCAGGGTTGGAGATTTCCTTCTGAGCGGTATAGAGGTGTCCATCTGCCTACCAGACACGATATCCCTAGAAGTGTGCTGTCTGCCTGGTGCCAAGATACAAGATATTACGGAGTGTTTGCTGTGACTCATCAAGGGTAGAAAGGGTGGTGAATTTGTGGAACGGCCCCCTGGTGGAGGTGATGAAGATAAAGACTATCTGAATTCAAGCAAAGTACATAGGATCTCTAAGGGAGAGAAAGGGATAGTAGATGGCATGGATGGGCAGACTGATAGGCCATATGGTCTTTATCTGCTTTCATTTTTCTCTGTTTCTACTTAAACCTACTAACTATTATTTGAAACTGGTTGTCCATGCTGGCACAAATGCACTTGTTGGTACGGAAGGGTTCAAGCTTTAAAAGCTGTTTCTTACCCATGTTAGACACTGATCAACCATCTTATTTCATCTCAGCCCCCTAGTTAAATGCAAAAAAAAAAAATGTCCCAAGTGACAAACGTAGAAAATCAAGCCATTGGGATGTAGAAGGCACCAGCACTCTTAGTAGACTGGTCATATAGACATCCCAGGAGAGCAATTGGGCACCCTAGGAGGCACTGCAGTGGATTTCACATAAAAGCTTTAATTTATACATCTCACCATTACCCTCTTATACTGTATGCTGAGCCCACCAAATTCCTACTGTACACCACTACAATAGCCCTTGTGGATGAAGGAGTCACCTATATGTAGGTACAGTAGGTTTTGGGGGAGTGTGGGAGGGCTCACACTTTCCACCACAAGTGGAAAGTGTAACAGGTAGAGTGGGATATAGGCCTGGCAATACACTACTCCAGGGACCTGCTTGCTGCTCTAATAGAACTGGCTATAACATCTGAAGCTGTCATAGAGACTGGTAAGTAATATTTTTATTACATCTTTGGAGGTGGGGGGGGGGGGGGGGGGTCTATGACCACTGGGGGAACAAGGAGAGGTCATCCCTGATTACCTCCAGCAGTCACCTGGTCATTTAGGGCACCTTTTTGTGACTTATTTGTTCTAAAAACAGGTCTACACCAAAACGTTGAAGTTTCAAACCTAGACATTTTTGTTTCGTTCCACTATGGCTGTAAAATGTCCAAGTGTTAGGAATGCCCTACACTCACCCTAAGCCCACCCCCGAAATGCCCCAATACGCTCCCTTGTGATTTGGATGTACTGCAGACGAAATGTATAGATAAACGTCTGCAAAACTGAGAAGAAATTCATCTGAATTCTGCTTTATGACACTTTTTGGACATTTTTCTCTTTCCATAAATGAGTCCTCAAAGGCTCTTCCCCTTCAGAAGGGAATTGCTGGCTCAAACTAAGTTTGCACCATAAAATCTAAATCAGAGAAAGCCAAATAATACAATTCAGGGGCCACATCTGACCAACAGGAATTTGGCCTATGGCAGAGAGTCAGATCTTGGCCTTCATTGGCTGGAGCAGGAGGTGCACAGCTGAACTGCAGCATTGGGTCATCAGATCTCTAGAAGATCCCTATCCCTCTCAAACTTCCCATTCATTTGCTGCCCGTGTGGCCTCCGGGTCAAGATGTTTGTCCATTCCTGATTTTAATCAACGTAGTAGGGTTTTTCTTTCACTTTCGGTTCCCCCCAAAACCCTTTATGCTAACATAACTGACCCATAAATGAGGTGTTTACTTACATGAAATTCATAAATGTCTGTGAACTTTCTGTACACAACTTTTTCTGTTAAATCTTGCCATTTCACAAGGAACATATAAACCTAGAGTTTTAAAATAGGATATTAATTAAAGAGGCTATATTCAAGTGAACATGAAACATGCAATGCAATCAAACACGCATCGTTCGTCACATCAAAACAACAGTGAAAGTGAGAATATCACAGTACCTGGGTCTACCTTATTCTTAGACGTTATTAAAATGAGCATATTTTGGCAGAGACCATGGCTTGTAGCTCTGTGGTTTAGGAGTTTTAGGTAAGGACTACATTCACTGGGGCTTATAAGGCCCCCTTGGAATGCTTGCAGATGTGATGCAGTCAGGTGCAAGGAGGAAGGACGTTTGATCCTACTTTGTTGCCCCTACTGGCTATCTAGTGGCACTGAAGGTAAGCTTTACTAGGCCTCCATCTAGCAGGGGATTCCTAT
This sequence comes from Microcaecilia unicolor, assembly GCF_901765095.1. Lineage (NCBI taxonomy): Eukaryota > Metazoa > Chordata > Amphibia > Gymnophiona > Siphonopidae > Microcaecilia > Microcaecilia unicolor. The sequence continues at coordinate 36,797,119 of NC_044043.1, forward strand.
CCCCTATAGCAGCTAGGCATTCCATTCAGGGAAGGGGATTCAAAGATGTGGGAATATAGGCAGTGGTGTACCGAGGGCGGGGTGGGGGGGTGGTCTGCCCTGGGTACATGCCGCTGGAGGGGTGCAGAAACCAGCCGCGCGGCTGTTGGCTCTGCTGGTTCCCTGCTCCCTCTGCCCCAGAACAGGTTACTTCCCAGCAGGTAAGAATGCACCCGGGGGGGGGGGAGGATGTCGATGCACGGGGGGGGGGGGGGGGATGGATGCCGCTGCACCCGGGGGGGGGGGGGGGGGTGTGCAGCGGCGATCTGCCCCGAGTGGCAGCCGACCAAGGATCGCCACTGAATATAGGGGTCTTTTTACTCCACTGTGGAAAAAAAGCGCCCTGAGGTAGCAACGAGGGCCGTTTTTCCCACGCACCAGGGCCCTTTTTACTACAGCCAGTAAAATGCCTCCCCAAAATATGGTCAAGCGGTAAGATAACTCTTGTCTCATGGCCATGCGGTGGGCAGCACTTACCGCTACCCACTGAGGTGCAATAAGGGCTCCCATGGTAACCCTGCAGTAACCAGGCAGCATGCGGCGATGCCCGATTCCTGCTGGGTTAGCGCTGCACTAGGCAAACAAAACTGGGGCTTTACCACCGCTTTGTAAAAGACCCCCATAAGGCTAGGTGGAGAGGGGAGCATATCTAGTAGAATGGATGTTGAAAAGTCATAAGATTCACCTTTGAAAGGGGTCCTTTTATTAGTCTGCGGTAAAAAGTGGCATGCGGTAGTGTGGGAACGTGATTTGGGTGCGTGCTGGGAAATTTTAGTACCGTGGCTGGGAAAAAGGACTTTTTTTTAATGGGCCGGGAAATGGGTGTGTGTTGAAATTAAAACTAGCGTGCACCATAGCCTGAGCCTTTACCGACACCCATTGACTTACCATTAAGGGCTCACACGCTACCTGCGCCAGGGGCGTAGCTAGGTGGGGCCACGGGGGCATGGGCCCCCGCAGATTTAGCCCTTGTCCCTGCTTTCACTCCCCCCCCCCCACCGCTGACCCTCCTCTGCCAGATTCGACCCCCCCCTCTCCCTGCCACCAACCCTCCTCTGCCGTCAGGTACCTTTGCTGGCGGGGGTCCCCAACCCCCCTCAGCCAAAGTCCTCTTCAGCACATTGCTGATCTGGATTCTGTTTCTGTGAGTCCTGGACTCACAGAAACAGAATCCAGATCAGCGAACGCGCCAGACTCAGAGACCGGCGCTGAAGAGGACTTTGGCTGGCGGGGAAGGTACCTGGCGGTGGCAGGGAAGTGTTGGCGGCGGCGGGAGGGGGGTAGAAAGGGACAGGGAAGGGGGGGCGGCGGTGCTGGGGGGGATCAAAAGTGGTGGGGGGTCGGTGGCGCCAGGGTGGGATACAATATGTGCCCCCTCACCTCGGGCTCTGGACACCCCTCCGAAGTCTGGCTATGCCCCTCCTGCACAGTAACCATGCATAACACACCAACTGCTGATTACTGCTGGGAACACCCCCCGGGCTAGAAAATTATTTTGTACCACGGGATTTGGCACACGCCAAACTCAGAATTACTGCCAGGTGCACTTGCTAGCCTGCTGGTAGTGCCAATGTGGCACATCCTACCCGCTCATTAGCCCTCCCGTGCCTTAGTAAAAGGGCCCCTAAGTGAGAACTGCAGGTAAAGGAACAGGTTGCAAGCAATTTGAAGGACTACATTCCAGAGGCCAAGTTTTGTAACTAATTAAGGGGTTCTTTTACCAAGCTGCGGTAAAAGGGGGCCTGCGCTGGCTTCAGTGTGTGTTTTTGATGTGCACTGAGGCCCCCTTGTACCGCAGCGGGTAAAAGGCTGTCTTTTTTTTTGTTAGAATCGGCTTTGCAGCAAATGAACCACTTGCCGTGCAGTCATTTCTGGGGGGGGGGGGGGGGGGGGAAGCACTTACTGCCAACCATAGAGGTGGCGGTAAGGGCTCCTGCGCTAACCCAGCGCTAACCGGGTAAACACTGGTGCTACAGATGGTAATGGATTGACTTTGTGGGGGTTGAACTGTAATTTCCAGAACAATTAGGGGGTCTTTTACATAAGCGTCTGGAAGTGGCATGCGCTGGGGGTGGAAACTACTGCCGGGCTTCTGCAGTAGTTCCGTATTACGAAGAGGTGGTACAAATACATGAAAATTTGGGGGAGGGGGGAGGTCAAGCAACAAAACATCTCAAGCACTGCTCTGGTTCCTGAAGCAGAGAGGGAAGGGGGCTGGTCTGCCACTGCTAGTAGGGTCCTGGGCACCATGCCACCCCCTTTTAAGTCAGTCTGTGAGCGCACAGACCCTAAAAGGAAGGCAGGCATTAAAAACAATCCTTGCCCTGGTCACCATTCTGTCCAGCAACCGCCTGCCTCACCAATACCAAAAGAAAGGAGAGGAAAAGAGGAAAGCCACCTTGCATTATTTAAAAATTCTGAGCAATGTGTGCGCACATTTGAACAATGCCATACATCTGGTCTTTCAGCTGGGAGGGTGGGGGGGAACAAAAATATCTTATATAATGTTTTTATAGGGGAAAAAAAACTTCCTTTCATTCAAAAGACACCAGGCTTAGAAAGATTAACCAATCAATCATAATTTGGCATCATTTAGTTACTGTCTGTACTCACGACTAAAAAACAAACACCATATCTATAAAAAGTGACTCCGCGAAAGCCAGTTCAGTTCTTTATCTATCTGTACTTACATAATGCTGACTGGGGAAGAATCTTTTCTCAAAGCCCAGGAGCTCAATGTGTCTGATATGCATCTCAGCCATCACTTGTCCTGGGCAGTGCTGGAATTATACTTCTGATAATGGATGTTTCCGTCTGGTCCCGCTCCAGATCTGGGGCTCTGTCTGTTGTTTCTCCCTTCTGTAACGCCTTTTATAAAGGCTGACGATGGAGGGGGTGGTTCTCCTTTTCTTGATGTGTGTGACCTGGTCCACGTCTCCACTGCAAAGACAGAGCTACCAAGAACTAACCACAAGTCAATGGGAAGGAAAGCATGTGTTTTCCTTTTCAGAGTGGAGAACGTGGTGAGGGAAAGGGGAGGGGAGAGAGGAGTGCCAAATCGTTATGGGCTAATGCATAATTCCATAGAAAACTGGCAAACTTTGTACGATATGTTAACAGGGTCATATTTACAAATCCCCACAGTAATGCTTCCTAATGTTCCAGGTTTCTGATCTTGGGGTGATTTTAAGCAGACAATTATTCTTGAAAAGTATAGTTTGGACAAATTCTGCTACAAAATCTGCAGCATAAAAAAAAAAAGATAATGCAGAGCTCAAGAAAATCACTGGGCTATTTGTTTATTTAATGCCCAATAAAATATTAGTATTTGAAAGTTCCTTGGATGGTCACGTCTCCCCCTCTGAGGCAATGGAGAAAACTGGTACCAGGGCCACTGAGAGGGGGGGAGGGACAGGGGGGACAAAATTCCCTGGGCCCAGGCCTCCAAGGGGGGCCCGGCGCCGGGGTCAGGCCACCGGCGCTGCAGTCCCCGGTCTCACCTGCCTGCCTCCTTGGCTCCGGGCCCCCTGCATTTGAAGCGGCAGTCGCAGATCTCCTCTCTTCTTGCCTTCCCTCCCTGTGTCCCGCCCTCGCGGAAACCGGAAGTTACATCAGACAAGGGTAGGACACAGGGAGGGAAGGCCAGAAGAGAGGAGATCTGTGACTGCCGCTTCGAATGTAAGGAGCCCGGAGCCGTGGCGGCAGGCAGGTGAGACCGGGGACTGCAACGGCGGGGGCAGCGACAGAGGGCGGCAGCGGTGGGGGGGGGGGGGGGGGGGGGCGGGGCACCCTTGCCTTGGGCCCAGCCTAGTTTCTCGGCGGCCCTGACCAAGGCACTTAACATAGGCTGTCGGGACTATCCGTCCTGCAGAACTATACTTCAGACTTATTGTTACCATTATTTAATGAAGACAGAGGAGGCCATTATAATTGGTTAACAAAAGGATGCAGCTTTATTAACAATTCCATTATTATAACAGAGTCATCTGTAGTGGCATACCAAGGGGGGTCGGGGGGGGGGGAGGTCCACCCCGGGTGCACGCTGCTGGGGGGGTGCCGTGCGCCTGTCATCTCCGTGGTTCCCTGCTCTCTCTCTGCCCCGGAACAGGTTACTTCCTGTTCCGGGGCAGAGGGAGCAGGGCCAATGGAGACGACAGACGTGCAGCACCCCCCCCCCCCAGCAGCCAAGAAGGCACCCCGGGGGGGGGGGGTTTGTGTGCCGAGGGGGTGAGTTGATGCTCTGGAAGGGGGGGTTGATTCGTTGGGGGGGGGGTTGATGCTCCGAGGGGGGAAGTTCATGCGCCGGAAGGGGGAGGGTTGATTCGCCGGAGGGGGGGGGGGTGTTGATGCGCTGAGGGGGGGGAGTTCATGCGCCGGAAGGGGGGGTTGATTCACCGGGGGGGTCGTGCTGCACCCGGGTGGGGGTGCGCAGTGGCGATCCGCCCCGGGTGTCAGCCGACCTGGATCGCCACTTCTCTGCTCACCCTCCTATTGGTCAAATTTGGAGCCAGAATGAGGCTTAGTGCATCTAAAGTAGAGAATGACATGGGGACAAAGTTTGTCTCCGTCCCCGCCCTGTCCCGTCCCCGCAGGTTCTGTCTCCATCCCCGCCCTTTCCCCGCAGGTTCTGTCCCCGTCCCCACGGGCTCTGTCCTCATTTGCAGAAGCCTCGAACACTTTTGATTTTATATTTAAATCTTTTTATTAAAATATAAAAAGGAACCATATGCTGTGCAACTGTTGTGTATAAATTACAAATAGAGAACAATAATAACAATGAGCAGCTATAATAACCCTCCTTCCCACCACCACCCTCTACCCTTCCAACCCCAACAGTAGGTGATTTCTACTACACCAAGGAATTCTAATTCACACTGTTAAAATGTCCAGGGGTATAAAATACAACCCGTTTTATATGCCCTAAAGGGGATAAATATGCCCTATAAAGCACTGTTATGCTTTTTAAATCTGTGGTTAAATAAGAAATCATCAACAATCTCGGGATTCAGTCTAGCTCTTCTGTCTTCCACAGTCCTTCCTGGTATAGAAATTGTCTTCTTAGAAGATTTGCTGGTAGCAGGATGTACAGGATTTCCCATGCAAATTTTGCTAGTTGTGGCCAGTATTTGTTTGCTTGTTTTTCCAAAAAATCAAAATATCTTTGTAGGCATCACTTAAACATAAATAACAGTCCAGTTCATTAACAGGCTTCAAAGTAGAAAATGACACGGGGACAAAGTTTGTCCCCTGTCCCCGTCCCTTTGGGTTCTGTCCCCATCCTCGCCCCATCCCCGTGGGATCTGTCCCCCCCCCCCCCCCCCCCCCGCGAGCTCTGTCCCTGTCCCCATCCCCCTGGTTACTGCAGTTCCCCGTGTCATTCTCTAATCTAAAGCCTAATTCTGGCTTCAAATTTAACCAATAGGAGGGTGAGGTGGGTTATGAGGTCATCATCAGCTGTGCTGCTCAGGAGGCTCCTGCCAGGTCCAGTGCCAGAGTATATATATGCTGGCACAGTCCCCAGGCAGAGCAAGCTGAGCAGCACACAGGTGAGGCAGTGACTACAGGCCAGAGGGGGACGGGACGGAGACAGAGACATGGACACCCCCCCCCCCTTCGCTCCTCACAGCTATATTTGGTGTTGCAGCATGAGCTGGGGTGGAAAACTTTTCACCATCTGGCAACTCTGTTTGCAGGAGCACAGGATGAACAGCTATGATTAGACAAGGGTCAGATGACCAGTGGCGTTCCTAGGAGGGCTGACACCCGGGGCGGATCGCCAATGCGCCCCGCCCCCCGGGTGCAGCGCCCCCCCGGATGCAGCGTGACCCCCTCTCAGCGAAACAACCCCCCCCCGGGTGCACACCGCTGGGGGGGTGGTGCTGCGCACGCCTGTCCGTCGTTCGTTCCATGCTCCCGCTCTGCCTCGGAACAGGAAGTAACCTGTTCCGGGGCAGAGGGAACATGGAACGAACGACGGACAGGGAAGTCATATAGTCCAAAGTACAAACTTATATTGTAATCCCTCTGGGGCAGGGACATACTTATTGTACCTGAATGTAAATCACCTTGAGCTGTAACTGAAAAGGTTGAGCTAAACCCAAATCCTCTTCTCTTCCCCTTTCCGACAGCAGCTAATTTTTCTGGGATTTACAGGATTCCTGTAAGGCAACACAACTAGAACTGCCTGTTTGCTTGTTTTACAAACACAGGGAGGTGGTTTCATACTGTATGTCATGGGAATCTCACACTGAGATTCACTTCCTATTTAAATTTCCAGGCTTGTGAAAGATCAGTTATTGTGGTGCAGTATGAAATTTGTAACTGAGATAAGAGGGAAGGGAGGCCATAAAACCTTCTTTTATTTCCAAGATACACAATAAGTGGCATCAGTTTCAAAGAGTCGTTCATCTGCTTCTGCTCCAGCAATAATGTAACAGACATGAAAATAGTGCAGAAGACTGTCTGTCTATTGGTTAGGGGACAAAAATCATCCCCCCCATAACTGATTAAAATAAGCCAGTTATGTATAACTGGCCTAATGTCACAAGCAGCCAACTCCAAAAGGCCGGATAGTATATAGCAAAATTAAGTTGATACACAGCCTTCCCTTGGTTGCAAAAGGGGATCTACACACAATATATGGGTGTCTATCTTAAATATATAAAATGGTAATAAAATATAAAATATGAACATAACCGGTATCACATGGTAAAATTATGTCTTACCTGATAATTTTCTTTCCTTTAAATGTAGCAGATGAATCCAGGAACTGGTGGGTTAAGTCCGCCCAGTGGTGTACCAAGGGGGGGGGGGGGCGGTGGGGGCGGTCCGCCCCGGGTGCAGGCCGCTGGGGGGGGGTGCCGCGCGCCTGTCGGCTCTTCGTTTTCATGCTCCCTTTGCCCCGGAACAGGGGGGGAGGGCGCTGCCCCGGGTGTCAGCCCCCCTAGGAACGCCACTGAGTCCGCCTACCAGCAGGTGGAGATAGAGATAAACAAACTAAAGGCAGTGATACCAGACGGCCAGCTCTTTCCTCAGTTAGTATGTCTCTATCTCCAGCAGGTGGTGGACGGCTTTTCTCCAGCTCCTGGATCCAAGGCTTCTGAGGGTGCTCCTGGGCCGGTGCCCAGTTTGAGCCAGGGTTGGCGGACTGGAGGTGTCCCCTTTGGCAGCATACTCAGCTGCTGGGTCCCTGCTGCACCTCAAATTCCCTCTGAACAGGCTTTTGCTGTTCTTTTCCTTCCCTGTTGGTTTCTAACTCCTCACTATAAAAACAAAAAAAGAACCATAAGATTTATTTGAAAAAAAAAAAAGAGAGAGAGAAACAGAGGGGAAGCGCGTTTATTCTGAGAGCAGGATTCTGTTCCTGCCGTCTGAGTCCTGCTTTCTGTTGCCTGCTTGTCTGAGCCTGCCTGTGATTGCAGTCGGAGAGTTTTTTCTTCAACTCAGCTGACAGATCCCGCGCTTTCCCAGTCTGGGGTAAGTGCTGCAGGGTTCCTTTTCTTGGGCAGGAAATGGCAGCTGAGGCTGTAAAACGGTGTTCCTGATGCGGGAAACGACGTTTGGCAGCAGGCCTTTGTAGCGTGGGTTGCGCTGATTTGGCGGGACTCGACCGAACAGTGCCCCCCCCCCCCCCCCCAGAGAGTGTGCTTTCCCACCCGGAGCCTGTTGATCGGCTGAGGAGCTGGCTCCGGTAGCGGTTGTAGGCAAAGTTTCTTCTCCGCTGGTAGGGGAGTCGGGGGGGGGGGGGGGGGGGCCATCCTGGATTCATCTGCTGCAGGTGACAAGGAAGACCTGGATATACTTAACCGGTCAAATAACATAACCGGCCAGCCAAAAAATGCCAGTGTATAGAAGAATTCGACTACTTTAAATAAATACAAGCGGACACTTGGATATCTGTGATCTAGGTTACCTCTGGTTGCTGTTACAAAAATACTAAACTGGAATGAAAGCGGGAACAAACTCACCCAAAGATCGCTGCTCAGAGATGCCTTGGCGCCAAAATACCACACATCAGTATTCAAAAGAAGAGAACATGTCGTACCTTAAGAGTATTTAAACCCAATTGCATGAATAATACGTACGATGGCAACTTCGAGTACCCTGCAAACTGGAGGAACACACACCGGCTGAAAATAAATGGCTTAAAATTAAAATTGCTTAACTGATAACCGGTTACATATAAAACCAGCTATGTATTATCCTTATTGGAAAACATTTAAAAAATGAATAAAAAAATTATTTAAAAAAATAATTAAAAAATATGAGTTATATTAACAAAGCCACATTGAGCCTGCAAAAAGGTGGGAAAATGTGGGATACAAATGCAATAAATAAATAAAATAAAGAACCAAATAGACTCTTGTATTAAAAAAGTCTAAATAGTGGGTATGACAATAAATAGGGAAACCGGTATCAACAGGGATAATGGGCTAAAAGGAGAATGTGTACGAATATAAACATAGCATTTAACATATAATCCACTTGCTGGTGTTTTATGGTACAAAGAAACCTGATAATTACCGGAGGGTAAATATCATGTAAACATGAATAAGGGGGATAGTTTATTAATACTAAACTTGAGAGGGCCACCAGTAACATCTACTAAGGTATACAATGCTTGGGTAAAAACTTAGAACATAATGGTCTTACAAAAATATTCTTAAGTCTAACTAAGAATTGAGGCCGCTTGGAGTCAAAGTGCAAAGATTATATATGGTCTTCTATTAATCTCTCAACAGCAGATTGTCAATGTCTCCACCTCTTAATGAGCTTCTTAAAACTTTATAAACAAAGAATTTCCTATCCTCAGTAGTATTGATTTATTATGAAGAGATTCACCCAAGGCGGTAGGATTAAGTGAGTGCCAGTGATCCACTAGGGGAGCAGAGAGGGTGTACCGGCTGTGTTCAATCAGTCTGGTTTTAACTTGGCATTTAGTTTTGCCCACATATACTAAATTACATGGGCATTTGATAACGTAGATCACTTGGGAAAAATCCACAATTCCAGGAATAACATGTATAGAATGTTTGTACGTTTGGGAAGCTTTCCAGGTGCCCTTGGCCTGGATTGGCCGCTGTCGTGGACAGGATACTGGGCTCGATGGACCCTTGGTCTTTTCCCAGTATGGCATTACTTATGTACTTATGTACTTATATGTACTTGTGTAGTATTGCAATTAGAGAAATGTCGTAAGTTGTAGCTCTTCTTGGTTTGTAGATGAATGAATCAATCCCCAGTGTGTGCGGACACACACTGCATCTGCCACAAGACCTACGTCCAAAATGTATATCTGAAAATGTGTCTTGTAGAGGGTCTGGGAGGGCAGAAGGCGCTATCCATTCTTTCAAGTTCTTACCTCTAGAGTATGCTATGACCAAGTTCTTATTTCTGAAGCACTCATGGTTTTATAAAGTATGCCAGTTTTTTTTTCTGATTATCTTCTGTATTTTACTGGCTACATGAGAGTATTTCAGAGTACATACCACATCGGGGGTACTTTTTATTGGAGTAGACAGTTAATAAATCACTTGATACATGGCCCTTACTTTAAGAAAAGGGAAACCTGCCTTTTACCCGCTGCAAATGGTATTCGAATCATATGCGTGCTATGAAACTGAAAGCAAGGGAGAGGAACGGACTTGGCACGTGCACACAAGAGTTTCACAGTAAGCGCAGCTCTTGTGTGCATGCCCAGGCAAAACTAAAAACTGCAAGCACACATTGCTGCCGCTCTTCTACGCCCTTTAATATAAGCATTTCAAAAATTGTTTTCATTTGAAAGGCTCATATTTAAGCGCAGAAGAACAGCGCCAATGCAACATACGTGGAGGGGCATTTTCGAAAGAAACGTCTAAGTTGGGATTCGGACATCTTTGTAAACCGTCCAAATCTGGAGGCGGGGAAAACCCTATTTTCATCTTTCGTTTCGAAAATACCGTCAAGTATGTCCTTAAATTTGGGCGTCCCTAGATTTGGACATCCTTGGATCAGGACATTTTTGACTTACAGTGATTTTCGAAACCAAAGATGTCCAAGTCAAAAACGTCCAAATGCAAGCCATTTGGGTGTGGGAGGAGTCAGCATTTGTAGTGCACTGGTCCTCCTGATATGACAAGATGCCAACCGAGCACCCTAGGGAGCGCTGCAGTGGACTTCATAAAATGCTCCCAGGTACATAGCTCTCTTACCTCATGTGCTGAGCCCCCCAAAACCCACTACCCACAACTGTACACCACTACCATAGCACTTACGGGTGAAGGGGGGGCACCTATATGTGGGTGTGGTGGGTTTTGGAGAGCTCGCTGTTTCCTCCACAAATGCAACAGGTAGGGGGAGGGTATGGGCCTGGGTCTGCCTGTCTGAAGTGCAACTGCAAATCCAGATGTACAAAATGTCAGATTACCAGATCTTATACATAGTCAGTATGGTGAGATTTGTCATCAAATTTTCCATTATTCCCCCCTCCCCCCTTCCAAACCCTCCGTTATACAATATCGTTTTATCAGTGAGGACTCCAAGTACATCAACGAGACAATACGTTGCAAAAGTGAAACATAACATTTGGGAAACCCCTCCCAACTTTTATTCCTCCCCAACTTGCTATCCCACCTCCCCCTTTAACTTGTGCATCAGAACATGCCACATCAAACAAGATAATCCTTATTCCACCCACTTACACCCCCTTCTCTCCCCCCCCCCCCACCCCCATGTGGAAAATTTCTCACTTTAAACTGCCGGCTTTGTTTGTTTTTTTTAAGATGTGGAAGTAAGCCGGTCCAGCAGATAAATGCTGATTGTGAGAAACAAATGTGTGCAAGTCTTAGCAAATTGGAAACTGCATGCTCACATTGTTTTTCGCTGACTTTCACATAAGTTTTTCACTGACAGGGTGATAGATATCTGGAATGCTCTACCGTGGGAGGTGGTGGTGATGAAAACGGTAACCGAATTCAAAAATGCATGGGAGAAACACAAAGGAATCCTATTTAGAAACATAGAAACATGATGGCAGACAAAGGCCATATGACCCATCCAGTCTGCCCATCCTCTGTAACCCCTAATTCTTCCTGTTCCTATTTAGAAGGAATAGATCCAAAGAAGCTTAGCGGAGATTAGGTGGCAACACCGGTCATTGGGAAGCAAAGCCAGTGCTGGGTTTGCCGCCTTTTACCTCCAGGTGTAAAAGGCTTTTTTCAGTGAAAGGAAAGGAAATGAAATAGCCATGTGCTAAGCAAAGGCATTGGTGTGTGGCCATTTCCTGGGGGAGCCCTTATTAAATTCTAGTTAGGAGGCAGTAAGGTCTCCGGCGGTAACTGGGCAGCATGCAGCACTGCCTGATTACCGCCAGGCACACCCCTGGTGCTAGAAAATACAAAACTATTTTCTATTTATTTATTTCAGTTTTGCTCACACCTTTTTCAGTAGTAGCTCAAGGTGTGTTACATTCAGGTACTCTGGATATTTCTCTGTCCCAGGAGGGCTCACAATCTAACTTTGTACCTGAGGCAATGAAGGGTTAAGTGACTTGCCCAAGATCACAAGGAGCAGTGGTGGAATTTGAACCAGCCACCTCTGGATTGCAAGACTGGTGCTCTAATCACTAGGCCACTCCGCCACTCCACTTTAGTAAAAGGCCCCTTAACCAGATAATTAATTAGCGCCGGAAATGGTGTGTGGTGGAGTCAAAACTACGCCAGGTTCCCCTGGGAGCCCAGCGGTACAGCCAAATCATTGTTCGGCAAGCTGGTGGTAGCACACCTTAGTAAAAGGACCCCTTAGTAAATAAGTAATCGAGAAGAAAGCCTGTGCCAGGCAGACTTCTATGGTCTGCGTCCTGATCATGGCTGGGCAGATTCAGCTTCAGTAGTTGGAGAAAAAGGCTAGTGCCGGGCAGACCTCTACAGTCTGTGTCCTGAAAATAGCAAAGTCCAATCAGCATCAAGTATGCATTTGTAGTATCACATCATACCTTATGCTATGAGTTTATCTTGTTGGGTGGACTGGATGGACCATACAGGTCTTTATCTGCCGTCATCTACTATGTTAAACCAGGTTTTCAGCTGAGGCAGATGACAGTTATAATTTATTACAATAAACTGAACGAGAAGAACAAATCCTTGATTGAAGCTGTAGGTAAGAAGCGAGATCATTAGGACTGAGAGCATGAATGTGTGGCGATGGAGTGGAGGAGTGGCCTAGTGGTTAGAGGACCGGTCTTGCAATCCAGAGATGGCCGGTTCCCGCTGCTGCTGTTTGTGATCTTGGGCAAGTCACTTAACCCTCCATTGCCTCAGGTACAAACTTAGATTGTGAGCCCTCCTGGGACAGAGAAATATCCAGAGTACCTGAATGTAACTCACCTTGAGCTACTACTGAAAAAGGTTTGAGCAAAATCTAAATAAATATTTGAGATTCTACATGGGATGTTGCTACTAGTTGAGATTCTACATGGAATGAATGTTGCTATTCCGCTAACAACATTCCATGCAGAAGCCTGCCCTTGCAGATCGGCAACGCGGCCGCGCAGGCTTCTGTTTCTGTGAGTCTGACGTGCTGCACATACGTGCAGGACGTCAGACTCACAGAAACAGAAGCCTGCGCAGCCGCATTGCTGATCTGCAAGGGCAGGCTTCTACATGGCATGTCACTAGTGGAGGAGTGGCCTACTGGTTAGAGCACTAGTCTTGCAATCCAGAGGTGGCCGGTTCAAATCCCACTGCTGCTCCTTGTGATCTTGGGCAAGTTTCTTAACCTTCTATTGCCTCAGGTACAAACTTAGATTGTGAGCCCTCCTGGGACAGAGAAATATCCAGTGTAACTGAATGTAACTCACCTTGAGCTACTACTGAAAAAAGGTGTGAGCAAAATCTAAAAAAATAATGCTCAACTGGTATTATTAACATCCTAATTTATATGATTATGGTTGCAAAACTGACACACAGACCTAGTAATATTTAGTCCAAACAGCTGATTGGGATTTCCCCTACCATTTTAATTTGTGTTGTGAACCCACTTCATAGATTTTAGTTCTTGTTTTTCCTTTATTTTCTTTTCAGGTTTTTGGTGTCTACAGACATGTTTAAAAATAAAGAAGCTGCAACTGGTTTGGAACTTTTTTTGTTGTTGTCGGTTACCTTCAGTTCCTGTGCAAATATAGAAGTGAGACACGCTCACCCCTCCCTTCACAGATGATGAAATAACAGAATCCCCGGAAAGACAGCCATAAAGTAATTTGCAAAGAGCACGTTTCTGTTTAATGAATAAGGAACCATCCAGTGACCATGACCTGCCTGCAACCGACTTGAAAGGGCCTTTTCATGCTATTCTGAGTGCCACAGCAGACAACCACTAGCAGGAATTCGGAGATATCAAGGTGCTCGGCCATTAATTAAAAAAAAAGGGGTCCTTTTACAAAGGTGCAGGAAAAAGTGGCTTTAGCACACTTTTTCTACTGCAGCAGTAAAGTGGCCGATTTTCCATTTTCCCCCCTTAATAGCCACAAATCTAATCTTGGCATTAGCACATACCCATTAAAACAAATTAGTATGTGATCACTTAATGCCACCTATTTTGTAGAGCACTAATCATGCACTAATCCAGCGTTTCCCAAACTGTACACTGCAGCAAACTCTCAGAGATGCCACGACCCATGTTGACCTCCCTCCCACCGCCCACAATCCAGCATTGCTCCCTACTTTCCCCTCCCGCAGGTCTGGAATCTGCCGCCCTCACAACAGGAAGTTGCATCAGAGAGGGTCGGATGCGGCAGACTGAAAAGGCCCTGGAGTGCCTGCTTGTGAATAGCAGACAGCCCAAAAAATGTAAGTGGCAGGGGAAGAAGAAGGAAGCGGCAGTGATCCCAGACCTGCAGGAAGGAATGCTGGATTTGGGGAAGGAAGGGGTGTGCTGGATTTATGGGAGGAAAGGGGCTGCAGGGAATGTGCTGGACTTTCTAGGAAGAGGGGTCTGCAGGTAAAGGGAGACCTATGTGGCCGGGGGGGGGGGGTGCGGAGACCCATGTGACAAGGAGGGGGTACAGAGACCCATGTGGCCAGGGGGCTGAAGAGACCAATGTGGCTGGGGGGGGGGGGGTACCGCAAAAAATTGCTCGGACACGGTGCCATGAGTTGAAAAAGTTTGGGAACCCCTGCGCAAATCAGTTACTCCCAGATTCTATATATTGTGCCTTATGTTATGCATGCTAATTTGGCCGACTGGCTAAATTGTGCGCACAACTTAATTAGCAAGCCAATCACTGCCGATAATTGGTACTTAACAACCAATTAGCAGCACTAATTGGCTTTAATTAGAATATATGCACACAACTTTCTAGACGTATTCTATAACGCGGTGCACATAAATTCTAATGCGTGCAGTTGAGAAGGGGGCATGGTCATGGGTGGGTTGTGGGCGTTTCAAAAAACTATGTGCACTATTGTGGAACAGACCTGATCTGCGCCTAGCTTAGGTACAGGCATTTAGGCCTGGTTTTAAGTGGCCTAAATGGGTGCGTCTAAATTTTAGCTGCAAGAATGGCGCATGAGCATATTCTATAAACTAGGTCTAACTTTAGGCATAGTTTATAGAGTCACGCTAACCACATGGTTGTTTGTCGCAAATTTTTAAGGCACCATTCATAGAATTTATCCCTTAGAACACAGTGTGCTAACTGATCAGTGCTGGCATGCCCAATCTCTGCTCCCAAACCGCCCCCCCCCCCCCCCCCCGTGATGAAAATATTTTTTAGTGTCCAGTTTGAGCATTCTAATCTCATACTTACCACAGTTCTTCCCATGGTAAGCCCTTTTAAGCTCTGGTAAGAGTGCTTACTGCAGCATAGAAAAAGAACCCCAAAATCCCTTTTACAGAAAACTTAACAGAATCACCTCCCCTCTCTTCCTTTTCCTCCTCAGTTATTTCTTCCTCTTTTGACCTTGTATACTGTATTTTGTACTATTGTTTGCTTATTAGCTATTCTACGCCACATTGAGCCTGCCCATCGGTGGGAATACTGTGGGATATAAATGTCATAAATAAATAAATGTATAGAATGAAAATGTGAAACAATGGACTTTTCTCAGAATACAAATATCATGAAAATGACAAAGAATTTAAAAAAACTGAAAAAGCAACAGAGAGCGTTCTTTTTTTTATTATGACTATAGAGGAGAATTATAAAGAAACTTCCCTGGGATAACATGGAGTTGCATCTCCAGATTTTTAATGGAAGACAATGAGAAAATAGGTTTTGATGTACAGAAAAGCATTGCAGGAACTATTTCTTTCGCATCAATGGCATTTCTATGCAATGATTTTCTATTAGGGTTTCTTTTCCATTATTTCTAAGAAGACACGTCAACAATCAAGTTGGAGAAGATATTTTTGGGGAGATTAACGTAATACATTTTGGACTAGTTTCCAATAGTTATAGTCCCTTCTTAAAGTCACTGCAAAAAAAGAGTCAAGACGATGATGACTGAATATAAGAGTAAACTGTAGGTGGATCACAGCGAGCATGTTGGTTTCAAAACCATAAACTAGTATAAATTCAAAGAAAAGAGTGGGCGTAAGGGAAGGCGACATCCTTGAATGCCTCTTTCTTTAAATGTTACCAATGCTTTATCGAATGGCTCTGGCCAGCTCAGACAGACTTTATAAAATAATTTAAAAGGAAGTCTAAAAAGCCCCCTCTAGTACATCATTGATAATTGTGCTTTAAGAAAGCTTGCCCTCCCTTATCTGTTGTGAGAATCATAAGGCTTCATGTCTCTTTAAGAAGTGAATGTGGAAATGGACTAATTTTATTTTCCTCAAATGATCTGATTACTACTTACACAGGGGACAGATGGAAATGATGGTCACAGTCGAGTTTAAAATTATAAGTCTTGTTTTAAAGATTTTAAACGGGCTGTGTCCTGTTATCTGGCTAATTTAATACGTCTATGATCTCAACATCGACCTTGAGGATACTTATCATTGGCTTCACATATTAGTTTACTTTCAAGTTATAAGAAGCTTTTTACAGCTGTTCCACCCAATTTATGGAATTCTCTTCCATTGACTTGAGAAGTGAAACTTTTGCAAGCTGTTGAAAGCTTGTTTTATTTCAAAAACATCTATGTTATCATTAATAGCCTGTTAATTTTTGTAGTGCAAATTTTGATATGTGTTTTCAATGATTTTGAATTTTGTTAGGTTAAGGTCTTTTGAGACTATATTTTATTGTAAAACACCTTGCGCATTTCAGGCCCTGTTTACTGAGCCACACTGTAGGTGTGCTAGCGTTTTAGCTACATAGCACGTGCTAACCACTAGAGACCTCCATATATTCCTAAACATCCTAGCGCACCTTAGTAAACAGGGCCCTTGGTGTTTGACAGTATATAAACTTAATTATTATTACTACTTTTTAATTTTATTTATGAAATTTCCAAATATCAACCAAGCAAAACACTTGTACAGCAAAGTGATAGAATCAGGACAATACAAAGCAAAACTAATACATCAATAATCCATAAGTACATAAGTACATAAGTAGTGCCATACTGGGAAAGACCAAAGGTCCATCTAGCCCAGCATCCTGTCACCGACAGTGGCCAATCCAGGTCAAGGGCACCTGGCACGCTCCCCAAACGTAAAAACATTCCAGACAAGTTATACCTAAAAATGCGGAATTTTTCCAAGTCCATTTAATAGCGGTCTATGGACTTGTCCTTTAGGAATCTATCTAACCCCTTTTTAAACTCCATCAAGCTAACCGCCCGTACCACGTTCTCCGGCAACGAATTCCAGAGTCTAATTACACGTTGGGTGAAGAAAACTTTTCTCCGATTCGTTTTAAATTTACCACACTGTAGCTTCAACTCATGCCCTCTAGTCCTAGTATTTTTGGATAGCGTGAACAGTCGCTTCACATCCACCCGATCCATTCCACTCATTATTTTATACACTTCTATCATATCTCCCCTCAGCCGTCTCTTCTCCAAGCTGAAAAGCCCTAGCCTTCTCAGCCTCTCTTCATAGGAAAGTCGTCCCATCCCCACTATCATTTTCGTCGCCCTTCGCTGTACCTTTTCCAATTCTACTATATCAGTCAAGTCCACAACCAACGATCCAAGACTACAGAAATCATAAAGAGTTAACTACCTATGAGAGTAACACCCTGGTTACCCTCGTCACACTTAGCCACTAAAAGGCTGAGAGATGAGAAGGTTCAATGAAGACATACTTCACATATTGATATTGGACAACACATTAACAAGGATATCTGAGAAAGAAAGAGGTGCTGAGCTGAAGTACACCTGGTCTCATCAATAGGAACTGTATGTGTCTATTTTGAGCATCTTTAGCTACTTCTGGAAAAATCTGAACTTTAAGACCCAGAAAGGTGTTATCTCTATTCTTAAAGAACAATTTCATTAATCAATTTTTATCTGATGCTAATGCCACAGTAGCAACCAAGGTTGCAGCTGTGGCTGGAAAGTTCCAAAACAGCTGAAAGATCCAAAGGACCTCCAATTTTTTTCCATCTGTCTCTCTGGAGAATCAGATGGGAGGTAATAAGCCTGGGTAAAAGGTGGCACATTCTCTTCAGAGACTCCCAAAACTTCTTTGAGGTATCTCTTAAGCATATCTCTACATGAAGCTGTTAGTACATGTGGGAAATTCAAGGAGCGCAGATTACTTAATCTAATAACATTTTCAAACATCTCAGTTTTGTTCCTCATACTTCTAAGTTCTTTAATCAAAACACTTTGCACTTTCTGAGTCTCAGCAAAATCAGTCTCAAGCTTAGTAGCTTGAGTAGACAAAGTTTTAAAATCTTCTACGCTCTTCTCCACTTTCACTTCAACTTCTGATACTTTTTGCTGCAAAACCGAAATTTGAGGACATAAAGCCTTCCCTAAATAAACAATTAGGTTCCATAGATTTTCCAGAGTAACTTCAGACAGTCTCTCCCACAAAAAAGAAGGAATTTGCATCGCAGGTATCTAGGAGGATAAGGCAATACCCTCTAAATCCTTCCGAGTAGCTTCAGACAACTGTCCACTAGGAGTTAAAACCTACATAGGCTCTTCCAGAGGGTTTGAAGAAATCAAAACTCCCAGCTCAGTTGCATCAACTGACTGGATAGAAGCCTCACATAGCCCAACGTTAGCAACACTTCATGGTTGCAATGCAGGCAGTCTGAGAAGCAGCGAACTGCTACTGCACCGGAGTGGAGAAGGGACTCTTCCATCAGGGCTGAGTGATATCCAGCCCAGGAGACGGCACAGGTTCCCCTCTTTGCCCTGGTGAGTCAAACAGGCTGCCTTCTGATGTTCCTGTAACCCCCGAGCTCCGTGCAAACACATCCAGAGGACAGACTGTTGGGGCAGCAACACACTGGGAGGCTCTAGAAACGGGTCTGCCTCATCGTTTCAGCAGAGCAGAAAAACCGCTAAGGACACAGAGCTACTAGCAGCACGTCGGGCAGATGTGGCCATCTTGGATCCTGAATTAGTACTACTGTTGTAATTACAAATCTAGGACAAATATGTAGAGTTTCTCCTTGTTACCCAGTTAGCAAAATTCTCCAAAAAATAGGAAGGTGTTAGAATAAACACAAATTTAGAGGTCCTTTTACTAAGCTGTGGGAAAAGTGGTATATACACCTTTATGCGGGTCTTTCCCGCACGCTAAAGCCATTTTTACTGCAGCCAGAAAATGGCCAATTTTTCATTTTCCCGGCCAGCACTAATGTTGCCATTTGCATGTGGCCATTAACAAAAATCAGTGTTTGAGCCCTTACCATCACCAGTTTGTAGGCAGTAAGGCAGAGGTTTTCAACCCAGTCCTCAGAGCATACCCAAGCAGTTAGGGTTTTCAGAATATCCCCATTGAATTCAATACACCAACTATTGAGTATCTTTATTTCACTCTGGTTACAACCTATACATATATCAATTCTTAGGAACCACCATTTTGTTTCACATGAAATTCTCTTTATTATCACAGCGTTTTAAATACCTTTGAAAAATATTTTTAATAAATCCACAAACTATAAAGCATTGTTATCTGTTTTTAGCTATACACCACGTTCACAGTATAAAGTATGTTGACGTCCGTCCATCCCTTTGTATGGCATTACATTGCTGATCATTGCCTACACCTCTATTGATCTAATAACCAGGTGTCCATAAAAATACAATACTCTGTTCAACATTATTATGAAATGTTCTCTTTTCTTCTTTTTAACTAGATCTTCCTTGTTCAGCAGCATATAGGGAAGAAACGTCTATTGAAATAATTCTTTTCATGAGCTGGACTTGCATGTGCCTTTAACAGTATACATAAGTACATAAGTAGTGCCATACTGGGAAAGACCAAAGGTCCATCTAGCCCAGCATCCTGTCACCGACAGTGGCCAATCCAGGTCAAGGGCACCTGGCACGCTCCCCCAACGTAAAAACATTCCAGACAAGTTATACCTAAAAATGCGGAATTTTTCCAAGTCCATTTAATAGCGGTCTATGGACTTGTCCTTTAGGAATCTATCTAACCCCTTTTTAAACTCCGTCAAGCTAACCGCCCGTACCACGTTCTCCGGCAACGAATTCCAGAGTCTAATTACACGTTGGGTGAAGAAAACTTTTCTCCGATTCGTTTTAAATTTACCACACTGTAGCTTCAACTCATGCCCTCTAGTCCTAGTATTTTTGGATAGCGTGAACAGTCGCTTCACATCCACCCGATCCATTCCACTCATTATTTTATACACTTCTATCATATCTCCCCTCAGCCGTCTCTTCTCCAAGCTAAAAAGCCCTAGCCTTCTCAGCCTCTCTTCATAGGAAAGTCGTCCCATCCCCACTATCATTTTCGTCGCCCTTCGCTGTACCTTTTCCAATTCTACTATATCTTTTTTGAGATACGGAGACCAGTACTGAACACAATACTCCAGGTGCGGTCGCACCATGGAGCGATACAACGGCATTATAACATCCGCACACCTGGACTCCATACCCTTCCTAATAACACCCAACATTCTATTCGCTTTCCTAGCCGCAGCAGCACACTGAGCAGAAGGTTTCAGCGTATCATCGACGACGACACCCAGATCCCTTTCTTGATCCGTAACTCCTAACGCGGAACCTTGCAAGACGTAGCTATAATTCGGGTTCCTCTTACCCACATGCATCACTTTGCACTTGTCAACATATACAATGCCTGCATATAAAACTGGTCATAAATCATAGTCCAAAAAAGATCATTCTCTTATCTTTTCTCCAACATATCCTCTCCCCAGTTATCGGTCATGTCCAAATGCTGGCTTTTGTTGTTCTAAATGTGCGTCAAACCCTACACAAATTTGCGTTTCGCTGTCCACGTCCTCAGGGGTTTTGACTGTAAAACAACAAGTCAGTGAGGAGATCAGAGATCATCTTTATACCTTACCCTATTTACCTCTTTCACCTTCACTAATGCTTCACCAATTCTTACCTTCTAAAAAACCTCTTTCTTAATGATTTTGCCAGACCCTGAATGGACCTTTACTGGCAACAGGGGAAATGGTGTCTCTACTTCAACCATTGCCCCACGTAAGCCGCATTGAGCCTGCCATGAGTGGGAAAACGCGGGGTACAAATGTAACAAAAATAAACAGACGTCGTGCCGACACCCATCCTATTGCTTTCTTTTCGAACTCTTGAGGAAATACTTCATGTCAACAGTCCTGCAATCCACCTCTTTGTTTAACCTTAGTGGGGCCACAGTGCACCATTCAAATATCAGTCTTTGTTCCATCTGGCAAATCTTACGCATAATGTTACCACCCAGATTTTCTTCAAACTTAACACCACAAATTTTAAATCTTACATAGTGTGATTTTCTTTAATCCAGTGTTCTACTAGCAGTGTCTCTATGTTTCGTAACTTGACGTTGCTCAAATGCTGAGCTAGCCTATGTTTGCCCTATGTAAATCAAATCACAAGGGCATTTTATAGAATAAATCACTATCGAAGAATCACAATCTGTTCTAGATCTTAAATAAAATGTCCGTAGTGGTTACTAAGAATTGATACATTGAATTCAATAGAGATGTCCTGAAAACCCCAACTGGTTGGGTGTGCCCCAAGGACTGGGTTGAAAACCCCTGCAGTAAGGGCTCACATGCTAGTCAGTTAGCATATGATAATGTAGCTGCACTGATTTGCCCTGTCACATCCACCCTCCACCCCCAGACACATCCCCCTCTGAGAAAAAAGTTCCTCCAGATGGAGACTTTTATTTTGAACTGTTCCTCATTTCAGCATGACCAGACACTATAATTTCCAATTATCTTACCCTCAGAAATTTTTGGCAGAAAAAGATAGTAATTCTTTGATCAGAACTAGATGAAGAATTCAGTACGCTGTCCATGAGCTTAGTAAGAACATCTGTAGTTTCTGCAAACATGTGCTTACAAATCTGTTGAACCTGAGACAGTACTGGAAAGTGGATCGCTGGTGAGCCTGCCAATTTGACATCAAATTCTCTCTTTTGACATTGCAAGAAGTGGAAAAAGAAAATAGTGCAGAGCAAGTAAAACAAAGCCTTCAAGAGAAGTAGAGAAAAATTGCTGCCACTGGAAATATAACTATGATAATAAAGGGGAACATTAACAGAGGATGAAATTGCCACCATTCTTAAATCTACATTGAAGGGACATAAATATTTGCACTTTATGAGAAAAATACACAGACATATAAAAGCTGGAAACATCCTTCTTAACACAGAAGGCCATGCAAAACTTGTAGATTTTGGTGTGGTTGGTCAGTTGACGGATACAGTGGCAAAGCGCAATACTGTGATTGGCTCCAGAAGTAATCCAAGAAATTGGTTATAACTGTGTAGTCAACATCTGGTCCCTTGGGATCACATCCATAGAAATTGTATTTATTTAGATTTTGCACACATCTTTTTCAGTAGTAGCTCAAGGTGAGTTACATTCAGGTACTCTGGATATTTCTCTGTCCCAGGAGAGCTCACAATCTAAGTTTGTACCTGAGGCAATGGAGGGTTAAGTGACTTACCCAAGATCACAAGGAGCAGCAGTGGGATTTGAACTGGCCACCTCTGGATTGCAAGACCGGTGCTCTAACCACTAGGCCACTCCTCCACAGGACATCTTAGCGTGTCCCGGGGTAAGCCCTTTCAAGCTGTCATAAGTGCGTGCTCTTACTGCAGCTTATTAAAAGGACCCCTTAGAGTCAACCCTTAATAATGATTCCCCTATTCAATATAACCACTGATTGTACGGCAGTGGCGTACCAAGGGCGGGGCAGTGGGGGCGTTCCGCCCCGGGTGCACACTGCTGGAGGGTGCAGAGAGCAGCCGCATGCCTGTCGGCTCCGCTGGTTCCAGGGCGGGGCGGTGGGGGCGATCCGCCCTGGGTGCACACTGCTGGAGGGTGCAGAGCAGCCGCGTGCCTGTTAGCTCCACTGGTTCCCTGCTCCCTCTGTCCCGGAACAGGTTGCTTCCTGTTCTGGGGCAGAGGGAGCCAGTGGAGCCGACAGCCACGCAGCTGCTCCCAGCAGGTAAGAATGCACCTGGGGGGGGGGGCCTTGATGCGCCGGGGGGGTGTCGTGCTGCACCCTGGAGGGATGGACGCAGCTGCACCCGGGGGGGGGGGGGGGTGTGCACGCAGCGGCGATCTGCCCCGGGTGGCAGCCGACCTAGGATCGCCACTGTTGTACGGACTACCTTAGACTTCATCTTCCAGATTGCAAGAGAGTGTGCTATAAAAGTTGGTTCACTCCGCAGACTTTAGATACTGAGGTGCTAAGTGGTGGCAATCAAGGGTCAGCCTGATTACTTGGTATTTCGCAAAGACTGAAAACTTTTCTCTTTGAGAGGTTTCTACCCATTGATTGGATTGTAACTAGCCATCAATGGTTTATTATTTAGTTCTAATTTGTATCTTATTTTTGCTACTCTGCTCTTACTTGATATTTTGTTTATGGTATTGCCCACCTTGCTTGTTGTTTTATTTATTGTAAGCCACATTGAACGAGTATGTTCGGTATAATGTGGGGTATAAATGTCAAAATAAATAACAAGATATTTTTTATTTCAAATTTTCAGTATATTTGCATAATGTAAACTTAAGAATAAAAGAAGAAGAAGATTAAGGCTTCACCTACTGTTATTGTTCATTCTCTAATCTCTCACAAGTGTTTGCTCCGCTCCCTGGATAAGGAAGGAGAAATGCTGAAGTGAGATGTGCTTTTGTATTCAGTCCTGGAAGAACAAAGGTCACAGGTGTGCGTGCATGCATGTGAGTTCAGGAGGAGAGGGAAATGGGAAGGGGGAAAGGGAAATGGGACTTGATATACCGCCTTTCTGAGGTTTTTGCAACTACATTCAGAGCGGTTTACATAGTATATTCAGGTACTTCTTTTGTACCAGGGGCAATGGAGGGTTAAGTAACTTGCTCAGAGTCACAAGGAGCTGCAGTGGGAATCAAACTCAGTTCCCCAGGATCAAAGTCCACTACACTAACCACTAGGCTACTCCTCCACTAGCAACATTCCATGTAGAAGCCTGCCCTTGCAGATCAGCAATGCGGCCACGCAGGCTTCTGTTTCTGTGAGTCTGGATGTCAGACTCACAGAAACAGAAGCCTGCGCAGCTGCGTTGCTGATCTGCAAGGGCAGGCTTCTACATGGAATGTTGCTAGAAGAATAGCTAATAACCACAAACCAGGACTCAAAAGCCACCTACTGCGAGTAAGTGTAGTAATAAACAGTTATTTCACCCGTATGTGATCATTAATTTTTATGTGTAGAGTACCCTCAGATATAAACCACCGTGACTGCAGTCAATAATGCTGCTACAGCGTGGCATAGCACTTCTTTCATTGGGTAACTCCTACTATATTTTTTTTGGGTAAAGAGCAACCTCTGCTCATATTTTTTTGCATCCCAATCACCACAGTGCTATAAAATCCTGGTTTGTGGTTATTAGCAGTTGAATGTTACCAGAGACATTGATATTGTGAACTCGTTTTCTGCTAGAAGAATAGCAACATTCCATGTAGAATCTCCAATAGTAGCAACAGAATCTCCAATAGTAGCAACAGAATCTCCAATAGTAGCAACATTCCATGTAGAATCTCAAATAGGGAAAGGGAAATGGGACTTGATATACTGCCTTTCTGAGGTTTTTTGCAACTACATTCAAAGTGGTTTACATATATTCAGGTACTTATTTTGTACCAGGGGCAATGGAGGGTTAAGTGACTTGCCCAGAGTCACAAGGAGCTGCAGTGGGAATTGAATCCAGTTCCCCAGGATCAAAGTCCACTGCACTAACCACTAGGCTACCCCTAATGGAAAGCTATGAAAATATGATGTAAATCTAAAAAGAGAAGTTAAACACATCATGAGGAATAAAGGCAATCATCTCCTTGCAACTATTTCTGTAACTCTGCTAAAAAGAGCAGGAAAACAAGGCAAAAACATTTAGCTTGCACCTCAAACCCTGTTCTGGACAGACTGCTTGGTTTTAGGCTTCTCAAACTTACCACCACCCAAGAGTGAGAGCTAGGATTTTAAAATATCTTTATCAAAATGTACAGCATTCTTTCTAGAAATAAAGAATCCAAGCTACCAAGCGAGTACAAAAGTAAGTTTTGTGCATTATAAAAAAGTTCCGCTTTCACTAAGCAGAAGTATGATGGAAGAGTTAAGAAAAGGAAAAAAAAATAGATCCTACAGATGACACAGGAAATGATTGATAGTGAGGAAGCAGAAATGAAGGATATGTTTATTTTAAGGTTAATTAGTCACTTGATATATAGTCCAATGACTAGACCTTCTGAGCAGTTTACAGCAACATTAAAAATACAATAAAAACGTAAATAGGAAAATACATCAACAGAGCCCACCAAGGTCTCCCACCAGTCCCTTCATGGAATACAAACAAGAGATCCAGAGAGACCAAATAAAAATAATAATTTTTTTTCCTTTCTTTTTCTTTTATCCAAATGCATCTTGGAACAAGAAAGCCTTAAGTTTCTTTTTAAATGTCTCAAGGGAGGGCTTCAATCTGAGAGACAGGGAAAGACCGTTCCAAAGTGACGGACCTGTCACACTAAAAATCTTGGATCTAATAGTATCTAAGCAGATGACACTAAATTGTGTGCTGGCCTCTGGGGTATCCCTCAGCTCCACTAATCTGAAAGGTCCACTATAAAGATAAGATAGATAGATAGATAAGATAGATATATAGATACAGATATATAAAGTGCTCTCTGGGGTTTCCCTCAGCTCCAGATTAGTAGAGCTGAGGGATACCCCAGAGGCCAGCACACAATTGAATGGTGTCCGTAACCAATATGCACCCCAAATTCTCTTAATGCATACAATGGTGTGCTTAAAAGTTAATAGGTGATAGGTACATTAAATCAAATGCAAAAAGGTTGACTGGGAGACTGATCTTAATTATAATAAAACTCCCATTTTATTGGGATTTAAAAAAATGAGGTGGCAAATAATCCATAAAAAGAAAGTGAAAGAGTTACAAAAAGGATCAAAAATGTCTGAATGGATTGATAATGCCTAGACTACTCTGAGCAGTACTTTGTACTTCAAACCCATGCATCTTTCACACCTCCTTGCACACTGTATAGTTGTAACAATCCTTCCTCTTCTATATGGTGCCTTCATCCTCCTTTACCAGTTACAATGGTCTTTTGGGTTATCAATAGAAATCAAACAAAATAAAACATGGAAAAGAAAATAAGATGATACCTTTTTTATTGGACATAACTTAATACATTTCTTGATTAGCTTTCGAAGGTTGCCCTTCTTCCTCAGATCGGAAATAAGCAAATGAGGTAGCAGATAGTATATATGAGAGAAACATCAAAGCATTACTTTGACTGTCTGACAGAGTGGGAGGGTGGGGGTATGCATGGGGACATCAAAGCATTTCATTGATATTCTAACAGAATGGGTGTTGGTAGGAGGGTAATAAACAGAGAAATAAACAGAGAAATACAGCTTTATGTTTTATAATGAGTTAGAAAACCCAGATCCTTATTAAGTCCTGTTTGTTGGGTGTCAAAATATTCAATCATTCTTATTTCAAAGGTCATACGTTCCTGTATTGTTTTAAAATTACCTTTCAGTATTCTTACTGTGAAATAACTGGTGCAGTGTTCTGGTCTTGTGAAGTGTTGGCCCACAGGGGTGGGGGCCTGACTGGCACTGGCTATTTTCATGTGATGTCTGTGTAGATTGAATCAATGGTCTTTTGGGCACTGATTGAGTACACTATTTCACTCCTCTCTCTCTTGGTATTTTATTTATTTATTTGTTGCATTTGTACCCCATATTTTCCCACCTATTTGCAGGCTCAATGTGGCTTACATAGCACCATCAAAGGTGTTTGCCCAGTCGGTGGTTAACAAATACAAAGTTGTATAGTGATCGTATGAGGTATAAGTGGAGGGTCGGAATGGATGAAGATTGTGTGTTGTCCTGTTCGATCATAGTCATGCTGTGTTGGTAGGTGAAGAGGGTTATGTGGGGTTGTTGGGGTAGGCCTTTTTGAAGAGGTTGGTTTTTAGTGATTTCCTGAAGTTCAAGTAGCAAACAGTTCCCCTGTCTTCCACTCATACTTATATCCATTCTCTCACTCCTTTGTGACTCTGTGTTCCCCAGTGCTCTTTTCTATTTGGACAGGCAGGTTGATGAGAACCCATTTCTTGAACAGTCTCTTCTGACGTTTTGAGAAATCAGTATTTACTTGTTCCACTGCTCCTACCTTCCAGATCCTTTCCCCGTAAGGATTATCCTTTGGCTGCAGCTTCAATTTGTTATTCTCTCATCAAAGAATCAGATCTCTCCCATGATCAATCTCTCGTTTATGCATGATACTCTACCTTGGAGGACAGCTGTGGATCAGACAAGCAACCCCGATGCCGATTCCTCTTGTCCTTAGCCCCTAGAGCTGGAAGCCAAAGCTCATGTGGGCCTAGAGTGGGATACCCCACTCAGTATAGCCTTACTGGACCCCTACTTGGAGTGGAGGAGTGGCCTAGTGGTTAGGGTGGTGGACTTTGGTCCTGGGGAACTGAGGAACTGAGTTCGATTCCCGGCCCAGGCAGCTCCTTGTGACTTTGGGCAAGTCACTTAACCCTCCATTGCCTGCTGCATTGAGCCTGCCATGAGTGGGAAAAAGTGCAGCGTACAAATAAAAAAAAAAAAAAAAAAAAAAAAAAGACAGAGAAGGCTTTTCCCTTCAATCAGAATTTTATGCTTCCCTCCAAAAGCTTAAGCTTCAAATCTACTAGGACGCTTTCTCAGAACAGACCACACTACCTATTCAGATTTTATTGGTACCTTTCTGGAGCAGGCACTCTGAATATTCTTGGTTATATACCACCACATGCTGTGGGGTATTACAGTACTGGGCTTATTGTAGAAGTATTTCAACCATATGCAAACTGGCATTTAAATGTTTATATAGCATAAATATCTAAATCACAATTTTACTAATACTCAAAACCGTGCATACAAGGTGACATAGGTGTTTTGACTAGGGCTGGGCCAGGCCTAAAAAATGAATGTGTATTCCCCATTTGAAAATGAGAGAATGCATGTCCTTGGCCAAACAGACCGTCGTCAGGATTTTCATCTGCTACCCAGGGTATCTAGGTTTCAGAAAAGTGCTTATTTTGAGCAGCACTCTATGGGAGGGATTAGGGAAGGTTGCCTCCTTAATCCCCCAGTGGTTGATGTAACTCCAAGTGCAAAACTGTCAATGGATATCACACTCAGGGCCCCTTTTACAAAATGGCGGTAAGCCCGAAGCGGGCTTACTGCTTGCTTAAAAGGAAGTACGGCCAGGCTACTGCAGCAGCCCAGCGTTAGTTCCCACCCACCCCCAGCGCACGCCATATCCTGTGCTAAAAAAGAATTTTTATTTTTGTAGTGCCGGTGTGTACCCGGCAGTAATCAGGCAGTGTGGTAAGGTGGCAGTAGGGGCTCCCCAAATGCTGCGTGGCAAGTGCTTCACTTGCCGCGCAGCCATTTTCTAAAAAAAAAAAAAAAAGAAAGAAAGACCTACCTTTTACCTGCTGCGGTAAAAGTGCGCCTCAGTGCGCATCAAAAACACACGCTGATGCCAGTGCAGGCCCCCCTTTTGCCATAGCTTTGTAAAAGGCGCCTTCAGTCACAGCCTGAGATAAAATAAAATGGCTGAGAAGCATTTATGTTCCACCACATGCATGTGTCTGTTGGTATTTCAGAACATACATGTTTATATGCTACCACATAAATATTTATGTTCCCGTTAGCCCCTTTCATATTTTAATGGATAACAGATGGAAGATGCCGGTGGCATAGTTGCATTTCTGTCTGTCTACTCACGAGGCTACACTATGCTGGGATATTTTGAAAACAGTATTGGGTTAAGGTTCCTATTTCTTGCCTTCAGCTTGGACGCTGGGCATACTCACATTGGACTTTTGATATCAAATGACCTCTGGAAACATGGCCCTTGTTGGGTCATTGATGTACGAGATTGAGTCTTTGATATACAAGATTCATCTACTCTGTGGAATAAAAGGACTTGTCCCATTATTGAAGGCTCTTGGTACTTTTTTGTGTTTTGAACTTTGGCTTTTCTCCATGGACTGTTTTTGATGTGGGGCATCACGTGGACTGTGTTTGAGATTTTATGTATGTTTATTTTTCACTGAAAAGCACATAATGTTTGGATATATCACTAAGGAAGGTTACGTGATGAGCATAATAAAAGAGATGCCACTTCCTATTAACTACTCAAGGGCTGTTGAAACCTTTACTGAAACACTTCCTACACATGATATAACTCAATGTAGTTGGTCAAGTCCCATACTATTTTCACATTCACTGTAGGGTGCATTCATACATATGTATTTCTTTTTGTATACTGTTTACCTTCCCCGTCTTTGATGGATTTTGCTACCATTGATATTTTAGGCATTTATAAAAATGGATTGCTCCTGCCAAAAGTAAGTGGCGCATAAACGTTCATTCCTGGATGTATTTTAGAACAAGCTCTGTTGGTGGATCCTGTTCTAAAATACTGCCAGAACTTGACACATCCCTCAGTTCCGAATTGTACATCCTTTCTAGAATGCCACTCTACATATGTTTATATATAAACAAACACCAGATTAAACATATACCCAAGTGACTTACCTGTAGCAGATATTCTCTGTGGACAGCAGGATTCAATTCTTCACACGTGGCCAGAGAAACTCCATATAACACCATATAAGGGAGAAACTCCCTTATATGGTGTATAGCCCCGCCCAGCGCATCCCAGGATACACTGGGCAGGGCTGGGCGCTGCCATTTTGCAGCGTCACAGGAAGAGGAGGGAGGCAGGCTACCCACCCTCCTCCAACCCACAAGGTAGGGGGTAGAGGGGACTGGACCACCAGGGATACTTCACTGGGGGACTAGGGGGGAGGCTGGAGAATCTCCAGCCCTCCATGAACCTGGGGGTGGGGGGATCTTCAATGCTGCGTTCGGCACCTAACCCTTACCGTTCAGTGAATCCAGACTGCCCCAATTTGACTGCCCCGATCGGACCGACCGTTCACTTGTCTATTAGATTGTAAGCTCTTTGAGCAGGGACTGTCTCTCTTTGTTAAATTGTACAGCGCTGCGTAACCCTAGTAGCGCTCTAGAAATGTTAAGTAGTAGTAGTAGTAGTAGTAGGATGGTCTGCTAGACCTCCAGCCCCCTGTCGCTGGCAGGTTTGCTGTTGGGGGGAATGGGGGCCTGCCAGCATGCAAATGCATGCTGGATAGGGCTCACCATTCCTCCACAATGATCTGCAAACCCGGAACCCTTAGCGTTTGGTACTTGCCGGTGCAGGGCTCATGAGATAAGTGGAAATATTTACTTATTATTATTGTTATTTTTATGTTTCCAGTATGCAGGCTGGCTGGTTAAACCATCTGTCTGGGGCTAATTGCTATTTTCAGTGGCACTTAACTGGTTAATGCTGCTGAAAAGAACAGGTTAGCAAAGAACTGAAAACCGGCTATTTTGGGGGCGTTCTAGGGGTGGAGACTGCACTTGGCTGGTTAATTACCAATAATCAAGACTTAACCAGCCAGGTTAACCACATAAACAGGACAAGATAAAAGTCAGTCCCATCTTTCCCCGTTTACTATGCCGCGCTAACAGCTGAGCCTATTCAAAGTGAATCGGCTGTGTCGACGCTAGCGCATCTTAGTAAGCAGGGGCATTTATGTGGTAACCCATAGCCAGTTAAGCGCTAAACATTGCACTTAACTTAAAGTGTTAGCCAGCTACAGAAACCTGGAAATAAAGTGCTGGTGCCCAGACCTAGCCCAACACTGAATTTCTGGGTTATATATTTGGTAAAACGCGATTTGAAAGCGCAAAACCCCTCCGTGAAAAACTACACTGGCTCCCAATCAAAGAACGCATCGCCTTCAAAATCTGCACCCTGGTTCACAAAATCATCTACGGAGAAGCCCCCAGTTACATGACAGACTTGATTGACTTACCAATTAGAAATACCCTGTTTCCCCGAAAGTAAGACATCCCCCGAAAATAAGACCTAGTAGAGGTTTTCCTGAATAGGTAGATATAAGGCCTCCCCCGAAAGTAAGACCTAGCAAATTTTTGTTTGAAAGCAGGGCTGCTGAGAGCCGGACAAGGCCGCCCCCCCCCCCCACCCGAGGTCACCGGGCCCCCCCTCCACCCACCCTCCGTTGCTCCCGGAACTAACCTTAAACGCCTCCTTTCACCTTCGCAGCAAGCAGCAGCAGGGCAGGCCTCTCCTTCTTTCCGTGCCCCGCTCTCGCGGACGTTACGTCAGGCAAGGGCGGGACACGGAAGGAAGGAGTGGCCTGCCCTGCTGCTGCTTGCTGCGAAGGTGAAAGGAGGCGTTTAAGGTTAGTTCCGGGAGCGACGGAGGGCGGGTGGGACAACCCCGATCCAACCCCGATGTTTCCCCAAAAAATAAGACAGCCCCTGAAAATAAGGCCTAGCGCATTTTTGAGGGCAAAAATTAATATAAGACAGTGTCTTATTTTCGGGGAAACACGGTACATCCGAATCAACACGATCTTATCTAAATCTAGATTACTGTAATGGAATCTATGCGGGATGCAAGGATCAAATCATAAAGAAACTTCAGACCGCCCAAAATACAGCAGCCAGGCTTATATTTGGAAAAACACGTTTCAACAGCGCCAAACCACTCAGAGAAAAATTGCACTGGCTACCAATCAAAGAACGCATCACTTTCAAAATCTGCACGACTGTTCACAAAATTATTTACGGCGAGGCACAAGGCTACATGATAGACCTCATCGACCTGCCAACCAGAAACTCCACAAAATCTGCACGATCATATCTAAACCTCCACTACCCAAGCAGCAAAGGACTGAAATACAAATCCACCTATGCAACCATCTTTTCCTACCTAAGCGCACAACTATGGAATGCATTACCAAAAGCAGTAAAAACTACGCTCGACCACCTACATTTTCGGAAAACACTAAAGACAGACCTGTTCAGAAGAGCATACCCCAATGACCCAACATAAAAATACCGGTCATTTGCAACACAACATAACCAAAGACTGCAATGGACATTACCTGACTCTTCTTCCCCCTTTCCCTCTCTAAGTTCCCCCCAACTGTTTCCTACCATACATATACCTCATTATACCACATTATCACTTTGTATTCATTCATACTATGTATTTGTTCAAATCGTAGTCGGCTAACACCGTTAATGGTTATATGTAAGCCACATTGAGCCTGCAAAAGGTGGGAAAATGTGGGATACAAATGTATAATAATAATAATAATAAAATCTGCACTACCCAAGCTGCAAAGGACTTAAATTGTTATATTCCTAATGATAACCGCATGTCTCACACAACTCTGCACAATGTATTCCATATTCAAGTTGTTACAAATGTTTTTCTACTATTCATATCTTATTGTAAGCCACACTGAGCCCGCAAAGAGGTGGGAAAATGTGGGATACAAGTGCAATAAATAAATAAATATAAAACAACTTACACATCTAGTTTTTCCTACATAAGCACACAACTGTGGAACGCATTACCAAAAGCCTTGAAAACGACGCACGACCACCTAAACTTCCGGAAATCACTAAAAACCAACCTGTTTAAAAAGGCATACCCTACCGATCCAACTTAAATGCCTGATCTCTGCAACACAACCCGAACTAAAGCACATAATGGACATAACACAACTCTTCCGTTCTCCGATTCCCTAATGTGGCTGTGCCACATGAACTTGATCTTACCACAACATCACCCTGTATTTGTTCACACCAGACCCTGCAAAGGCCTCTCCAGTACTATTGTAAGCCACATTGAGCCTACAAATAGGTGGGAAAATGTGGGATACAAACGTAACAAATAAATAAATAAATAAAACACTGGTAGTGGTCAGCAAAATGCTGATCGATGCCAGCTGAATATCGGGCCCGTTATCTGTGGAATATAAAAAGTAAGGAAACACAAACTATAGACCCCAGTCTGACTCTGTCTCAATCCTGAATATTGAAACATACTTTAAATAGCCAGATCTTAAAGCTTGTTTTACATTTCTTATATGATACCTCTTGTGGATGTAATAGAGGAAGAGAATTTCATAATAGTGGAGCCACGCAGCTAAAAGCAGTGAAAGTGAAGTTTGACTACAGCAAGAGAGACTAAAGTTAACAACAAGAAAACCTCAGGTTCCCAAACCTGATCCTGGAGGCACCCCAGCCAGTCAGGTTTTCAGGACATCCACAATGAATATTCATGAGGGAGATTTGCATGCACTGCCTCCACAGTATGCAGATCTCTCTCTTGAATATTCATTGTGGATATCCTGAAAACCTGACTGGCTGAGGTGTCTCCAGGATCAGGTTTGGGAACCACTGCTCTACACAATTTGACTTACAAAGCTGACATATTTAATCACTCTATGCTCATATTTTGATTTTAAGTTCTCAGGAAAAAGCCTTGTAACCATATCTTTCGACATAAATCGGAAGATGGATGTCCTTCTCCCAGGGACGTCCAAATCGGTATAATCGAAACCCGATTTAGGACATCTCCAACTGCAATCTGTCGCAAGGACGGGCAAAGTTCAAGCGGGCATGTCGGGGCGTAGCGAAGGCGGGACTTGGGTGTGCCTAACACTTGGACGTCCTTGACCCATAATCGAAAAAAACAAGGACGTACCTGACGAACACTTGGACGTTTTCACCCGGACCTGTTTTTCTTACAACTAAGGCAGAAAAAGGTGCCTGAAATGACCACATCACCATCGGAGAGAATCGGGGATGACCTCCCGTTACTCCCCCAGTGGTCACTAACCCCCTCCCACCCTCAAAAAACATCTTTCAAAGTATGTTGTGCCAGCTTGTATGCCAGCCTCAGATGTCATACTCAGGTCCATGACAGCACATGCAGTTTTAGTCGGTACTGCAGTGCACTTCAGAGAAGCAGACCCAGGCCCATACCCCCCCTACCTGTTACATTTGTGGAGGGAACAGCGAGCTCACCAACACCCACCACAAACCCACTGTACCCATATATAGGTGCCTCCCTTCACCCGTAAGGGTTATGGTAGTGGTGTACAGTTGTGGGTAGTGGGTTTTGGGGGGGGTTGGGGGGCTCAGCACACAAGGTAAGGGAGCTATGTTCCTGGGAGCAATTTGTAAAGTCCACTGCAGTGCCCCCTAGGGTGCCCAGTTGCTGTCCTGGCATGTCAGGGGAACCAGTGCACTACAAATGCTGGCTCCTCCCATGTCCAAATGGCTTGCATTTGGCCGTTTTTGACATGGACATCTTTGGTTTTGAAAATCACCGAAAGTCAGAAACATCCATGTCTAGAGACGACCAAATATAGGGACATCCAAATTTAAGGATTTGGACGTCCCTGACGGTATTTTCGAAATGAAAGATGGACGTCCATTGTTTTTTTGAAAGTACGGGTTTCCCCGCCCCTGGATTTCGCCATTTTGCAAGGATCTCCAAATCGCAATTTGGATGTCCCTTTCGAAAATGCCCTCTATGTATCATTGTTATACTACATAAGTAATAGTATCAATTATTTAAAAAGAAAGATAAAGCAAGGTATCCACACTCAATAAATATCCAGATAAAGGGACCAATGAAAGAATGTGTCTTATTGTTCAGTGCACTGACCAATATGTCATCTTTAGCACACATTTTTAATACACTAAGCTTAAAGATTAAAAAAAAAACGTGCTTGCCACCTTAAACTTTGCTTCAACCTCTGAAGTGAAGTTTTAATCTGTTTTCTTCTATGGGGAATAGATTGGAAAAATAAATCAGCTGCTGGAAGACCTATGATCCTGAAAATTGAGAACCACTGGACACAGAATTCTCAGCTTGGGGACTTACTGATCAACTCTGATTCGAAGACCACAGCACTCAAGGCAGCCTGAGTCTTGGATCTCTGCATCTTCTAATCCACTTCCATTAATATCCACTCCCAATGTGTCCCTACCTCTTCCTTCTCCTAGTTTATGTTCCCCTCTAAGAACCCTACAGGACCTGTATACTTACATGTCTGTGTAATGGCTTAACTTTTGTCTCTAACCAGTGGAGTTAAAATAGAAGTAAAATTAGCTTGTTATCTTTAATCTTATCCAGTATTCTTACTAAGCATCTCCTTTGCATATTAGATTGGAAGAAAATTTAGCATGATAGTAAAAAAAATGGTAAAAATTTAGTAACAGTTTTTACCAAAATCTTATTAAATCGCCCCCCTCTCCAATTTGCTAACTCATGAAATCTTAGGGGGTATTTTAGTAAAGCTTAGCTCGAGTTATCTGCAGCAGGGCCCATTTTTATTCCTATGGACCCTGCTGCAGATAACTCGAGCTAAGCTTTAGTAAAAGACCCCCTTACTGAACTAAGCAGGAAGTTTCCATACAGTAGTAATTCTGACCATCTTGCACTGTGCAAGCAAAGCTCATGAGTCTACCATATAAACAAGTAATTATGTTTTTTTAAAAAAAGAAAAATGTGATACACTGCCATTTCTGGTTAAAGGTCATAGCAGTTCACAGTGCAATAAATAATATAATACACAATAAAGCAAGGAAATAGAACTCCATTAAAACAGGAAAGAACACAATCAAATCTAACAATAAAGGAAATAAAAATAAGTAAAATAATTCCTAAAACACATACTAAATTAACAAGTCTTCAGAAGAACTTTAAATTTGGTCAAAGAAAGTTCAGACTGTATAGGGTGGGGGGGGGGGGGGGGGGGTCTAGGGTTGTAACCCAGTCAGGTTTTCAGGATTTCCCCAATGAATATGCATAACATATACTTGTATACAATGATCTCATGCATATTCAATGGGGAAATCCTGAAACCCTGACTGGGTTGTGGCCCTTGACAACCAAGGTAGCCCACCCCTGGTATAGTGGCGGTAAATTGTTTCATAATTATGGTGCTAAAAAGAAGGCAGCTCCATTTGTGGTCGACTCATAATAGGCATATTTTGGCTATAGAGTTGGAATCACAGGTCTGTTACACCTTCAGATTTACAGATCACCACAGAATGGAAACAATACTCAACTGCTTCAGTTCAGAGGAAGAGGGCTTTTCATTTCGTTGAAGGCTTGGGTTGTTGGCTCACTCAGGGCCTGATCTATCAAGGCTTTTCTCCCATTCTGTGCCCATGGAAAAAAGTTTAGGTATTCAAGACCTGAGTGAGAACTGATTGCATAACCCAGTTGTAAGCGGCAAGAAGGAAGTTGCTGAATATAATGCTTCTTCACCATGGTCAGTATTGCAAAAGCAATTTACAAGAAACATCTGTTTCACTTCTAAAAAAAAAAAAAAAAACCTCAAGGCAGCATTGTCTACAAGTGCAAACCGTTAGTTGCTGTATTATGAAATGCACGCACATAGAAACTGCTGGATGTCCCTTTCAGCTCCAATTTGCTGTCAATCTCAATTCTTAAGTCCTTAAATACTTTCATATGGGAAAAATTTAGAAGCATTTTGCTTCTGGAGAAATGTTTGTCAAATTTTGTAAAAAAGGGAGTGCTCTATATTGCTGTCCACATTTTAAAATGTTTTTGATCTGGCTTTCTCAGGGGCCAGTGCAGAAAACCATGCATCAGAACCTTGTGCCGATAGATGAATGCATAGCTTTTAACACAAACCTAAAGCAAAAGTTTTGTTTTCTAATGGTATGCAAATTACCGCCGCATTAAAAGGCGTGTGCTGTCAGAAAAAGCAGCACATACCACAGAGCTAGTATGCAGCCTTTTGCTGCAGAACAGGAAAAAAAAGTCTCCCTTCCTGCTAGTTCATGACCAATGACAGGCTCATGCACTGACAGGAAGGACAAACAAGACAAGGAGTGGGGAAAGTCTCATGGGTGAACAACACGAAGAAAAGAGTGAAGTCCAAATAAACGTAGAGTCCAAGATAAAAAAGAAAGCCTATTTATTTATTTTAAATTGCAGTAGTCTAGTAGAAAGTCAGTATATATGAAATGCCACTTGACACAGTCGTGTTTGGGCAAGGAAGCCTGTAGAAAACACTAAAAAAGCTGTGCAGTCAGAAACTGAGATCCATAAAACCATAATTGGGTTGCGATTGGCACCAGAGATACTCAGTGTGTTCTTATGCTTGGAAAGAAACAATCAACATTTGACACAGGAAGAAATCTATGTTGGCAGACTTCCAAACAGTATGGGTTGGTGACTGATCTCCAAACACATAAGGCACGGATGCTGACCAAAGCCTCTGACCTTTATCTTGGACCCAATTGTGGTTTTATGGATCTCCATTTCCGACTGCACAGCTTTTTAGTGAAGCAGGCTTCTTCGCTGAAACACAGCCGTGTTGAGTCACATTTTATATACTGACTCTATTTGACTGCTGCAATTTATAAATAGACTTCCTTTTATATCTTTATTTGGACCTTACTCTTTTCTTCACTGACAGGAAGGAAGACATTAAAAAAAAAAACCCAGCTGTCACACGAGGAGCCACCTCCACCCCCCAAACAAATCCCTCAAACCCCCAACCCCTGAGATAACTTCTCAATCCCTCACCCCTTGTAATTCCCACCTGCTCCTGTCTCTGAACCACCTTTACTCCCTCAGAAAGATCCCTCAATCTCCTACCTCCTAGGATAACTCCCCCCCCCCCCCCCACCCAATCCCCTACCTCTTGCAATGCCTACTCAACTGTTGCCTCCATCCTCAAAACTGATGACTCCTGACCCCATTGCAGTGCAGGGTCAGTCTGTCAAAAAAGGTAACATTTCTGGACTACCAATTAAGAGAAAAATTTTATTTGGCCGACTGTCCCTGTGCAGTGCATCCCAGAATACACTGCATGAGGTCAGGGGTTCAGGGGTTTTGAAGATGGCAATGGGGAGGCAGAAGCAAGTGGGTACTGTTCCTGTCTCTTTTTCAAGCTATGCAGCGGCGGGGGGGGGGGGGGGGCCCCAAGTAGACTACCAGGGATTTACTTTTGGAGTGTCGGGGGGGGGGGGGGGGATAGGGGAGTTAAAGCATGGGAGGGAGCCTTTCTGGGGTGAGGGATTGGGCCTATTAGCTATTATGCCCCAATGCAACTGCCTCCTCAGACCTGATCAGGTTCCTGTGTTGTACTCTAACCTTAGTCTTCTGTAGCAGGTCTCTGCAATGGGGTGGAACACCTAACAGCCTCCATTTTAATATGCTGTGTACTCGCGTCTTAATGCAAGGGCATTTTTTCTTCTGCATCCTGGCACCCAGAAAATTGAGCAAAGACCTCACACTAACCGTACACTTTTGCCTACATTAGTTTTCTGAAATGGGCTTCAATTTGTTAATCTGTTATTTTCCCCAATAGTGTTTACCATGACAGACTTGAACAATTCTGATGCTGTGTTAAAAAAAAAATCAGCATTGGGAGATTGATGTTTGTAGCAGTCACCATCCAGTTGCTAATCTCTCTCTCTTCTCTAAATTACTAGAAGGTTACTCTTCAATTGCAGGAATATTTAGAAACCAGTACCCTACTGGATCCTTTTCAGTCAGGTTTTAGAAGAAGCTACAGAACTGAAATAGTGCTAACTGCTCTCTTGTGGACCATTTGAGATTAGAGTCAATAGATGTTACAGGAACTCTCTTGGGCTGGATTCAGTACTCCTTAAGGCATAACGAAAGGTTAAAATGGACTCTTCTCTGTCAAGTAAATGGTTAATGGAATATAGTGCATCACAGGGATTGCCACTTTCTCCAATTTTATTCTGTTTCTCTGAGCCTTTTGGGTGTCCTTCTGAAGAAGTTATGTTTATTTTTCCATTGTTGTACAGATGTTGTTCAAATATCTGTGCATTTAAAGCTGGGGGGGGGGGGGGCTGGAGGGAGGGGAGCAGCAGCAGCAGGGGAACGAGGAGACTCGCGTCGCGGGACATGGGTGGAGGGCAGGGGGGACGGGGTTACTGGACATAGGTGGATGGCAGTTGGCAAGGGGGGCAGGAGGGTCGCTGGACATGGGGAGGATGGAGGGGAGGGGGGCTTCTGGACATAGGTGGATGGCAGGGGAGGGCAGGGGGCACAGGAGGGTCGCTGGACATGGGTGGATGGCAGGGGAGGGCATAGGGAACAGGGGGGTTGCTGGACATGGATGGCAGGGGGGACAGGAGGGTCGCTGGACATGGGTGGATGGCAGGGGAGGGGGTTTCTGGACATAGGTGGATGGCAGGGGCAGGCAGGGAGGACAGGAGGGGCGCTGGACATGGGTGGGTGGCAAGGGAAAGGGGTTTCTGGACATAGGTGGATGGCAGGGGAGGGCAGGGGGCACAGGAGGGTCGCTGGACATGGGTGGATGGCAGGGGAGGGCATGGGGACAGGGGGGGTTGCTGGACATGGATGGCTGGGGACAGGAGGGTCGCTGGACATGGGTGGATGGCAGGGGAAGGCAGGGGGCACAGGAGGGTCGCTGGACATGGGTGGATGGCAGGGGAGGGCATAGGGGACAGGGGGGGTTGCTGGACATGGATGGCAGGGGGGACAGGAGGGTCACTGGACATGGGTGGATGGCAGGGGAGGAGGGTTCTGGACATAGGTGGATGGCAGGGGAGGGCAGGGGGCACAGGAGGGTCGCTGGACATGGGTGGATGGCAGGGGAGGGCATAGGGGACAGGGGGGGTTGCTGGACATGGATGGCAGGGGGACAGGAGGGTCGCTGGACATGGGTGGATGGCAGGGGAGGGGGTTTCTGGACATAGGTGGATGGCAGGGGTGGGCAGGGAGGACAGGAGGGGCGCTGGACATGGGTGGCTAGGGGACAGGAGGGTCGCTGGACATGGGTGGATGGCAGGGGAGGGGGGTTCTGGACATAGGTGGAGGGCAGGGGGCACAGGAGGGTCGCTGGACATGGGTGGATGGCAGGGGAGGGGGTTTCTGGACAGGTGGATGGCAGGGGAGGGCAGGGGGCACAGGAGGGTCGCTGGACATGGGTGGAGGGGAGGGGGTCTCTGGACATAAGTGGACGGCAGGGGAGGACAGAGGGGACAGGGGGTGTTGCTGGACATAGATGGATGGCAGGGGGGACAGGAGGGTCGCTGGACATGGGTGGATGGAGGAGAGAGAAGAAATGCTGGACATGGATGGAGGCGAGGGAAGAGTGAGGAAGGAGATGAGGTGAGGGAAAAGGAAGAGAGGAGAAAAAGTGCACGTGGATATAGAAAATAGGCAGAAGCTGGATCCACTGGACAGTCAAGTCTGCGGAGGACCCAGCTTTTACTTACGGATGTAGGGCAAGAAATGAAGAAGAAAGGCGGAAAGTAAAGAAATAAATGGAAAGGAAGCCCTGGAAACGGAATTAAGAGGACAGATAGCAGCACAATCAGATACTGAGCCAGCATGATCAGAAAAACAAAGTCACAAGACAACAAAGGTAGAAAAAACTATTTTATTCAGGATTTATTAATTGGAATATGTTAGTTTTTGGAAATGTGC
Source organism: Microcaecilia unicolor (assembly GCF_901765095.1). Lineage (NCBI taxonomy): Eukaryota > Metazoa > Chordata > Amphibia > Gymnophiona > Siphonopidae > Microcaecilia > Microcaecilia unicolor. Next base: position 36,837,208 of record NC_044043.1, read on the forward strand.
ATCTGTGATATTTTTCATGTAAGTTTTAATTTTTGTAGTATTGCTACATACTGAGTCTGACTTCTTGAGGTAACTTTCCATTTCAGTATTTTGCCTTCATGTGTTTTTCAGGTGTGATCAAGGAAGGTGCAGTATTCTGCTAGCGTATAGTTTGCAGCCCTTTTTGTTTGTTTTTTTTCACTAGGTTGTGCACTGGTGTTTTAGAGCCCAGTGTAATTACAGTTGCCTTTCCACGCCACGCATAAGGTTGTAGCTCGTCCTGTCCTTGGAATTAGTGCTGTTTATGGTTTGTTAAGGTTATGAGTGTGTTTTTGCACATGTTTGTGTATAGTGTTTTGCAGTGGAGAGATTGTGTGTTGGCCTTACTAAGGTGGCACCAAACATCGGAAAGGGTGCAGAGCCTAAATCATGACACACTATCTCTAAAAGGGTGTTTTGTGGCTCTACATGAGAATTGTGATATTATGATCCCTTGCTAGCTTCATATTGTTGATAATCTGCATTTTCCGTATGGCTGGTATATTGGTGTATAAGGTATTAATTGTGACTTTTTTTTTTTTTTTACTTATTTTTTTTCTGTATGTTGTCAGACAATTATGGATGACAGAGTCGGAGTCTTCTTGAGTCAGAGAGTTGTGGTATATATTTTAAAACAATTTTAATACCTTGGTGGTCTATATGTTTTTATATTGTACATTATATTTTACATATCACTTTATTTTATTGTATATCTTTTCATTTCATTTTTATTTTATTGCATATATGGGTTACAGAGTAATAGGGGAATTTGAAAGTACTGAATCTTTTCTTAATATTTTTCCTTTATTCTCCTTTGTTATGAGAATTGGAACTACTAATTGTAGTGGACTTGAACTGAATAATTTCTGGGGAGGGGAGGTTTCATGATAGCATTGTGCTTATTATTTCAATCAGTTTTTTGTACAAGTTTAGCTTCATTTGTCTTTATTTGAAATTTCATAAATAAAAAAATGTTCTAAAAATGGAATAATTTTATCAATGGGGTGGAGCTAGGGTGGGGCTACGGTGGGGCGGGGCTATGGTGGGGGTGGGGCTAAGATGGGGCCCCACCAAATTGGTCTGCATAGGGCCCCGCACTTGCTAAGACCGGCCCTGTGCACAGTGTCTGTATCTAGCCACCTCAGAGGCAAAGAGATGGCCAGAACCTCAGCCCAGCAGAGAGGAAAAGCTGTAATACTCAAAGGGAAAGTGTGGGAATCAGTTGTTGGGAATAATGCCTTGAGAAAAAATGCTATGGGAAATGCTTTGGGGAAAATGGTGAAGAATTTTGATGGAATCACAGTAGATTAAAGAGGGATCAGCCCCAAGGACAGCTGCTGATCACAAAAACATACTAGGAAGACTCCCACATAGCCCCCAGGAGACCAGAGTGAGGGCTGGCCCTAGCCCAGAGCCAACAGCCAACAGGGAAAGCTCACAAGGAGTCAACCACAGGACACTGCAAACCATGGGGGAAGCCCAGTACACAGCGCCATCTACATAAAGACAACGCAACTAAACACAAACAATACTCATAACAAACATACATAACAATGCACCCTGCCTCCATGGATATGGGAGCAGAACATAGATCAATTAGATTTGCAGAGATCACACGGGCAGTGGTCCTATCCCATTTGGATTTCTGAAACATTGCTTACCAGGGTTTGTTTTAGAAATCTTTGTCCTATTTTCATCCTTTGCAGAATGTCTGCAAAATTGATTAGGAGGATAAAAGATAGGCCAGCGCCACTTCTCTGTGGATATCTTTGCTCTGGCCATCAGTAACATATAGAATTTAATGAATTTTTTAAAATTAGTATTTAAAATTTTGAACTGTATTGAACATGTCTTCTTGCTTCTTAAAATTATCTTAAGACAACAATTATTGTTTTTTAGACAACATGGCAGACTGATGTGTTAAAATAGACACAGATTAATAACACAATTGGAAAACCCCAATCTGTCCCCATTGCAATTTTGACCATAAACCATTTAGAAACAAAACCAAAACCTGACAGAAAAGAACATACTCAACACCTGTTTGGAAAGTTTCATCTTCATCCAAAACTGCCGTTCCCTCAGCATTAAAATGAGAACTGATACTCTGTGTGTTTAATTATGATTTTTGCTCTTTATGGCACATAAGAAGACATGATTCATATGCAGGTTTTAAAGTTTCTCTGACAATTTATGTCAATAGAATAGTAGTACTACAACACAAACCACAATTAAACCACAATTTGGTAAGTGAACTGTATTGACACATGCTGCTGTTTCAGTGCTAACACTGATGTCCTGGTTCAGATGTCAAGAATGCTCATTTGGATGGCCATGCTGGGAGCAGTTACAGGTTGAAGAGAAGATATAGGAGTCATTCTAAAGTAGTGATCATTATTTTTCAGACAGATACCACTTTGGAAATTTAACTTCAAAGGAAGGACCTGAACTATCAGCACCCTATGCAAGGTGGGGGGACCCTTATCCATTGACCAGGCTGGTCTGCTCTCTCTCAACCTGCCTCTCCCTCAGCCCACCTTCCCTACCATCTTCCTGAAAAGGTTTGTTTGCGGATTAATACCTTTGAAATATTTGAACGTCTATCATATCACCCCTGTTTCTCCTTTCCTCCAGGCTATACATGTTCAGGTCATCAAGTCTTTCCTTGTATGTTTTGCTACGCAAACCCCACACCATTTTCTTCACTTTTCTTTGAACCGCTTCAAGTCTTTTTACATCCTTAGCAAGAAATGGCCTCCAAAACTGAACACAATACTCCAAGTGGGGCCTCACCAACAACTTGTACAAGGGCATCAACATCTCCTTTCTTTTGCTGGTTATACCCCTCTTTATGCAGCCTAGAATCTTTCTCATATCCCAACCCTTTGTCACATTGTCTCCTCACCTTGAGATCCTCAGGAAGGATGGACAACAGCAATACCAGACCACCGGTGGGGGAAAGAGGGGGGAAAAAGAAGGGTAAAGGATGCCAGCCAGTAAGAAGGCAACGGGAAGAGGGACAGAGATGGCAAACAATGGGGGTGGACCGGGGCCCTTAAGATTATTTGCCCCGGGCCCAACTTTGTCTGTTGGTAGCCCTATTTGCAATGAGCCTTTAAGTCTGAACTACCCTATTTATTTGGGGGAAAAAGTAATGACCTAACTCAATTCAACCCACCCTTATAAATCCTCAATCACACACTATTTACGTACGTTTAAAAGTAACAGACATGGTAGACATAATATAAACAGCTTCTTCTTCACAAAAGGGGAAAGGGTGGGGTATAAATACGATAAATAAATAAATCAAACATATAAATGGCAAGTGACCGACTCACCTGCAAATGCGCAGTAGAGACTTCCCTCTCTGTCCCGCCCTCGCGTCAAGATGTGATGACGTCAGAGGGCGGAACAGAGAGGGAAATGGAGTCGGACTGTCGGACGCTGCCGCTGGAGCCTGGAAACGAACATCGCACGCACCAACCTCCACCCTCCCCCCCATCCCCGCCGCCGCTCCCACCCCCCTCCCTTTCGGGCCCCCTGCACTGACAGCGCCTCTCACCTCCGTGTGGAAGCGCTGCAGGCAGCAGCAGAGCAATCAGGTCAGTGCAGGGGGCCCGGCACGGAGGGGGGAGGGAGCGGCGGCGAGGAGGGTAGCTGGAAATCTCGCCCGCTTTAACGGTCTTAATGGCTAGTAAATAAATAAAATAAGACAAGTGTCCTCATTTCTTGGAGTCTGATATTTTATTGTTTGCATACTATCAGATAAGCCACAGTTTTTTTGTGGAGAATAAAATGAAAGCTAGAATAAATTCTGAAAAAAACTCTCTCTGAAGAAAAAGTATTTAGGGAATGAGGATACATGCTGTTTTACAGATGCACTTGGCAATTCTTACAAATAACTAAAGCCAACAAAGCAATCCTTGAAGAAGGAATCGATGGAACTGGAGAACATAGTGCAGGTGTTCATTTTCTTCATTTCAAAAGTTAATACACATGACGAGTGCCTGCAGCTCCACAGCAAGTTCACCTCCTTGCACAACTCCTTCCCTCCCCCAACTTGCTGCTATTTCATCTGTTTGGGCACCAGCCCACCAAAGGTATCCTTCCAGGTTGTGCCATCCACTGCCGTTCTTCACTGCAGGCTTTGCAATTCAATTCACAGAACTGATGACAAATATAAGTATTTCTATTCAAAAGTCAAAGTAAAGATGGTCCATATCAAACATACTCCTGTTATATATTAGACAGCTTTGCAGGGTAATGGTCTGATATCCTCCTCTCTGTGTTTATTTTCCTGGAGAGGTAAAAAAAAATAATAATTGAAATGCCTTTCATAATGCACTGTTGGTACAGTCAGTTTCAAACTATAGTAAGTCTACAAAAATTCAATTCTCCTGTCATCTGTCAATGATTCAGATCCAAGGTTATCGGCAAATTCCAGTCTTGGATTGAAATGGCAAAATGAATTGTACGGCTGTCATGAAGCTATCTTAAAGCAGTGCAGCTGAAGATTTATAGCACGGACTCCACTTCAAATTTACAAATGTATTATATTTGTAAAGTTCAGGATATCTCCTTTCCACAAATGGCGCAATTATAAATCTTAATTTCTGCTTTTGTTATTAGAAGTGATGTTTGCGAACTGAACATCATCAAACCCCTCACACTGGAAAGAAGTTCTCTTTGGCATAATGCAAGTACTACAGCGAGAGTTAGCAGTAAATTTGAGAGCTTGAGATCATACGCCACATACACCAAGGCTTAGGAAAGATTCATTCTGTCATGGTACACACAAAACTAACAAAAATCTCTGTTTTTTGGCCCCAGCGTTTTTTTTTTTTTAATCTTTGAAGAGTTGTTTTTCCACTGAGGTTTGTTTTCAGAGACTGAAACCTATGATAAGAGCCCGTTTTGGGGAAAGTCCATCTCTGTAGCTCCCTGGGCTATTGAGGTTTCTTTTCTTTAATAGTCTTATTAGCTGGTAATCTCAAAGGTTACTGTCGGCTTTTCTGAGCAAAAGATTGTTTGGGATTATACACAAAACTAACCCATTTTTGGATTACACATTCGATACATGGCCAATACATAGCTATAACCCAGTCCATCCATGGTTTTGTATCTTGTGTTTTCCCATCCTTTGAATCTCTCTTAATAATGTTATAATTCAGCATTATAAGAGATGAGCACTTCCACAAACACTGAACTTGAACATTGCAAACATAAACCCAGGCCCATCCATGGTTACGCCACTGCAACTTAGCCCAGTCACTGCAGAAATAATCCTCATCTGGTTGCCAAAACCTGCAGCTTCCCTCTGAAACCTGGCAAACAGACCACAGTGACCTGTGAACGCTGGGAACTTGAACCACATTCTCAAGCACTGCTCTTAAATTTTGTTTAAGATTCATTGGTAAATTAATATCTAAGGAACATCAATCTGCACGCAATGTCTACTGGTTCATGAAAACAAGTTATAAGAATTAGGAGCTGGAACAAATGCTTAGTGGCAGAAACTCCAGACTGCTTGTCCTCAAATTCAGTGTGTAAAGCATCTAAATTAACTGGTGGAAGATGTGATGTATGGGTCTCAAATTTGAGAGTAAGTTCAGATCCAAAGACAGGAAAAAAAAAAAGCATAACAATGTCTGCTTCCAGTTCTTATCCACATATTAGATTATAAGCCAATGTACTGGAAATATTTTCAAACAGATGATAAAATCATATAAACTTCTAAAGAAAGAAGCAAAGAAATAAAAGTAAACAGTAAATGTTGCTTAAAAAAACGGCAGTTACCTGCTTTTGCTGTTTCTGCTTGGCTTTGATGACTTAAATCTTAAAAAGACAAAAAAAACCCAAAACCATATAGTTTAAGCATTCAATATTGTTTTGAATTACAAAAATCATATGTGAATTCATACTTTAATTCAATATTATACAAAACGTATATAATGGGAAGAGAAAGTGGAGTGTAGTAGTTAATCCTAACTCAACTGGCTGTGTATAATCTTGCATCAGTCTGATGAAACATCTGATCCAGTGGTTGCCAAACTGTGGGGTCATGCTCATTTGGGGGGTTACATTCAAAGCTCCAAAATAATTTTATAAAATGGCAGACAGCAACATCATCGGCCTGTGCAGGCCAATGAGATGTTCTTATTTGGCCCATGTGGGCTTGACAGGAAGTGGGACCTGCAAGGTCATCAACTGATGCTGAAAGTTGGCCTGAAACAGAGATAGAGCTGGGGTTATGTCATTTCTGAAGTCACTAAAGTGGGGCTACAGTTGAGACAAGTTTGACAAGTACTGATCTAATCCCCTTTAAAAGTATAACAGCTAAATGAGATGTTATCTAGAAAATCATTATTAATTGACTGACTAAAGTTTGTCACTTACCTTGTACTGATGACCCAGATTCATTATCCTCTGCTGATTCTAAATATAAAAGCACTTTTATTAGTTCTATTCCAAAATAAAGGACAATTCACAACATCTCATAAGGACATAAGATGTGCCATGCTGGGTCAGAAGAAAGGTCCATCGAACCCAGAACCCAGTTTCCGACAGTGGCCAAACTGGACAACAGTAGCGTAGTAAATAATGGCAGATAAAGGCTAAGATGACCTTGCCAGTCTACCCAGTAGGCTGCTTAGGGTTGTAACTTGCTATGCTTGTTTGGAGACACAATATAATCAAGTGGTTCCCAAACTTGGTCCTGGAGGCATCCCAGCCAGACAGGTTTTCAGGATATCTACAATGAATATTCATGAGAGAGATTTGCGTGTGCTGCCTACACTGCATGCAAATCTCTCACATGAATATTAATTATGGATATCCTGAAAACCAGACTGGCTGGGGTGCCTCCAGGACCAGTCTGTGAACCACTGGCATAATCATGTCCTCCAGTGACAGGCAGGATAATGCAGACATTGTTGGTGATATCATCTGATGGCTTGAAGGATGGAGAACTGCCATCCCAAAGGCAAGACGAGGCTGTAATCGCCCAACAGTCTTTTTTAATCACTGGGACAACAGGGATGTGCAGTTGCCCTCCTCTTTCAAAAAGTAAAAAAAAAAATGGATACTAATAAACAAGTTCTACTGAACACACACACAAGCTCGGAAAAGGAGTGAAATGAACATAAGAACGTAAAAGTAGCCATACTGGATCAGACCAATGGTCCATCTAGCCCAGTCCTGTTTCCAACAGTGGCCAAGCCAGGTCACAAGTACCTAGCAGAAGCCCAAATCGTGGCAACATTCCATGCTACGAATCCCAGTATCATTTCTATAGCGCTACAAGGCATACGCAGCGCTGCACACCATACATGAAGAGACAGTCCCTGCTCAAAGAGCTTACAATCTAAATAGGACAAACAGAACAAGCAAGAGGCAAGGAAATTAAAGAGGGGATAAAAGGTACAGGGCAAGTGAGTAGTGGTTAGGAGACAAAAGCAGCGTCAAAGAGTGGGCTTTTAGCCTGGATTTGAAAACGGCCAAAGATGGGGCTAGACATACAGGCTCGGGAAGTCTATTGCAGGCATGGGGAGCAGCGAGATAAAAGGAACGGAGTCAGGAATTAGCAGTAGAGGAGAAGGGGACAGACAAGACTAACACATAATGCTAAAATATACTCTCCTTGTCTCTGTTTTCATGCAGCTGTTATAAGTATTTTTATCTGCTTTAGTATTGACTTTACACACCTCTACTGCCTCATTTCTCTTGTTTATTATTATTTGTCTAATAAGCATATAATAATTTTTGTGTCATGTGTCAGCTTTGCCATCTTTATGCAGCCGTTGTAAGCATTTTTATCTGTTTTAGTATTGTTTTATATAATTCCTTCATTCAGTGCCGTAGCGAGGGCGGCTGACACCCGGTGCAGTTCGCCGCTGCACTCCCCCCCCCGGGTGCAGCACGGCGCACCCCCCCACGGAGCACATTCTTACTAGCATAGGAAAGTGGGGAGCGGGCGGGAGGGCCGAATTGCCCCGACTGGATGTCGCTGGGAGCTGCGTCAGCTCCGCTGGTTCCCTGCTCTGCCCCGGAACAGGAAGTAACCTGTTCCGGGGCAGAGGGAGCAGGGAACCAGCGGAGCCGACACCCCCCCAGCGGCGTGCACCCGGTGTGGACTGCCCCATCCCCCTTCCTACGCCACTGCCTTCATTTCATATGTTTTAAAGTGATTTACATATATGTTTTTGACTGGGGAGGTATGATCATATTCAGTGACGTCACTGGAACATATGTGGTGAAACGCAATGTTTCCCTGGTAATTTTTTTAGCCTTTTTGTCTTGTTTTCAGCTTTTTTTGATAGCATTTCTACTTTTTGTAAAGTCCTCCTTTAGTTTTGGTATTTTTATTGTGCTTTTATCACAACATTTTTCATGTTTTATGGCAAAGAACTGATTTCTTTTTGTTTTGTTAGCATTCATATTATGCTTTTAAGCACTTTACAGCAACCTATTTGTTTTTTGTTTTATTTCATTTTTTCTATTGTGACCTCTGACCTGTCACTAGTCCTTTATTTAAATCAATATAGAAGCAACAATGACAGATTCACCACTGCACTTTTTGCTGCTTCTCAGTTAGTGAAGGTAAGACTGTTTTTGTATCTCCTCAGCTTCCTTTTTAAACATATATGAAATGAGAGATATTTTGGATTACTGGGCTTTCTGCTAAAGCTGTTTCTTTGTTACATTAAACCTGCAGGTGATACTCTGTGGGGGCCACCTTCAGGGTATGTATTTATTGTTTATATTTGTTTTGCTTGTGCATATTTATGTTTTTAGTATTTTATGTACGTTTTAGTACTGCTATGTAATCCTTAGTGGTTCTGATACCATTTACATTCCAATTCTGGGGTATCAGTTTTCCAGCGGGGTAAAGGCATTTCGTTTGGGTATCATTTTGGAGAACTGAGTATCTCTGTGCCACAGGTCTTCATTGGAATCTACTATAGCTCATCTTTTCCAACGTAGAGAGCTGGAAACAGATTGGGAACGCTTGAGTTAAGGCACAACAGTTATTCCGGTTATAGTAAAAAGTTCCAAAACTAAGTTAATTGCCCAGGAAGACTGAATCATGGGTAGGAGGAATTTTAAGTGACAAGGCTGGGCAAAAACACTAAGAGCTAGCGATTCCCACGGAACTGAATGGGCTTCCTCTCATTTGCCGCACCGAGAATCAGTAGCTCGGCTTTGTAAAAGAGGCCCTAAATTGTTTGGTGTAACCCCTAAGGTCTTCTTCAAAAGTTGAAGGGGGAAAAGAGGAAGAGATTGTTTCAACTATAAACAAGCTTCAAATACTTAGCAGTACATTAGAAGAAAGTAAAACTAGCTCAAGATTAGTATTTTGAAATTTAAAAGATTTTTTTTCATCTTTACGCACATTTTCTAGACCGCCTTTAACTGCCATAAAGGTCAAAGTAATTTACAATACTAAAAAATACCTGCAAGTAGAAAGGAACTCCTTAACTAAGAGAGTAAAGCAATCACATTCATACAGGACAAGGAGTCATTCAGGCCAACAGTAATCCATTCCCATCCCACCAAGTCAATGACCATCGAAAGATAAGTCATTAGAGAGTAACCAGTTCCAAAGAGTGGATCCATGATATGTAGCTCTCTCCCAGGAACAAACAGAGGCTTTTCCAAGTCTCCCTGCCTAATAAAGGTTTATAGATGAATTCCACTTTACTTGTCCAAACCGCTTTTATGTTTAAACTTTTTTATTGACGATATGCATAATACAATTCAACTTGGAATATTCATACAGCATGGATCAGTATACAAGTCAACATTCCAACAACACATTCAACATCGTCAATCACTTCCCCCCCCCCCCCCCATTTCTCCTCCCCCCTCCCCCCCCCCCCTCCTTACAACTTTTATGTTTGAATCATTTTATTGATGATCGACAAAAGACATAAGTTAGACAGTTCCATTCTGAATCAATACGTAACACCAACGTGGCAAACTATACAGAGTACATCCTTACTTTGTCGTCGTGAATTTTAATTTCCCCCCCCCTCCCCCCCCTTATCCCTTTCCCCCTCCCCCCCCCCCCCTTCCCTTGTGGGCAATCTGCTCAGAGGCCTCCATTTGGGCTTAATGCTTATACATCGCATAAGATCCACTAATTCTGCAGTACCCCAAAAACAACCCTTTAGATTAACATGTCCGAAGCTATAAACTTCAAACTCTTTCCCAGCTTAGCCCTCTTGAGAGCCTTCCCTTGCACCACCCTCCCCCCTCCCAATTAACCCCTTAATAAAACAACGAATCTGTTCCAACACTGCTACTGACTTCTGGCTCCCACTCGCTGAACTTCCCAGGCCACACCGTAGTTGTGCATCCGCTATTAAGCGAGAGGAACATTGTATTACGGTTGCCAGAAATAGGAGTCAGGCTTGGCCCCCCTTGTAACAGACTCCCTGGTTAACAACACAGCGATGTACCTTGGCTCTGATGGCCCACCGCCGTAACTATGGAGCCGCCGGGACCCACCCCTACTACCATCTCCTCTTCCTATTAACCTATGGTCCCCTTAACAATAGGGAACCCTCTAATTGCAAAAAAAAAAAAAAAAAATTAAGTTCAGAGCCTATTTAATATTAAACTCCGTGCTTTAGGTGACAGCGACTGTATGTATGGTTCCCAAACATCCAGAAATGCCTTTCGTCTCTTGGGGAAGGATCCTACCCCCCTACGCTCCATAACCATGATCTCATGAAACTTGTTTCTCCAATGCCAGTATTCCGGAGACTTCTCACTCTTCCATGCGCCCATAATAAGTTTTTTACCCACCATGCTGGCCTTGCGTATAAGCTGCTGAGCCCCTCTACCACAAGTTCGAAATACTTCGTATTTGTCCAAAATTATTCCCAGTGGAGAAAACGGAATCTTGTGCCTAACCATGGATTCCAGATACTTGAATATCTGTTTCCAAAAGATCTGAATCCTGCTGCACTTCCAAAGAGAATGAAAGAACGTGCCTTCTCCCCGTTTACACTTAGAGCATAATGGGTCCTCGACACCTCCAAATTTAAACACTTGGCTTTTGGCCATATATGCTCTAAAAATTATTCTGTACTGGCATTCCCGCATTCCTGCGTTTACAGAAATCTGCGGAATACGGGATATCAATTTCCGAAAATCCAACTGTAATTGGGGTTGCTCCAGGTCCACTGCCCACCTTTGACCAACTCGTCCCATGTCTTTGTCACCCTCTAGTTCTCCCAGAGCTTTCTGTAATCCCGAAACGGACAATCTATCTCCGGGGATTCCCCCCAAAAAAGCTCTTAATCTACGCCCGTGTCCTCCCTCCAACTTACTGGGTTCCAATGATCCAACATAATGTGACAACTGATGGTATGCAAATAAATGTGACGGACTGAAGCCCACCCCCAGTGCTCCCAGGGATAAAATCCTCCCTCCAGAATCCAAAACGTGTTCAAGTCTAGTAATCCCCAGCTCTGCCCATCTACGAAATGTTGGACTATCAGAACCTGGTGTAAACTGTAAGTTCCCCTGAAGCGGAAGTAAGTCGGAGGTATCTACTCCCAGACCCCACAGCCCATTTAGGTCTCTCCACACCTCTCTCAAGGGCCCCAATAGTACGCTGTGGCGCACATGCACTGGTATTTCTCTTCTCGCGCAATGTAACAAATAATATGGATGAGTTGGACCAAAGTAATCAAATTCCATATTACGTGGAGTGTAATCTTGTCTCCCCAACATCCAATCTCCTAGGTGTCTCAACAAACACGCTTGGTTGTACCTCCGCATATTCGGGAGCCCCAAACCCCCCTCTCTCCATGGTCCGAAGAGGCATTGCAATGTTACTTTGGGTTTTGCATTTCTCCACACGAACTTCCGCAGATGTCTATACAATTGGCGGAGATCTTTCTTCCTGAGTCTCAAAGGCAACACCTGAAATGCATAGAGCCATTTAGGAAATTCCACCATACGAAACAGGTGTACTCTTCCATGTAAAGTAAGCGGCAGCGTCTCCCATTGTCCCAACCGGCCCTTCATTTTATCTAATAAATTTGTGTAATTCAGTTGATATAATTTTGTCGTGCTCATTGCAACTCTCAATCCCAAGTACGGGAGAAAATCTGTCGCCCACTTAAGCGGGAACCCAGACTCCCACTCCCTCTTTACACTTGCGTGTGCTGTTAGTGCTAAGGATTTAGAGTAGTTAATCCGTAGGCCCGCAAAATCCCCATATTCCTGGAACAATTCCAATAGTGCTCGCAATGAACGACCCGGTTGTGTAAGATGGACTAATATATCATCTGCAAATGCAGAAACCTTGAATGAAGAAGCTCCCCAGGTCACCCCTTCCACCTCTGGATGTAACTCGATCTCCCTAATTAGCGGGTCCAATGCGAGCACAAAGAGCAGAGGGGACAACGGGCACCCCTGCCTCGTACCCCTCCTGATTTTGAACAATGAGGATTGCTCTCCATTTACCCATAAGAACGCCCTGGGGTTATGATAAAGCGCCCCCACAGCCCCTCGAAACATACCCTCTATACCAACTCTGTCCATCACCTGAAATAAGAAGTTCCACACTACACGGTCAAAGGCCTTCTCTGCGTCGAAACTGACCAACAGAGAAGGCCTTTTCCCGGCCTCTACGATTTCCAGAGACGCCAAAAGAGCCCTCACATTCCTCCCCACTGATCTACCCTTCACAAATCCTACTTGTGGGGAAGCGATCAAGTCTGGCAATACTCTAGACAGTCGATTTGCCAGGATCTTAGCATATATCTTAACATCACAGTTTAGCAATGATATGGGTCTGTATGATCCCACTTCTAATCCATCTTTCCCTGGTTTCTTGAACACTATCACTTTCGCTATGTTCATGGCATCCAACATTTCTCCTGTATTGGCCATCTCATTATATAAGTTTAACAAGGGAAGTGTCACCCGCTCCTGGACTATCTTAAAGTAGGCCATTGTAAACCCATCTGGGCCCGGCGCTTTTTGTATCTTACTTTGTTGGAATGCCAACATCACTTCACCCTCTGTAATTGGGCTGTTTAGATATAGCTTTTGTGAATCTGATATCTGGGGCAGGGTTTGATTAAGCAAATAAAGCATACTATCTGGCACTATATCAGTGGGCTCCCGATACAGACACTCATAGTATCTTCTAAAGCGCTCCGTTATGTCTTTAGCTGTCCTTAAAAGTCGACCTCCCTCTTCCCTTAAGCCCAAAACGCTCTTATTACCCCCTTCCCCTCTTAACAATCTGCCCATCAGCGCTCCTGCCTTATTCCCATGGATAAAGTATTGGTATTTATAATACATATGCGATTTCTTTGCCCTCTGATGGAGCAATTCATTCAAGGCCTGTTGCGTGGCTAGAAGAGCTCCTTTCCCTTCCGGTGTCATTTTTGCCCCACATCGTACCCTTTGCAAACGGATTTCTTTTTCCAATCTAAGAATCTCCTTATCTCTCATCTTCTTGACCCTGGCTCTATAAGCTATGATCTCACCCCGTATCACTGCTTTGGAGGTTTCCCAGTATAAACGTGGCTGATTTTGATGTTCCTTATTATGGTCTGCGAATTCCCTCCATTTCCCATCTATGTACTCCTTGAACTTAGAGTCCCAGAATAATTCCAATGGAAATCTCCAGCCCCCTCTACTCCCCACTACCCCTAGCCCTTGCATCTGTATCCAAATGAGCGAATGATCCGATATTTCACACGGACCTATCTCTGCATCTGATACTCTAGAAAAAAGATCTCTGGAAATAAATAAGTAATCTATGCGTGACTGCGTGAGGTGTGCTCTAGACACATGCGTGTAATCTTTCTGGGTAGGATGCAAAACCCGCCACGCATCAATCAAGTCTAGTGTCTTACAGAGAAAAGGCAGGCCCCCAGCAGCATGACCCAAATTCGTCGCTTGCACGCCCGTTTTATCCATCTGAATATCATATACCAAATTAAAGTCTCCACCCAGTATGACATTTTTCCCCGGATAGGGACTCAGCAGCTCTAGAAGAGTTTTGTAAAATTTTTTATCCCAAACATTTGGCGCATAGACATTGCAAAAAACATATGTGACATTCCCCATCTCCACTTCTGCCAGCACAAATCTACCCTCTGGGCTCCGTTTAACTCTTGTGATCTGAAATTGCAGGCCTTTACGGAACATTATCAGTACTCCCCCTTTCTTGCCTACTGCCGGAGCGCCCACTACCTGTTCTATCCAACCTTTCTGAAACTTACTATGTTCCGATGACGTCAAATGCGTTTCTTGTAAGAACACTATATCCGCCCTATGACGGTTCATGGCTTGTAAGACTTTGGTACGCTTGATGGGTGATGAAATCCCCCCCACATTCCATGATATTACTTTAACCATACCTCATTCGTTCCCATGCTTCCCAAGTAAACTTGATTTTTAACACTTTGGTACGGGACACGCCCCCCAGCCCCTGGGCGTGCTCCATTTTCGAACTGAGGATGCACCACAGCGCTGCAACCCAGATCTGCTCTGATGAGAAAGAAATGACAAGACACAAAAAAAAAACAAAAAAACCCATAACCCTTGACTGTTGATTCCCCCCTCCCTCCCCCCCCTTTTCACCCAAAACGTTACTTGGGTCCTCTATGAGAACCGGTCACGTTCCCGCTCCTCCCCTCACCCCGCGACATCTTGTATCCTACTGATTTAAATGACCCCCTACATAACATACATCTCCCTCTCTCGGGAATGAATAACACACAGTCTCTCCCTCTTCATTCTAGGTCATACCTCAACCTACATTTATAATGTTCAATGTAGCTGCAGGTTTATGTCTCAGCCATCTTCTTCTTCTGCACATACACGTGCTTCAGACCAGTCTATCTGCTCCTTTTCCCATCAGTGCTCTGGACTTCTTCTGGGGTCCACAGCTGCGCTACTCTCCTCTGGGTGAATTGTCAACCGCTTAATAAACTCCTTTGCCTCCTCTGGGGAAGTAAAAACATGTAGCTTGCCATTATTCTGGACTCTCAGCTTAGCTGGAAATAACAGGGCAAAACGTGCTCTTTTCTCGTGTAATTGCTTGCAGACCTCTGTAAACCGTCTGCGCTGGGCTGACACCGCTGCCGAGAAGTCCTGGAAACACAGTACTGTTGACTCTTCATATTGGATCTTTCCCTTCTGTCTCCAGGCATGCAAGATTTCCTGCTTATGATCATAGTTCAGCACTCTGCAAATCACAATTCGTGGTCTCTCTTCCCCTTGTCTTCGCTGCCCCAGGCGATGCGCCCTTTCAATCTTAAAACAGTTCTCCAGTTGTTTCAGGGCAAGTGCCTGAGGCAGCCATTTTTCCAGGAACCCCCGAAGATCTACCTCTCTCAGGGTCTCTGGCAGTCCCACCAGCCTTAGGTTGTTGCGTCTGGACCTATTCTCTAGGTCCTCGATTTTTGCCTCCAGACTGTCCAGCTTTTTCTGCATAACACTTTGGGCAGCCACTTGCTGTGTTGATTGATCTTCTACCTCTGACAGGCGCTGTTGGAATCCTGCCATATCCGTTTTTAATCCCTCGAGTTTCCCGTCCATCTTTTCTATTTGGTCAGAGATCCGTTGTAGTTTTCTGTCAACTGACGCCTCTAGATGGCTCGAGACTTCTGCCGCGATCTCCGCCGCCCAGACTGAACCAACAGATTCTCCCGAGGAGGCCGCGTCCGCCATTTTGTTCTCTCCCACGCGGCTCCTCGTCCCGTCTTTTCTGTTTGCTTTTGTTGCCATCGCGGCGAAAGCAGGGATCGCGGCTGATTTATAACGCTGGTAAGTTCCCACAGTTCTCTCTGCGCTTTTTGAAGGTTTTTTTAGCTGATTTTGACGTCGCTAAGGGCTGATGTTAGCGAGGGTCCGCGGAGCTCTAACGTGCGGCGTCCTCCCCTTAGCCTAGCATCACGTGACCTCTGTCCAAACCGCTTTTAAACCTGGCTATGTAAATGTCTTGTCAACATTCTCTAGTAACAATTCCACAGCTTGATTTTATTGAGTAAAAACATGCATTTCTTTTAAATCTGCTATTTGTTAGTTTTGTGGAGTGTCCCATGGTCTTGAAAGAGTGAATAAACGTTCTCTACTAAACTGCTCCACCCAACTCATGATGCTATAAAACCCTTATCATATCTCCTCTGTCCTTTTTCTAAGCTGAAAAGCCCTAACTTGTTTAGTTATTTTTCACAGGGGAGTCGTTTCATCTTATCAGCTGTAATGCTTTTCTCTGTAACTTTTCTAGTTCTGCTATAGCTTTTTTTTGAGAGGGGGAAACAAGAACTGCACACTGTACTCAAGGTATGGACATGTTGAATCTTTCTCTGCACAAAGCCATAATGTTTTCATTAAAAATAAAAGAGGAAAGCAGGAAATCCCAGAACAATTAACAGCGGACCGTTTTATGCAACATAGCATTTAATCATTTATAACTTAAGCTTTTCCCATTCTATGCACAGCCTGTGTCCACTGGCAGAAATGTTTATATTTTACCACCAGGAACACAATGAAAAGGCAAACCTATCAAATTAAATAAAAATGTTACTTAAAATGAAATACTTACTATTGTTGATCACAAGTCCTGGAAATGGTCTGTAAAACAAAAGTAACACATTTGAAAGTTTAATACCATCAAAATAAACTTTCCTGATACAAATACCCTTGCATTTTGTTTCTAAATACTTAAGTCCAGCTTAAAGCTTTTCTAACAAAAAATACTATACTTATTTATAATTTTTACATTCTTTTTTTCCTTTAATTTTCTTCATTTTTCATCTTCAACCCTCACACAATACCATCAAATGACATTATCAATAATGACTCACTAGACTAAGCTCTGATTCCTATGAGGTGGATCCTCTGATTATTTCCTTTCCTGTTCTCATTCCTCAGAAATCTCTAGAGCACTCAGGCCCAGATGCACAAAACCTAACAAGCCCACAACTTGCGTTTTAAACTGGTTCCAGCCAGTTTAAAACGCAAGTAGTTCACCCCGGGCATGCACTAAGGGCATTTTCCCTGCCACGGTAGCAGGCAACGAAAACGGAATGCAAATGATTGAAAAGCTATTATAATGAGATGCACTACCGTTGCAGCCCATTATAATGAGATGCACTACCGTTGCAGCCCATTATAATGAGATGCACTACCGTTTTTCCGATTCCCTTACCGTAGGAACCCTAACGAGATGTCTGACCTCTTGTTAGGGCTCCTGTGAGGGAATCGGAAAGGAAAAGGGCCCCCAAAAAAGGTAAAAAAAAAAAAAGCAGGGAGCGCATGTGAGGGGCGTCCTTTAAGGACGTACCCTCCCTGCGCTTCTGAGAGACGTCTTTTTTTTCGCATTTTTTTTTTTTTTAGCTCTGCCGGCGCTAGTGTTTTTCCCCCTTCTCTTTTGTCTTCGCCGCCCCTCCACAGCAAAACTTTTATGCTTTCCTGGTTGCCGGAGAATCGGGACGTCCCTTTAGATTAGGCTCCTCTTCCTGGTCTCTTCAGCCAATCAGAGCGCGTTTCGCTGACAACAGCCAGCTAAGCCCGCTTTGATTGGCTGAAGAGAACAGGAAGAGGAGCCTAATCTAAAGGGACGTCCCGATTCTCCGACTCAGGTACCGAAGGACTAGAGAATGCAAGTGAGCTACAACGAGTAGCTCATTTGCATTCCCTATCGTTGATGCATTCCCGTTCCCTACCGATTCGCTATGGAATCGGTAGGGAACGGGAATTACCAATGTCTTTAATGCATCTGGGCCTCAGAGCTTGAACAACGTCACAATCCTGATTGGCAGACTCATCTATCAGCTGTTCTATAAATTAACACACAAAATATGCTGCCGTCGCCATCTTGACGACTACAAGTAATGATGGTTTGGATGACCTAGGAAGATTATAGGTAAATAAGCTATATTTTATAAAGTTTGAAGAAGCGTGTGTATTTTGGATGTATAAGAACATCAACTAATAAATTATTTTTATAACAGGGGGTGGATCCTTGAAACAGCCACTTAGGTGAAATATGATTCATGTCGGACCAGAAGAACCCCTGGGAACTGACATTGCTAAGGTAAGTTTCAAACTTTAGTTAAATGCCAAGTTGCTAAAGCTGTTGTTTAAGCAGAAATTTTTGAAAGTTAAGTGAAAGTATATATATATATATATATATATATATATATATATATATATATATATATATATAAGGAAGACCAGTGAAGTTTTGGGAATATTACTTGAATGGAATAAAAGCATATTGTTCTATGAAACAACCCTGCTGAGGTCTTCCAAAATTAAGTTTTGTGTGTCTGAATTGTGAATACATACACTAATTATATTATATGGTGATTGCTTCTATATTGTGTCTATGAAAGTAATTATATATTGGCCAAGTGAGTTGCTTGTTGACTCTATATATGTTAAGCAGGTATTTTTTAGAATTTTAGCATTTACACGTGTGTGTACACATACACATTTAAATGCCACTATTTAAAACATTTATAAGTGGCATTAAAGCTTTTTGAGAAGAGCACAGCCACTCCATTTTTCTTTCCCAGTGCAAGAGAAAAAAAAATAATGTTCTGCCCATAACCGCTGAAGCTTGTGCTTCAATACTATTCAGATGGGTTTCTTGTAATACAGCAACTTCCACTCTTAAACGCTTTAGATATGCAAGAACATTTGTGCATTTAATCGGATTAAGAGAAATAATTTTTAAATTTGCCATAAGATCACACAGATCACAGGTACCCAGTGTACCTGAATATAACTCACCTTGAGCTATTACTGAAAAAGGTGTGAGCAAAATCCAAATAAATAGAATAAATTATATGGACATTCCAATAGGATTGTTCAAAAGCAATAAACCGACCAAACAAATAAATGTACTCATTCTCACCAAGCAATACTCTCAGACACAACAAAACCAAACCAAAATAAAATAAAAGGATAACATAACCACAATGAAACAGAATGCAGTCCAACTAGCAAACAGCCTGGGAGGGAGGAGGAGACCAAGAAGAAGCCAACCCAGGAGACAGTTAATAAAAGAAATATAGAATATCCAGCTCTATGCTATAACAACTGTGTGGGCAATTGCTGGTATAGAATTCACACTTTGCATGCACCATCCCATTGTTTAAATGTGGGCAAACTATATAGAATTATCCCCTTAACCTTCATCACTTAAATGCACAATAAAAAGGTGAAGAATGATACCTACATAGTCCATTCAATACAGTAGCATATTACCTAGCATCCAACAAGGGATCATGCTTTTAAAAATGCTATTTCATAAATCATACTGTAGAAATGCAAGGACAAGATATAGTTCCTCAGTGAGATAATTCATAAAGAATACAATGCATCAAAAATGGGGAGGAAAAGACCTCATAACGACCAGAACCCACAATCACTCCTGCTTTAAACTGCAGACATTTTAATACGTGGTCAGTCCATACATAATCATAGGTCAGAAAAACCTCCCCAGGTATATATCATTTAGTGGATCAAAAAAAACTTAACGACTTCATTTTCTGAATCAATATCGCTGTGCAATAGCTTCCCTGGCTAACTCTCAATAAAGTGCCAGGGAAGCTATTGCACAGCGACTGCAGGTGGCTGGGTCTCCAGAAGACGCCATTGCGAAATGGGTCCCTGTCAGGACCTCAGCCCAATAAATGACTCAGTAAATTGGCAAGTCATGCAACTGTGCACCGCTCATTATGTTAAGTACTCTCTCTTTTTGTTTGTTTAGTGGATATTGATTCAGAAAATAAAGTCGTTAAGTTTTTTTGATCCACTAAATGATATATCCCTGATCCTTGATAGTTAGTTGTATTTCATAACTCAGCCAATCAGCTGCGCTTCCACTTTAGCTAAACAAAGTTTTTGACACTAAGCCAACTTATAGCACTAAAGAAATAAAGTAGTTAGCCAAAATCTGTATGTTTATGCGCCTACAAATTCCTAATGAAAATCTAAAGCAATATTGACTGTGTCCTTGCAAAACAATTTATGTTGGAAAGACTGTAAGACTAAGAATAGCAGAACACAATCATTGCTACAATACTAACGGAAGTAGACAAATGACTGATTTTTGTACAAAGATTGAAGAATAAAATCGGAATAAGCTATAAAATATCAAAAGAAATAATTTTTAGAACAATGATTGAGCAGTGGAGCCCTTAGTGAGATTTTATATCGAAGCGCTAAATATCCTGGAGGTCTTTCTTCCTATACAACAGTCAAGTTTCTTTACAATTGATTTTATAGGCTGTTTCCCGATTTAAATTTTTTTTCTCTGCTTTTCTATAGAAGAACTGAAGCTAAACTCAAAGTAAAATTCACTTTTACCTACCCTCACTCACCTAATAACAGTAAATTTGATAAATTCTGCAGATTGCACGATCCTCCGCATGGAGCTGATTTCTAAGTAGCTGGGAGCTTTAAAAGTCACTCCTGAAGGCATGCCATCCACCACCACACAGCCAGGGTTTGTGGTTATTTTTCGGTATGGTACTTTTACAGGAAAATTCATCCCAATTGCTTCCCCTATGGAAAAAAATAAAAATGTTTTATTAGAACCCTTATCAACATTGAATAGAACCAGGGTTGTATGGCTGCATTCAAATTTCTTATTGCAGTTATAAAATAGTGGAAGATTTAAGAGATCAGTGATGAAATGGAGTAACTTTTTAGTAGAGCTGTACCAAGAAGCATATTTTACTATTTGGCTGAACACGAATATTGAATACAAAAAATGGGCATTGAGCTTTAACATAACAAATGTTAAAAGAAGCAACGTGACATCAGAGATCAAATGTTTATTTCAGTAGGCTTTAACAAAAAATAATATAAGTTCAATGCAACATAATAGTCATAATATAGTTTTTTTTGCTACCAATCTTTTGATTTTCAGATAAGTGATTTTATTGATTATTATTGACTATTATGTTGCATTGAACATATTATTTGTTGCTTTTTGGAGACTTTTAAACAGTATTTTTGGGGACATTTAGTTGAGGAATGTTTTCACTGATTTCACATTCTTACACACATGGAAATTGTGAACTCAAGGATGAATCTGGGCACCAAATGTAAGAGCCTTAAATAGAGGACTCAGAGTTCTCGTTGCCTCAGTAAAGCTTTAGACGCTGAGTGAGTCATTGCTTAGCTAAGAGTCACCACTTTCTTCACATTAATTTAATTCTTCACATTAATTTAATTCAATTTATTTTGATTAGCAGTATTATTTCATCCCTGTTTTGTTTTTTGGGATATTTTCTTTTTGGTACTAACTAGACCAAGCATATTCTTGACAATTCCCTGCTAATCAAGTTTTGGCCAGGTTTAATAATCCTACATTACATTTGCATCATTCATTTGGTGTATTTATTTCAGCAAATAAAAAAGCCACTTTAGAAAGAAAAAGCTCCCATAACTCAGGAGCATTATAATTACAATCTTAGGGGTCCTTTTACTAAGGTGCGCTGAAAAATGGCTTGTAGTAGTGTAGGTGTGGGTTTTAGGCGCGCGCACGCGCCAATCCATTTTTCAGTGCGCCTGTAAAAAAAAGCCCTTTTTTAAAATTTTTGCCGAAAATGGATGTGCGGCAAAATGAAAATTGCCGTGCATCCATTTTGGGTCTGAGACCTTACCGCCAGCCATTGACCTAGCAGTAAAGTCTCACGTAGTAACCGGGCGGTAATGAACTACGTGCGTCAAATGCCACTTAGCGCGCATAGCTGACGCACGCCAGAAAATAAAAATATTTTTCGGGCGTGCATAGCAGACGCGCGCCAAAAATGAAAATACAAGGGCCACCTGGTAGCTGTGTGGTAACTCCATTTTGGCGCATGTTGGGTGTGCGTAGACGCTTATGCGGCTTACTAAAAGGGTTCCTTAGTCATCGGATGCAATAGTTTCCATGGTGTATACCAACCAAAGCAGTTGCAACCAGGGAAAAGTTGAGGGAGTATGTTAGGTGGCAATTCACACATTACACCTGACAGTAACACAAAGCATATAACCAAGTTTATTCCTAGAGCTCCCAGCTGGTAATCCAAGACAGACTTACTGTGGATCTGCTACATCTTCCGTATTCAACTACCACCAGACACTAGTTGAATACCTGAAATGTGGCAGATCCATGAGAATATTTCCAATCAGTAGGTCTGAATTTCAGGATACGTCTACCAGAAGCATTAACAACCCACTTCCTCCACCTGTAATGGTTAAGGAGACCCCCTTTTCTTTAGCCTATTCTGTGTATAATACCAGTGATACAATTTCTATCCATTCTTTTGAGCAGTTACATATAAGGAATTATCTTTTCTTTTTTTTTAAATCCGTTTTTCATGACAGCAAATTCAGCAAGCAAGAAAATAATCAAGTATATACAACCAAAAGCAGTGAAAACCATACAAAATACTTTTTTTTTCAGTTGTCCCATATTTCTATTTTTTCTCCCCAATCTCCCATCCCCATCCCAAATCCTACCCAAACCCAAGAAAAATACTGTCCCGTATTCCATGGGATCTAACACGTGAATACCCCCTGTCCATCCCCACCTTACCATGACCAACCCTAGGTAACCCGTAAAAACAAAATATTGAACCACATATCCTCATCAAAATAAAACAAATTTATAGAAGAAACATGACTAAAATCCAATATAAAAGTCCTAATGTGCTCTAGCAAAATACACCAAAAAAAGAAAGCAAAGAACAAATAGTCCAAACTGACAAAAATTACTTGCAGGTTCAAACCCCACAGAAGCAGCTACCTAAGTTCCCAAACTGGCTGGGATAGTTTGAATAAAAGATTTTGCTGCTTCGATAGAGGTGAAAAAATGGGTTTGACCATCATACAGAACATAGGGGAGCAAAAGCTTTTTGCCGAGCGCGTACTAGCAATATAATCCTAGAAACATAAGACTTTCCGATTATCATAATCCAAAAATTGCCCACCACGTAAGGCTTGCAGGATACCTCGCTTGGAAACCAGAAGCAAAACACGAGAAAAACCACCACCCTAGGACATGAATGACCTGTCCCAGAGATTAGCCAACGGGCCCATTCAGTTTTAAAAGGATCCTCAAGAGATGCCAAGTGCAAAGATTGGGGTAGTCAAGTCTCTAGGATTTTCACCGAATCTTCATCCTTCAAGGACTCGGAAAGGTCCACCAGGAGCAGGTTATTGTGCTGGGCCCTGCTCTCCATATCGTCCATCTTGCATTCCATCCACTGGATACTGAGGCAAAGCTGATCCATATCGCATGATGCACTCTGAGCCTCAGCTTCCAGTACTCCCATGTGATGTTGCTCTGCATCAAACTCCAAATCCATATTATCCAAACAGTCAGGAGAAGCCTCGATTCTGTTATGTAGTTGCTGTAGTTTGGCATTCAACGCAGCTTCCTCTACAGCCTACACTTCTGACACAATCTCCTTAGACCATTCAGAAAATACTGAAAGTGGGGCCAACTGAGCCGCAATCTTAGCTCCAGCTCCTCGTGACTTTTCCAGAGCCCTGTGGGTCAATCTTGATGCCAATGCAAAAGCAAAATCCTCAAAACCTTCATCACTCAAGAGTCAACAAGCACAGCAAAAGGGAAGAGAACTTTATTGCTCGTTTCTTGCAAGAAAAATATACAGGATATGTGGTCAATTTGGTGGGGAAACAGAGGAATCAAGTGACCTTTACTGAGCCCTTAAAACATTTTTGACCAACTCTTATCACAAATTTCATGCCTAGTATCCTTTGCCAATAGACTATTACTTCTTTCAATGGATTCCCCAAAATCTTTCCTAATTTTTGGTATATTTTTGAGATGATGCCTCTGCTTAAAAACTAATCTAGGGATAACTGCGCAAAATCTGTGAGAACTCTGTTGCACAATCTCTTGAGAGAAGGTCAGTTTGGATTTAGCTCATTTTGTTTCTTAGGCAACTCAAGGCAAATTACATTCAGGTGCAGTAGGAATTTCTCTGTCCCTAGAAGACTTTGATCTAAGGTTCTACTTGA
The DNA here is from genome assembly GCF_901765095.1 of Microcaecilia unicolor. Taxonomy (NCBI): domain Eukaryota; kingdom Metazoa; phylum Chordata; class Amphibia; order Gymnophiona; family Siphonopidae; genus Microcaecilia; species Microcaecilia unicolor. The sequence goes on from NC_044043.1 coordinate 36,861,259, forward strand.
GGCAATTGAGGGTGAAATGACTTGTCCCGGGCCTCAAGGAATGTCAGAGAAGAAGGAGATGAACCAAAAGCATGGGACTTTTTTACAAAGGAAGAATGGTTGACGGGAATGACGCTAATACAATGTGACTGCATAGAGAGGCTACAGAGTAAATTTGACTATTTGCGCTTGCAGCTGAATGATATTTCATCTTTTAAGAGCATATACAGATATGCTTTTGATTTTGCAAGGGACAAAGACCAGAGAAATCTAGATATTGACACTGCAAAGTCTATGTTGTACATAAGTAATGCCACACTGGGAAAAGACCAAAGGTCTATCGAGCCCAGCATCGTGTCCACGACAGCGGCCAATCCAGGCCAAGGGCACCTGGCGAGCTTCACAAACGTACAAACATTCTATAAGTTATTCCTGGAATTGTGGATTTTTCCCAAGTCCATTTAGTAGTGGTTTATGGACTTGTCCTTTAGGAAACCGTCTAACCCTTTTTAAAACTCTGCTAAGCTAACCGCCTTCACCACGTTCTCCGGCAACGAATTCCAGAGTTTAATTATGCGTTGGGTGAAGAAATATTTTCTCCGATTTGTTTTAAATTTACTACACTGTAGTTTCATCGATTGCCCCCTAGTCCTAGTATTTTTGGAAAGCGTGAATAGACGCTTCACATCCACCTGTTCCACTCCACTCATTATTTTATATACCTCTATCATGTCTCCCCTCAGCCGTCTCTTCTCCAAGCTGAAAAGCCCTAGCCTCCTTAGTCTTTCTTCATAGGGAAGTCGTCCCATCCCCGCTATCATTTTAGTCGCCCTTCACTGCACTTTTTCCAATTTTACTATATCTTTCTTGAGATGCGGCGACCAGAATTGAACACAGTACTTAAGGTGCGGTAGCACCATGGAGCGATACAACGGCATTATAACATTCTCACACCTGTATTCCATACCTTTTCTAATAATACCCAACATTCTATTCGCTTTCCTAGCCGTAGCAGCACACTGAGTAGAAGGTTTCAGTGTATTATTGACGACGACACCCAGATCCCTTTCTTGGTCTGTAACTCCTAACGTGGAACCTTGCATGACGTAGCTATAATTCGGGTTCTTTTTTCCCACATGCATCACCTTGCACTTGCTCACATTAAACGTCATCTGCCATTTAGCCGCCCAATCTCCCAGTCTCGTAAGATCCTTCTGTAATTTTTCACAATCCTGTTGCGAGTTAACGACTTTGAATAACTTTGTGTCATCAGCAAATTTAATTACCTCGCTAGTTACTCCCATCTCTAAATCATTTATACATATGTTAAAAAGCAGCGGTCCTAGCACAGACCCCTGAGGAACCCCACTAACTACCCTCCTCCATTGTGAATACTGCCCATTTAACCCCACTCTCTGTTTCCTATCCTTCAACCAGTTTTTAATCCACAATAGGACATTTCCTCCTATCCCATGACCCTCCAATTTCCTCTGTAGACTTTCATGAGGTACCTTGTCAAACGCCTTTTGAAAATCCAGATACACAATATCAACCGGCTCCCCTTTGTCCATATGTTTGTTTACTCCTTCACAGAATTGAAGTAAATTGGTCTTGCAAATTGGTTGGCTCTCCTACTTGGAAGAACGTGGCCCCTCTTCTCAGTTTTTAGAGGGCCCGTTCTCCTTGATGAATGTGTTGAATGGCAGAAAGTCCGTCAGACATAACACACAAGCCTGAAAAGAACACATTTCTTTTGTTGCCTGCCTAATCAGCCAATATCAGAAGAGAATCGACCAAGGATCAAAATATCGTCTGTATGAAACGCAGTGTTTCTCTTTAGGAACAGAGGGGTGTTTTTGTTACATGTGATATGGACATTGAGCTATATCTTCTGAGACTGTGCATTGAAGGTTCACTTTATTTTGAGTCTAATGATGTTTATAACATTTCAAAACAATAAAGATTAAAATTTGCAAAGAATGAAAAAGTCAAAATGTGAACAGATCTACAGTGATCTCTTGAATGTGGTGTTTGATTTTTGAAAACTGAATTGTGCCAAAAGTCTTCAAAGTTTCATATGTAGTGGTGCATCAGACATTGTACACTGGGTATGCAGAACTGATCATTCTGTGTTTTGCCATCTATAAAATATGTGGTTTGAACCCTTTCTAATTGTTACTGTGAGTTGAAAATATGAGGTCATTCTTCTGAGGGGTATAGCAGAGTGACTAATGAGTTAGTCAGCTGAATTCCCCAGGGTTTAACTTAAATCCTGCACCGTAGTTAAAATATTTGTAATTTTAACCACATTAAAAAGAGGCATTCCTGGGCTGTTTAGCTTGAGGGTGTAAACTAAGCATAAATGCTTGTCCAGCAACCAGGATGAATTAGGTAGTGTATGATATTAACACGGAAAAGCTCTCTTAGAGCTCAGGTAAACAGAGGGGTTTGAGCATGCATGTATAGGGCTTCCTGTGCAGCTGCTGCCTCTCCAATTTCTTTACTTCTTTTTATAAATTTGTTGATTACAAAAGGCAACACAGCAACTCTTTGATAAAAGGACTAACTCTCGGTTGTATGGCCTAAGCTAAAACAGATATTTGAGTGTTTAATACCCCCCCCCCCCAAAAAAAAAAAAAGAGAAGGTGGCCGGTTCAAATCCCACTGCTGCTCCTCGTGATCTTGGGCAAGTCACTTAACCCTCCATTGCCTCAGGTACAAACTTAGATTGTGAGCCCTCCTGGGACAGAGAAATATCCAGAGTACCTGACTGTAACTCACCTTGAGCTACTACTGAAAAAGGTGTAAGCAAAATCTAAATAAATAAATAACCCTGGCTTTCCTGGTTCTCAGCCTGCTGCTCTAACTACTAGGCTACTTCTCCATTCCGAGCCTTTGAGCAGTAGGTACTAAAATACTGGAACCCTGCCTGCATTATATTTCACATCAATCTGCTGAACTGTCATTAGCTCACTGTCAAACTTGTCTTAGACTGTTGTGCCATAGAGGGGAGTAACATTTAATAAAAAGCTTAGGGAGAGTTTGTTTGTATCCTATTTTAGATTTGTTGTAAAATGAAATTAAAAACAAAAAAAAGATTAGGGAGATTACAGTAGGAATGGAACAGGTAGACGTGAATCGTTTGTTTACTCTTTCCAAAAATACTAGGACTAGGGGGCATGCGATGAAGCTACAAAGTAGTAAATTTAATATGAATCTGAGAAAATATTTCTTCACTCAATGTGTAATTAAACTTTGGAACTCATTGCCAGAGAATGTGGTAAAGGCAGTTAGCTTAGTGGGGTTTAAAAAGGGTCTGGACGGCTTCCTAAAGTAAAGTCTATAGACCATTATTAAATTGACTTGGGGAAAATCCACTGCTTGTTTCTGGGATAAGCAACATAAAATGTTTTGAGCTTTTCTGGGATCTTGCCAGGTATTTGTAACCTGGATTGGCCACTGTTGGAAATAGGCTTGAATGGACCTTTGGGGTCTGTCCCAGTGTGGCAATACTTATGTACGTATGTACAGAAGGAGATAAAATAAATAATAGTTCTTACCAAACTTCCGGCTGAACAAATCATTTACTTGCTCTCTCAGATGTCTGGCCCTTTCCACTTTAGAAAATCTCTCATTTTCTGCATCTAGAACAAAATACAATTTTTTTTATAATCAACAAGTTCACATTTGTTAAACGTTTGTACACTAGAGGGGAAAGAAAAATCAGGAAGTGTTAAAAACCCCAGTTTATCATAGAAGACAACATACATCCACACGTACATTTTTGAGTGCCCATGTTAGACGTGTGCAATCTTTTCCGGCAGAAATACACAAAAATTCAAAGGTGTCTATTTACTAGGCTGTGCAAAGATTTTGCAATTAACGTGTGTTAACAGCAAAAGTTAACCCACTATAATATCTTCAATACCTCTGCACCAACTGTTGAGGGCTTTCTGAAAACTGTGAGGCGACACCTGTGCAATTCACAAACAGAAACGATAGCAAACACGTGATAATGACACAGGTGATAAACCAGAAACCATAAATTGTTTTCTACCACAACGGCAGTTAACGTGCAATAACACAGCCCCCACACATTTCTGCAATTTCCTCATTAGATGGTTAAAGTTGATGCAGCTTAGTACATAGGCTCCAAAAAGTCACTCTAAAACGTGTACACATAAGCCACTTTCAGTAAATGGGATGTTTGCTGATGACACAAAGTTATTCAAAGTGGTTAAATCGCAGGAGGATTGTGAAAAATTACAACAGGACCTTACGAGACTGGGCGTCTAAATGGCAGATGACGTTTAATGTGAGCAAGTGCAAAGTGATGCATGTGGGAAAGAGGAACCCGAATTATAGCTACTTCATGCAAGGTTCCATGTTAGGAGTCACAGACCAAGAAAGGGATCTAGGTGTCGTCGTTGATGATACGTTGAAACCTTTTGCTCTGTGTGCTGCTGCGGCTAAGAAAGCAAATAGAATGTTAAGTATTATTAGGAAAGGAATGGAAAGCAAAAATGAGGATGTTATAATGCCTTTATATCGCTCCATGGTGAGACCGCACCTCGAATATTGTGTTCAATTCTGGTTGCCGCATCTCAAAAAAGATATAGTGGATTAGAAAAGGTACAGAGAAGGGCGACTAAAATGATAAAGGGGATGGGACAACTTCCCTATGAGGAAAGGCTAAAGCGGTAGGGCTCTTCAGCTTGGAGAAAAGGTGGCTGAGAGGAGATATGATAGAGGTCTGTAAAATGATGAGTGGAGTTGAACAGGTAGATGTGAAGCGTCTGTTTACGCTTTCCAAAAATACTAGGACTAGGGGGCATGCGATGAAGCTACAATGCAGTAAATTTAAAACGAATCGGAGAAATTTTTTCTTCTTTGTCAGAGAATGTGGTTGGCTTAGCGGAGTTTAAAAAAAGGTTTGGACGGCTTCCTAAAGGAAAAGTCCATAGACCATTATTAAATGGACTTGAGGAAAATCCACTATTTCTGGGATAAGCAGTATAAAATGTTTTGTACTTTTTTGGGATCTTGCCAGGCATTTGTGATCTGGATTGGCCACTGTTTGAAACAGGATGCTGGGCTTGATGGACCTTTGGTCTTTTCCAGTATGGCAATACTTATGTTCTTATGGGGTCTACAGTATTTCTCTCATATACCGATTACTTTGTGCTAAATGAACATTGCTTTCTTGGAGTTGTGGCTCTTTGAAAATGGATTATTCCATTTAGCTCACTGTCTGAAGTCATGTGAAAGAATACTGTGCCTGGACTGTGCACTACAGAACAGTGAATAGTTAATGAAAGGTAAAACAGTGATCTGCACAGATATAGGCTAGAAATAATATTGCAATCGCTAAGTTATTTTTTATCTCTAACCTGTAGCTGTAATCACAATTTAAATAACTGGGTACATCAATTCCAATATAGTTGCATCAATTATATCAAACACTATTGCTTAGCAACTACAACAAAATCTTTCTTGCACATTATAAATCTTCTAATACACTCTTCTAAAAACACATCATATTCATCTGGTACTGTTGATCATCAATATTGCACATTCCTCTCATATTTTCAAAAGACATGTTGCCCCTAAAAGGAAAGAGCAAAAATAACAAAGCCAGTACCCAGTCCGTTACGAAAATATGAGAGACTCAATACTTATCTTGACGGTCCTCCAACAGATAGTTCCAAAAACGACTATATAGTTCCCCTTGTTCATATAGCAAACACCATGTAAATGAAGTCCACAATATACTCCACAACTAATAGAGTCATCAAAGATGGGTCACTGTCACTCTCGATCCATTAAATCAATCTTATACATCTGTCCGCTGAATCTTCACCAGCTTCCAAAAGTTGTATCTAGCTAGGTGTAATGGCATAATGCTTAAAACAGCCATAAAGCTCTGATGTTGGTACTGGGTGAAAAGTGTTTCCAGAAAACCAAGTTATTTACTTGTAAGCTGGTGTTTTCTGTAGAGAGCAGAATACAAATTCTCACAGAAAGCTCACTGTGCATGCCATTTCTTGCTTGTCGCTGTTGCTCAGGACCTCCCTCAGTCCTTAATATAGCTCAGAGCAGCAGACAGCTTCTTGAGGAGGTAGACATGTGAAGACTTGTATCCTGCTGCCCGCAGAAAGCATCTACTACAGGTAAATAACTTGGTTTTCTCTGAAGACAAGCAGGATAGCAAGTCCTCACAGATAGGACTCTGTAGCTACAGGATGCCCTCAACATAAAAGTTAAAAAATGGAACTAGAAAGATGTTGCAACAGGCAGACCTTCAAAGTATTTTTGATGGCAACTGTCTATGAGCTCCAATATCTAGAGCTGTAGGTTGCTTGGGCCAGGTATTTCTATAGTCCTTCCCCTTTACCCAATGGTGACTGAAGTTAAGCCACTTTGTCAACAGAGAGATTCAACAAACTCGTCTAGCTTGTTCATAATGTTTCATATACATTGGCCCATAAACAGCTGGTAAGAAGCTGTGTGGATGTGAGTATAGTATTCTGAAAAAAAAAATTGGTCTCATAAGTGTCCAATGACAAGGCCTTCTTCTCAGGGGAACCAAGGAAAGAGACTTGGAAGCTCTTGGCCCCTTTGAGAACAGAACTGATCATCACAAAGTGGCAAGAAAGCTATTACTTTTTGAATCTGGCAATTAATGAACTGCAATTGTCTAATAAATTTTATTGTTTTTTTGAAATCAAGAATTTTTATGAAAAAAAAAAGCGTATCAATTTCTAGAACATACTTAATGTATAATACAATACACTTAGTTTATTGCTTGGTGTTCAATATTACTGCTGCTTCATGCTGTGCTGTTCCCCGCTTAGTTACCCTGAGCCGACGTTGGCCAGCATTTCGCTGCTTCTTCAGAGTCTCAGGTAATTACAGCAAAGTACTTGGAACACGTTGCACAGTGTTAGACAATTGCGGTCCATTAAGAATTTTTGGGGCCGCCCATAAGGGGTTTTTGCCTATGATGAAGAGAAGACTAGTTGGTCTGTTCTAGCTCCGACAGATGGATATTTGATCTGGGAGCTCTTTGAGGCTTTTCCCCTATTACTATTGTAGTTTTGTATTGAGTGGAAGCTTTTGTATTTAGAATTTGTTCCTATCTCCACACCACCAAGCATATTCGTTTACCTGGAATAGTGACCTGGATGATATTAAGATCTTCAAGTCCCGCTGCTGTGTTTGCTGCATTAGATGAATTGCTCTTTCCTTAAACAAAATATTAAACAGAGAAAAGCAGAAAAGCAATCAATAATTTTATTGAGTTTTATTCAAAAAGTGTAACAGAGTAGAAAAAAATTAAGATAATAAAAATAAATAACGGATGTATAAACATAAGAACTATATAACAACATCAGAGGCGCAAAGAGAGCCGTTTAAAAATACAAATGTCATGAATTACATGTAGCAGTGTTGTGGATATAAGATTCAAGAGTAGATCATGTTAAGACATTTACTTGACATAGTTTCTAATCTTTCTGCAATTGAAAATTCAAATTTATGATGCTGTAATACTGACTGCCACTAAAAATGAATGTTAAATAATTGAGCAGATTTCCAATTACATAAAATATGCTTTGGGGCTACAGTTAAGAAAATATCAAATAGTGTTATTTCACATTGAAAGGCAAAAAACATTTTTCATAATAAACCAAATGTTTTTCCAGAAAGAGAGTATACTCGCATCAATGCTCTTTTTCTATTGACTTTTTTTTCCCCATAGTCATCATTCATATCCGTGTGTTGTTTTAACAACTCATTTCAGTGTTCCTTTTGCTTTCTTTTGAGTGAAAATCCTTACCGACATTACATGTCTCTATGCTAAGCATCTTGAAGCAAACTACAACCAAACTGAACTCCATGCCTGGGAAGCCCTTAACACCATTATGAATTCTTTCAAAATACTTGCTTTTGAACAGAATTGTGCACTGGGGCTTTCAAAGCCAAGAGGATATTTATTTATTAGGATTTATTAATGTTCAATGTAAGATGTGACATTATTATTCATGAAAGTTTCAAAGGTTATACGAGTGGTTCTCAACCCATACCTCAGGATACACCTTGCCAGTTAGGTTCCTTGGATACCCACACTGAATATGCATGAGATAGATTTGCATACAATTTGACGTCAGACGCACGCACAGAAACAGATTCAAATTTGATCAGATCATTCGGCAACGCCACGCGGCCGAGAAGAGGACTTCGGCTGATAGGGGTTGGGGTCCCCTGCCAGCAAAGGCACGTGATGGGAGAGGGTTGGCGGCGGGAAGGGGGGTCAGCAACACCGCGCGGCTGAGAAGAGGACTTCGGCTGGCGGGGGTTGGGGTCCCCCACCAGCAAAGGTACGCGGCGGGAGAGGGTTGGCGGCGGGAAGGGGGGTCGAGAGGGTTGCTGCTGCAGCGGTGCCGAGGGGGGGCTAAAATGTGCCCCCTCACCTCGGGCTCTGGACCCCCCTCCCGTCGAAGTCTGGCTACGCCCCTGTGTACAGATGTACTACAACATTGGGCATTTACATGCCTGAGTAGGATATGCATCGTGTTATAAATAGCACACCCAGAGTGGCTACTACTGCAAATCTACGGGAAACCCACTTTAGAATTCTACACAGAGAGTATCTGTCCAAACTGCAGTCTGCTCGAGCAGGGGTGTTGCCCTCCGCTCAGTGCTGGAAATGTTTGGCAGTGGAAAACTCTTTTTTTCATTCTCTATGGAGCTGTGAGAGGGTTCAGTTCCTTTTGGATAGCAGTGAGACAGGTTTTTTTTTTTTACTACCTCCCTGCAATTTTCAGTGCCTATGACTTCCCAGATTTGTTTATTAGGTAAGATGGCTTCCTAAACTTTTGTGGGGGAAGGGCAAGTATTCTCTGTTTTGAAAATTGCATTTACGGTAGTAGCTCTTAGATGTGTGGTGCAGACTTGGGTGTCCCTGGAGCCTCCTTCTTTTTGGAGGTGAAGAAATCAGATACATGCCCTGGCTGCATGGGAAGCTACAGATGCTACCAGCTCCCGCAAACGAACCCAAAAATATTTGATCATCTGGGATTCATATATCCAGGTGCTCTCCTTGTCAGGCCATAGCTTGCTGTTTAACAAACTGAAGTATTGAGTGTTCCTGATAGGTGGTAAGGGGCTGAGGGAGGGGTCATTCTGTCTCTACGGGGCTGGATAAGGGGATAAGGGATGAAACTGTAAAATGTTTGATGACAACTTTTGCTCGGTTCTGATTATGCTTCATTTGTAGCTACTGTTGTTTTTTGGAGTGGTCATCAATAAAAAGCGTTGAAACTTAAAACACACAACAGTATAGTAGAAACAAGGCAAAACTAATCTATCATATAAATTTGATCAATGTAACATACCATCTGTTTTCTTCAAGGGCAAAGCCTCACTTTGCAGTCTGTTTGCAGGTACTTCTCTGATGGCAGCCTCAAACAACTCAGGTCTGCAAACAAACACATTAACATATTTGTTTGAAAAGTGGACAAAGATTTTTTTGATATTATGTAAATCTCTAAACAAATGAAGCAGCAATATTCTTATTCTCATATGCCTGTGTCCTGCAAATCTCTTTCAAAACAGGGCTCACAATGTTTATGTTTGAAACCAAGTAGCAAAGCAAGTGCAAACTACATTTCAGAAATAAAGTCACCATACTTTTTAATTATAAACTTGATCTTGGATTTGTTTCGAAGGATTTTCTCCAGCCTTGGAATGCCAAAAGTGGATGGTCTACGAAATGGAACACCTTCAGGCAAGCCTTCTACAAAGAAGTCATCAGGGTAAGATTCAAACAAAGCAAATGGGACATTGACAGGGTCTTTAAGACCTAGAGCTTCCCCTGCAGGGATACAAAAGAACCAAAAATAGCAGAGAGTTATTTAGCGTAGTAAACGTATCACCCCCACCAACCCAGTCAGTATTAAGAACACCTGCAAACTTTTACAATGGATGGAGATCACATTTTTTTGTAAAGTTTCATTTCCTTCTACAGAATCACAACAGAACATAACTTACGGGTCCCAGTTTTTTTCAGTATTTCAAACATTCCTCTTAAGCAGTTAATCTTGGTTAGATCATACCCCCCTTTTTAGTTAATAATTAAAAAAAGGGAAAAGAAAAGAAAAGAAAAGAAAGAAAAAGAAAAGAGACTATGTATGAAGGCAAATTTAAAAGTACTGTCACTTACCCCATGTTTTCCCGATTTCTTTCTCTATGTGGTATTCTAGTTAGTTGTATGATCTATCTACAGTACCTATCTATTTATGTTTTAAACTTGACAAGTCTCATATTTCACTGGATTAATAAATGAATCTGAAGGAATCTTGGACTTTAAAATAAATCACTGGGGTGAAAATCTACATGGAGCTAAGTATTTGTGGTTCTCCATTTAGAAAATTAAGTATATACGGTGGGAAAAACTCATATTAAAAAAACATATATAAAATTGTATAAACGGAATCAATGAAGATTACATGCCCACCCTTAACAGTAATATGGCTTAAGATATTAGGCCAATGTGGTGGTAGCATGCGACTCTGATGGTTCCAAAAGCACTGCTTCACTACGGTATTGATTAAGTAACTTAGAGGGAGCTGGGTATAGTGATGTGATATAGTGTTACCCCCTCCGATGTAAGCATTGTATGGTTGCTAAAATATTGAGGTTAAACTAAATAAGAAAATTCACAATCCCCCTGTAACAGAAGGAAGATGAACATATGTGTATGGTCATTATTGCATGCTATATTTATCTTTCCTGACGTATATGATACGGATTCATCAGCTATGTTTTCTCAGCCAAATATTCTAAATTGAATGGCTCAGATTTTAATTTCTGGTGCTCAGTGAACAGAAATGGAGTGAAAGCAGGTAGTATCCAGGTTTCCTTATCACAACTCATACAGGTATCTCAGGTATCACAACACATACAGGTATCTCACAGATACGTATAAGCAATGTGCATGGCACAGAGAGATAAGGAACAAAGGTGGTAAGTGCCTAGAAAACCCTCCCCAAGGGGGGGTGGGGGTGGTGGAGGCTAAAATGGTACTGGAGTTCAAGAATACTTGGGACAAGCAAACTATCCTTAACTGTAAAAAAAAAAAAATGAAGAGACAATAGAACAAATAATTGCAGATGGGTCTGTTTAGCAAGCTGCTGGTATAGTAATAACTACAATTCCCAGTTACACAAGCACATCTATCCTCCTCACCATTTGAGGACCTATGAGAAGGCTTTGGGGTATGCTTGGGAACATGGCTATCCACTGCCCTGTGAGCTTGTTTGTATCTGTGGCATGCTGGGAGGGGGTCTTTCCACTCACTAATGGTGCCAAGATGGAAAAAAAAGGGGTTTCATAGAGTCAGCTGTAAGATGCTGTTGTCCGGCCCTGCAGCTGATCCCTCATTGAGGGTTTCTTTTACAAAGCCACACTAGCAATTCCTGTGCGGCAAATGAGAGGAAGCCCATAGGAATTGAACGGGCTTCCTTTCATTTGCCGCACTGAGAATCGGTAGCGCGGCTTTGTAAAAGAAGCCCTGAGACAGTCAGAGTGTTGCATTGATGGCTTATGCAACTGTTATTTGTTTGTTTGTTTTCTGCTCTGAAAAATTCTGACAGGATTAAGCTTCTGAATTTTTGTGCTCAATGATACTTTCTCTTACATTTTGGGCAAGCATCTCTATCATGAGAAGGCCACAGACAATATACACAGTAATCATGAATGTCTGAGAGATTCAAATTTGTTGAACATTTGGGGCACTTTATAAACCCCTATTTTAAGTCTGATATATCTGCTCTGCTTACTAAAAAGTGTCTAGTCAATGAACTTTTTTTTTTATTAAAAAAAATGGATCTTCTCATGTTTCTATCACTGCTTTCTTCTTCCTTGATGTGGTGTTTTTTTTTTTTTTTTTTAAGAAAACTGATATTGTGATGGGGAGATAGAGTAGTTCTGCAGTTGGCTAGCTGAATAAAACAGATTCAGGAAGCTGTGACAGAGACACAGACACACTCAGACAAACCTTCTAGCCTATGTGTGACTGACATCTGCTTGTCCATGGAGCACATGTTACAATAGCTACAACTCCTTCTTCCATAGAAATGCATTACACCATTCCTTTTTTGGAGAGGGGGAGGGTTCTTATTTCTCTGGAACCCCTGGTCTAGTTTGGCCCATTTTCAACCTCTGTTTCTTTTTACTTTTTTTTTTCCCTACATGTCAAGTTTCATCCTATTCCATTATATTTTTGAGCTGTTTCCATCCATACAAACAGAGAGACATTTCTCGACCCCTTTTATATAATTCTTTCTAACTTCCACTGGATTGGAGAGATTATAAAAGAACACGCACTTACCACACTTTTCATTAAAAAGGGTTTCCACTTTTTGTTTCAGATCAGTAATTTTAGCATTCCATGCTTCTGTTGAAAAATTTAGAAAACTATATGAACAAAGGCACGCTTTTAAAATTAGAAGTCTTCCATCTAGATCAGTGGCCCTGAAACCTGTTCTAGGGGAGCACCAGTCAAGGTTTTTAAAATATCCTCAATAAACATGCAAGAGAGAGATCCGCATGCAACAGAGGCAGTGTTTGCAAATGTATCTCATGCATATTCATCGATGATATCCTGAAAATCTGATGGGCTGCTCCACAACAGTTTTCAGAACCACCGATCCACATACAGTTGCAGGAACTGTTATCATACCATTTATAATACTTCTGATAAACTCAATGTACTTGTAAGACAAAAAACCTGGGCTCGATTCCCAAGCCATAAAATACTGGTGGCATTGTAAGTGCGGCATTCATGCACATGTGGGACAGAGTCTCAGTTATTGTTCAACAGTGACGCTTAGAAGACAATTAATTACCTAACAGGGTACTAAACAGGAAAGGCATGTAGGTGCATATGTTGTGCATAATCTATTTCTGAAGTTAAGAATTATGAATGACTGATTAGGTCTAGTCCAGATTCTGAGGATCCTATTAATTCTAATGAACCTCTTTTATCGTGTGAGGCAAAGATGGACAGACGTGCTGTGCTGTATTTGCTGACTATTGTGATTATCTGCTTTAACTGCGGTTATTCTTCATCTTTATCATTTTGTATTCTATCAAGTTGTGACCCCTGAGGAAGACACACTGCCAAAACACTGTTGCATCTGGACGATGTATGTTGCTATTTTTGGAAAATAAATTTTATGCTGAAGATATTGGACTTCTGTCTGTTCTTGGAACTATTTCTTCCGTTCTTTGGATTGTCTCTTTTGATACTGTGGAAGCACATTGCTACCATTTTTGGTTTGAAGATATTATTTTACCATTACTGTTTTGTAATCCTTGATTATCTTGTTTGTGCCTCGCCTTGAGATATCATGATGGTTAAGCGCATTACAAAGAAGCAATTCATTAAATTAAGCTAAATATATGTGGATGGAGGTGGGTTCAAGAATCTGTTAAAATTATTTTGGAAATATGTCTGATGTACTGGATTTACTGGAAAGCTTGATATGGTTTTGTTGTTACAACCTGCACTGACATTTACAATTTTAAAAATTCACATGAAAAACAAGCTTTTGTCTAATGTTATACCTGCTAAGTGTATGTGCTGGTAGAAACTGGCACATCAAACATGCATATAAGGGCTGATCCCATTTCTGCTCCATCTATCATTAGACCTGGTAACACCTATGTGTATGTTACATAAAAGTAGGCATGAAAACCATGATTCCCAAGGACTGGACCACAGAAGTACTGAAAATAAAGCAAAGTTTATTAACTAATAAAATGACTCGACACAACGTTGTGTTTCGGCCAAAAGGCCTACATCAGGAGTCTATAAAATACTACTAAACATACTAGAATACTTCGGGATCAGTGGAAGCGTACTCAGTTGGATCAATGGCTTCCTAACCACAAGAACATACCAAGTGATAGGAAACTCGAACACATCACTACCATGGAAACCAGAATGTGGAGTACCCCAAGGATCACCACTATCACCGACCCCTTTCAACCTAATGATGACCCCACTAGCCAAATCCCTATCCAACCAAGGCTTCAACCCCTTCAACCCCTACATCTACGCAGATGATGTCACGATATACATCCCGTTTAAACATGACCTAACAGAAATCACAAACGAAATCAAACTTAGCCTCCAAATCATGAACTCATGGGCGGATACATTTCAATTAAAACTCAACGCAGAAAAAACACACTGCCTCATCCTCTTATCACCACACAACACGAAAAAACCCCACACATATAATCACCCCAGACTACACCCTTCCTGTTTCAAACAACCTGAAAATTCTTAGAGTGACAATCGACCGAAATCTCACGCTAGACAGCCAAGCGAAAAATACAACAAAGAAAATGTTTCACTCAATGTGGAAACTTAAGCGAGTAAAACCTTTCCTCCCGAGAGAAATATTCCGCAGCCTGGCACAATCAATGGTTCTGAGTCACCTAGACTACTGCAATGCAATTTATGCTGGATGCAAAGAGCAAATCATGAAGAAACTCCAAACTGCCCAAAACACCGCAGCCAGACTTATATTTGGCAAAATGAAATACGAAAGTGCCAAGCCCTTACGAGAAAAACTACATTGGCTCCCAATCAAAGAGCGAATTGCGTTCAAAATCTGCACCCTGGTTCATAAAATCATTCACGGCGAGGCCCCAGTCTACATGGCAGACCTTATAGACCTACCAACCAGAAACACAAAAAGGTCAGTGCACACATATCTAAATCTCCACTACCCCAGCTGCAAAGGACTAAAAATATAAAACAACATATGCATCCAGCTTCTCTTATATAAGCACACAAATATGGAATGCACTTCCAAACGTCATGAAAACAATGCACGACCTAACAAACTTCCGGAAATTGTTCACAAAGGCATACCAGAATGATCCAACCTAAACATCTGAACCCTCCAACACAATCGATACTACCACCAGAACTGGACAAAACTTAACTCTCTCTCCCTGAATACTTAAATACTCTGTCATCTATGATCATGAACACTTGACCACTCTGTATTTCTCTTACAGGAATTGGCGATCGCCATCACGGTACTATGTAAGCCACATTGAGCCTGCAAATAGGTGGGAAAACGTGGAATACAAATGCAACAAATAAGTAAATATATTCGGGAGTAAAAATGAATATCCGAAACTGGCAACAATACCGATCAAGCTGATTCGTTTGCGATCTAGCAAGAATGTTCTCACTAACGGTCTTTTTGAAGGCGTTCATTGTTTATCAGCTGTTTTTCAACAATACTGATCAGACTGATTCATCTGCGTTCTAGCAAGAGTGTTCTCACTAACGGTCTTTTTGAAGACCACCATAATCCATCATTGCCAGTTTCGGATATTCATTTTTACTCCAGTATATAGATTCCTGATGTAGGCCTTTTGGCCGAAACACAACGTTGTGTCGAGTCATTTTATTAGTTAATAAACTTTACTTTATTTTCACTACTTCTGTGGTCCAGTCCTTGGGAATCATGGTTTCCATTCCCACTTCCTTTTGTTGCTTGAGTTTCTCCGTGGGACTTCTTGAGTTCTCCATGTCTGTGGATTCTCTTGTGCATAAAAGTAGGCACCACTGTGGCAAGTGGGAAAGCGCGGGGTACAAATGTAAGAAAAATAAAAAATAAAATAATCCTACAAACTAGCACCATAAATTAAGCCAAGAAGCAAGAGCAACACAACA